>NC_140954.1:38358224-38765724 GCF_014529385.1 Adiantum capillus-veneris
ACTCAATAGCTTGGAGGTCGTGCTTGTCCACAAAGTGATGAAGGAGCTTGACAATTTAGTGATGCCAATCTGTGATTCGGAGTTTGACTGGAATGCCTGGAAATGGCCCAGAAGCAATCTCTTATGGAAACCCCATCCTAAAAGCATTTATCAGATAATGATGCATAAGAAGAATTGGTCTAGCCCCCTTAACAAGCTATGGAAAAAGCAATGGCCGGAGGAAGGTTGGGAGCAAGTAATGGAGAACATATGGAAGCCAAAGGTTCCGCAACACATGAAGGTCTTTCTATGGAAGGTAATTTGGGGTGCTCTACCTACGGGGATGAATATTTAGGAGAGAGGGATTGGGGTAGATCGATGCTTGGGGTGCAGGATGGCTAGTGAAGATCTGTCCCACCTATTCATGGAGTGCCCAACTATTAAAGGCCTCGCAGGGAAAATATGCAAGTGGATCCAAAGAACATGGAAAATTAGTTTCTTCAAGACTGACCTATTTCTTGGAGGCAAGAATTCAGGAAGTCCTACCCTCCTCGTCAGCACTCAAATCGTCACATACTTCTTCTTACATAATGTATGGCAGACAAGGAACCGCCGTGTGTTTGAAGGAGGTTTTGAGGTGGCAAGCTTCACAGAAATTACTCAAGAAAGCAAAGTGCTAATATGGACGCTCGGGTGCAAGCAACACTCGGAGGATTGGTCTAGGACTACTTGTGCCTTGTTGTCAGTAGATGGAATGCCTAGGACGGGGGAAAATCTTGGCCATCGGTAAATAAAAGATCTCATAAGGACAAGTTTATGGACCTTGTGTATCGAAGAGGAGGCGGCGGGTTGGTGGGGGTGGCTGCCTTGATAGCCGATGTAATTATAGTCCCTGGATGATGTCATGGCTCAACAAGAGCATGATGAGACCTTGTAATTTTTTGGGCTGTTCAATATAATTCGCTCACAATTGTGAGTTTTGCTATTTTTTTTTTTTAAAAAGGGGAAGTAATAGGTTTTAATTTAGGTGAGCCAGTATAGTAGCCAATATGCCAATGAGATTCTCCAAAATTCCCAAATCTACCCCTTGTGATAATAGAAAACATGGCAAAAATGATAATCTTTTTCAAGTTCCGATGCAAAGCACACTATTCAACACATTGAGGCGCATGACAAAATGCAGATTCTTGATTGTATTATGGACTCAAGAAATAAAATAGTTTGATGTTAACACATTCAAATCTTACCATTTTGGGTATGTGGGTGATTATCTTTGGCTAACAACGTTCTAAATCTATGTTTATGCTTTTCTATATTCTCTTTGGGAAAATTGGAGCGTTTCTATGTAAAAAATTGAAGCATTTCCTTGTAAAAAGTAGCACAAGGATATTTTGGGAATTAGAAGGAGATTTTAGGAATTTCCACAAATTTGAGCTGGCGTATTTTAGTAATTTCCACAAATTTAAGTTGGTGTATTTTAGTATTTTCCCCAAATTAAAAGGTTCTCCAAAGGTCAAAATCTAGATACGTTACGCATGTAGTTGAAGATAACGTTTTTCGTATGCCAAGCTTCCTTGTTGGCTTGTAAAAGCTTAGCTTTCCGAAAGCTAATTCTACCAAAAATGGCAGAGTTGGCTCTCATCGACAACGTTTGGAAGGAAACAAAGAACCGCTTAACTCCTCACAGTTGCTTCCTTTCAGAAACGAAAGAACTTGTTGAGCACATATTAACTATGCTCTCCCCAGCGTGCGAATGCACTCTTAGCTTCAAAGCAGTGACTTGCTTTGGTATCTTGATTCAAGCCCTCCACATGCCAACATTATGATCAGGTTTGAAATTTCACTAGTTTTCATGTGTTTTGCCTTTTTCACGAGTTAAAGAGGGTGTGGCCATTCAAAACATACACCAAATTTCCAAAAAAATCATAATATACCTATAAAATCCAATGGGCAAGGGTGCTTGTAAAAATCAATCCTAGTTTTGACGCTTGACGTTAAGATAATTTGTCTCTCCCCATCATTGCTAGCAATACCACACCAATATATCAACACGAAAGGTATACGTTGGTTGGCTTGAGAGTGACTGTGTATTGTTATTGCAAACTCCATTGTGAAGTGTCTGTTTGAAGTGCCGTCTACTTCATCACATTCACAGGTGAAAGCTCTTCGCAAGAGTGTGCTTGTCTTGTGGTAAAACTGTGTTTTTGTTGCAGTTCATTTTCTTCTTAATCTGCTCATAACTTAGGATTTACATAATACACTACATTTTATATATTTGAGGGATGTTGAAGCATCATTGCGAAGCTTTAGGGTGCATGCGGGGTTGAAAACGGTTAGGTCAAGTCTGCCTTGTAGATAATAAGTGTGATTTTGACAAGTGGTTGAAAGGGGGATTATAGGGCATAGGTATGTGTCTTTAGGCATTATCTATCTGTCATAAAATCTAATATCTAACCAACCCAAATAATTTTCTCATATTAAACTGATCATATAATGTGGGAGAATAAACGGAAACAAGGGTTAAGATATAGACATGTGTTTATAGATCTATGTCAACACGGGGCCAATGGTAAAGGGGCTTAAATGAGAGATGGTCTATCAAAGAGCAAGCCTAACCAATGGCATAAGACCTTAGGGTTAGCTTCATTGAAGAACTCCAATAGTTAGTGTAAAAGTCCTTTGAACTTAGGTACGCTAGCGCTGAGCTTGAGGTGCTTGTCATGCTTGATGTGACTAAGGTGCTTGAGGTGCTTGTCATGATTGATGGCTAAGGTGCTTGAGATGCTTGAGGTGCTTGATGATCGAGATGTTTGAGGTGCTTGTCATGCTTGAGATGCTAGGGCTGTACTTGAGGTGAGAACCCAACCCAAGCTTGAAGTGCTTAAGGGCCAAGATTGTGGTGGGAACTGGACCTAAGCTTGAGGGGCTTGAGGTGTCAAAAATTCAAGATTCAATCCCTACAAGGAGGGGGCGAGCCCTACAAGAGGGGGTATGAGAGAGAACACCCACACAGTCACACAAGGCATGCTTGGTACAACAAAATCAAAAGGGACACTTGTCAAGTTCCTCCTCATGTTGCCCTCATGGTGTGCTTGAAGCCTATTGGTTGGCCACCCAAGGGGTCCAATGATAATTTAGGAGATTCAATTAATTATCTTTGCATTTATCAAGTCCTCTCTCTCAAAGGGGAAAGGGGGACACTTGTCCCAAGGCTACCCTTGTTGCTTGTAATGCCTCCTGCTTGTGATTGGCTAGGCCTAGAGGGGTCCAATGAGCTTCAAGCATGGGCTACAAGGGGGGGTCGACCAAAGCAAGCTAGGGGGTTTCTTGAGGGGTATACTCTCCCACACACACTCACACACACTCTCATTGTGCATTGTGCAAAGTGCAAGAACTCCCTCTCCTTCTCCAAGCAAGTAGAGGTTGAGAGCCTACACCACCACTCTTGGCTATGGAGTGCAAATCCAACCAAGAGCCTTGCTTCAATGCTTAAGCTTGCCATCTTGTCCATCTTCATTACTATGCTATTATGTATGCTAGCAAAAAGAGTGATGATAAGTGAGGAACTAATTCTTTCTCCTATGAAATGTTTCTTCTTCCTCTTCCCTACCCTCATTCCCTGCTAGCTCTCTCCACCTTCGAAGGTGTTTGAGGTCTTGGGAATAGTTAAAGATTTCCACAAAGTTTATGTTATGCTTGTGATGCATGAAGCTTTCCATCTTCATTGCATCACCTAGATCACAAGAACACAAAGATTGTATTGTAACAAGTCTCTCTTAATGGGAGAAATCATAATACAAATGCCTATTGGAGGGGGGACCGGCTCCACATAAATCCGGTCCTCAATTGTTGTCATGTTCTCTAAATTCTCTCTCTTGCAAAAGTATTGTTCATGCCAAGTTAATTAATTGCTACGTTTATGTTGCTATCTTCAATTATATTCACCTGCTATGCTCACAAAGTAATTTCTCAAAACTACTCTCATTAATTTCCGCTACTCTCAAGTTAATAGGCCAATTCCATTACATTGGTATCAGAGCATTTTGTTTCTCTTTTCTTGATTAAAAAAAGATTTCATTAAGTAGCCTATAAATGGTTGATTTTGTTAATTATATTAGGGTAAGCGGAACTAGGATCTATTATCGGTTTTGTTGAGCCCACTATGTGGGATATGGTGCACACCTCGGGAACTTTGGACTTAATAATGGAGTCTTTTTAGACTTGCCTATGGATTTACCATTATTGAGCCATAAGAAGTCCAAAAGGATCTAGCCCTCGGCAACTCTGCTATGTTAGACCTACTCCACTACTCTCTATCATTAACCACTTTGAGCCGTGGGTGTAGATACTTAAGAGCCAATTTTCAAAGGCTAAGAGGAGTGGCAACTAACGTTTTTAATTGCCAAAGCATACACTAAGTACGTACACAAATTTTGTTAACATGGCTGACAATAACCAAGAGAGTAGAATGAACATTGATAGCTTTGATTTTGCACATGAAGGTGCTAATGATGATGCCCCCATGTTTGTCAATTATCTCGTTACTATGGGCAACCCTGATTTGCAAGCTGAAGTTACACAACAACTTCGCGCTTATGGGATTTCCCTTCCTCTCCAAGAGGAGAGAGAGCTTAGGAGGCCTCTTGAAGAGACCCTCAAAAGAAGACTCTCTCCCATATGAGAGGAGGAATCCAAAGAGCAAGAAATCCATGAAAATTTAAGTTCCTCTGAAGATGTGGCTCCACAAAGATGGCGGTCTAGACGATTGCCCACTCCTCCCAAGAGGAAAAGATCAACACACAGTCCTTCTCCTCATCATTCAAAAAGGGAAGAGAGGAAATAAAGGAAGAAAAGGGCTAGAAAGAGGTCACCCTCTTCTCCTTCTTCTTCACCTTCCTCCTCTTCCGATGAAAGCTATGGCTATTCTCCTAGAGAATACAAGAGGGGAGGACATCATAAATTATACCCTCCATGGCAAAGGTCACAAATGCTAAAGAAGTTCAAAGAAGGAGGAAAGAGTATCTCTTTTTTCACATATGATGGCACCTTTGGTGCTACCGACAAAGTGTTGGTCTTCATCCATCAATTTGATGTGTCCTTTAGAGACGAGGGCTTCACGGAGTCCTCCAAGCTACACCATGTAGCTATGTACTTCCAAAAATAAGCTCGTCAATGGTCGGCTAGCCTTCATGGCAACAACAAATCCCCAAAGACATTGAAAACTCCACGAGTTTCCATCATGAAGCAATTCCTTGCAAGCGATGCAAAGGACAAAGTGCTTACTGAATGGCGTTGTTAACCACCGGTGTCCACTTCTAGTAGTCATGGGCCAGGCTTGTCGGTCCAATAGGAAAAGGGTAAGAGTGATCACCGATGAGAGGCGCACTCTAACTGGAACATGGGTTAGTTGGCTAAGCATGGGCGTCCAAGTGTGAATGGGCGAGATCATATAAAAGTCACCTAAATCTAAAAATCACTCATTCTCTCATTTGTGCATTGAAGAGTGCTCTTGCTCCATCTCCATCTTCTTCTTTATCTCCTTGTGTGTGTGTGTGTGTGTGTGTGTGTGTGTGCGAGAGAGAGAGAGAGAGAGAGAGAGAGAGAGAGAGAGAGAGAGAGAGAGAGAGAGAGAGAGAGAGAGAGAGAGAGAGAGAGAGAGAGAGAGAGACAGAGTCAGATTTAAGGTATTAGATCTATAGTGTTAGATCTATAAGGTGCAATAAGTAGATCTGTTAGTTAATTACTAGTAAGTACATATGTTAGTTAATTAGTTGCTGTAGTACTGTGTAACAATAGCTCTGTTAGTTGCAAGTAGGTAGGTTAGGTGTGTGCGCGCGCGGCACGACGTATAAATTTATTTATTTCAAAGGAAGGACCGGGATCGGGAACATTCCCCAAGGCCAAGGCCAAACCAGGCTCAGGCCTCAGTCACCCTTTGGACTTACTTATTTTAGCCTCATGCCTAAGTAGAAATCAACCATTTTGAGGACCATCAAAGCTTCGGGTAATCGAATGCTGTGCTGTAAAGCACATCACAACCCCTTGAGTGATATGCTCGTTTCGAGCTATCACACACTCTAATCCAAAAGTGGATCGTAAAAAGACATTAAAAAACATAAAAAAACAAGTAAAAACGAGGTGCAAAACGCCCAAAAAATCAAGCGGTTAACCTTCGAGGGTATTCGCCGATGCTTGTAGGGTGCCAAAGCACATGCATCTGTGCTTTGGTCATGTGCTATAGGCCGAGCAACTAGCGAGCACTTCGACTTACGCGGGTTCTCAATACCCGCCTACCTTAGGTTCCGGGCCTCCGACGGGGACCCAAGGTAGTACAACCCAAGACCCAAACATAGCGGCTAGTGACTCTTCATCTAACTACGATATTATGGAAGGGCATCCTACACCAAACCCCGAGCAAGTAAACAAAAACGTACCTCTCTGGGCCCCACAGCTTGGATCTAGTGTGTTTAGTTGCTTTATAGAAATCTTTAGTAGAGCTACTAGCTCTGAACCTGTAGGGCTAGTGAAGTTAACGAAGATGAGGGAGAGGTAGATTTGCTTTTGGTATCTCAGGGGGAGCCTATACTCCCTAAGAGTGTCCACGGCGATATCTTGCCCTCTGCTTTCATGGAAGACCCTGCAAATCAATCACCCCCCGACGAAGTTCTACTATCCGATGGTAGGAGTCTTGCCGAGGTGCAAGAAGCTGAGCGCTATATGTAAGTGGCTAGGGAGCGGGAAATGGAGAGTTTCCTAGAACAATGGCGAGCCATGAAGGGAAAGACCCCTGGGACAACATGCATAGCAATCGAGAAATCGAGTGCACCTAAGCTAGTAGGCAATGTGGGTCAAACTGTGGGGAACAACAATGCTTCCACCTCAAGGGGAACCTCTAGTACGCCAGGCCTAGAAGGGTTATTTTTCAACAAAAATTTGGAATATGACCTACAAACTGAAACCTTGACTGACCTGCACACGGGTTACACATACCATATAGGCTGGTTAGAAGTTGTACAACCTACTTCTAGCGCCACAAGTCTAGAGGAGCGGCAACATATGGTCTGCAATGTCATCCATAGCATTATACAATCGGAGAGGCAAAACCGAGGGATTAACATTCCTTCAACGGGCCTTATGAGATTCTTGGATACGGGCAAGGCAAGACAACCGACACTATCATAGATGGAAACTCCTTCAATGAGTCCAATGGACCCTTCATATATTGTGTCGCCGCTTGGAGTTTCGGTACAGTCTGAACCCACAAGTAGTAGTTTTATTTTTCCAAATCTAGCTCATCTGTCTCTCAGAGACACTACGGCTACGATACCTACTCCGGTGATGAGTACAAAAAGTACACCTTGGACCTCGTTTGTTAGCACTGCACCACTACCTAGTAGCACTACGGCTACGATACCTACTCAGTTGATGAGTACAAAAAGTACACTTTGGACCTCGTTTGTTAGCACTACACCACTACCTAGTAGCACAATGCCCCCAACAATACCTACAGGTGTGCATCAAGCCTATGTACATGTCACACCTTATGCCCACGTAGCTTCCACACCCCCAATTATGCAAAGGGCTTACACTCCACAATGGCCTTATCCGAGCTCTTATTCAAGTAGGGCCATACCATTTAGCAATAACATGTCGTATCCGACACCGGCTATGCCTAGGGCCACACCTATGAACTTTGGACCACCACGTGGTACACCACCATACGAGGTATGGGACACGAGGGCCGTGCGTATGCCAAGGCCAAGGCCAACTCCCATACCCACATGTAGTTCCAGGAGCACCTGCACCTGAACCACTATACCTGCTTATTTAGGAGATTTGGCAGCATTTGCTCAAACCATCGGTCGATCTATTGCTGAGATGTGTAACACGCCTGATAAAGAGCCTAGAAGTAAGGCAATACAAATAGCCAAGCACACACAAAAATTTAGTGGAGACGGGGATGTGAGAAACATATCGAAGTGTTTGAACAAATATGCGATTCTCTAGGAGAAAACAATGACCTGCATAAGAGTAATGCTTTAAACCTAACCTTAAGTGGGGATTGGTATAGAACCCTAAGGGTGGCAGAAAAAACAATTTACCCTACTCTTAGAAGATTGCTCTTGAAAGAATACATACGAGAGGGAGTGCTTTGGGGTGTAGCCTCTCAGCTCCAAAAAGTCCAATAAATTAGAGGAAGGAGAGTCCGTGAGAGACTTTATTAGTTGCTTGAAGCAATTGAATTCTCGTTGTAATCCAAATGAGCGCTTCACTAATAATCAATTGCTTGATAGATTCATTTAGGGGATTATGACATGAGGATATTTACAATGGCCTAGTCATTAGAGGTATCACCACTTGGGAAGCAGTCACCACCAATGAGATCCAATTGGAGAATAATTTAATGATTCAAGGAGAAAGAGTGTCTATTGAGCCTAAGTCTCCTAGATCGCAAGCATCAGGGCATCAACCAATGACCCTAAAGCCTATTGCTAAGGAGCCAAAGATATCTGAGATGACTTTAGCAGATCTCACCAAGGTCATTCAAGAGAGTCTTAGAGACAATCGTGCTCCACAAAACAATCATATGTATCCAAGAAGGGAGCAACAATGGTGATCAGTATGCTATGGTCCGCATAGTAACAGTGAATGCCCTACTTTTAGAGTAAAATTCAATGGGAATTGCAATGCTTGTGGGAGGCTCGGGGGATTCACTCTATATACAAAATAGGACGCCACTTACGAGCGGACAACTTTGATAAAACCCCTATATACGACTCATATTAGGGAATATCAACCCCCTTTCTACGCTTATATGACAATCAATGAAGGAAAATATCATACCCCTCTCTTACATATAAAATTTAGGTCTCACATGATCTAACTGAGTAAAACTAGTCAAAGAGTGTGTAGCATAGTGTCTAGCAATGTACTAAGGAACCACTTATGTTGATAACTAGATGTACCCTCAATGCGTCTTAGTTTGACTTTCAAAATGTGCTCATCAACTTGCACTCTGGCTACTTGTCCAATTCTGGCCCATCCAAAGTTGGTGTAAATCAACCCTTGACTTGCTCCAAATCAACCCTTATCTATGACTGGCTTGATGCAAATTTGATGTGTGACCTGAGGCAAAATTTCCCCAAAATTCATTTGAGTTCTAGTGCACACCGATGACCAATAATTACAAGTAATCAACCCGAGTTAGGTCCCCCCCCTCCATTCTCCCCCATAAATATGATACCCCCCTCCCTTATTTTTAAGCTTGGGAGATAAATTATCGGGGGCCTGTCCCTAACTTATACGCTTATGTAACTTGTAAAAAACCCCCCCTCCCTTGCACTTATGTGGTGCTGTAAAATTTTCGTGGTGAATTCCCCGGGGTGGGAGGTATGGTCATCAAGCTAAGGATTGCATAGTATTTAAGCGCGCGATGGCCAATAGACCAACCTTAGCATGGACAGACACACCTCGAGTGCCTGCATTGATTCCGGCCCCACCTCTTGAACAAATGTCACAACACATGGTCCCTAGGGTCCAAAATGTTGTTCAAAAAACACCCTTACCACCTCCGTACTAGGACCACAACCACCACATCCGAGAATCACTTCTGTGAATCAAGTCGGTTGTGAGTAATCTATTGCTTGTTTGGAAGGCTATGAGGAAGATATAGACCCTAATATTTCCTATTGGATTGATGCACTTGAAGAAATTACACAATACTACATGGAGGACTATTGGGGACAAGTCAAACCTGAATATCAAGTAGCTACTCTTGTTGCAAGAGGCCAAAATATCAATTACACTACCAAGAGACCACCTCTTCAATGCTATGAGTGTGGATGTCTACATGGTATGGTTGAGTGTCCTATTAGGCTACAAAAGAATGCCACACTAATGCAAACCAATCAAGCAAGCACGTCTACAATGCCGATACTCATGTGTAATTGATGTGGCATAGATCATTTGATTTCCCAATGTCCAGATAATCCAAATGCACGGAAGATCACACCATTAAACTTGATTGAGGTTATCAAGGAGCCATCACAAAGTACACCTGTGGTACCAGTAAACGTACTCACACGATCAATGTTCCAAAAAGAAAATTATATTCTTGAAGAAAGAGACACAGCATCAATTGCCCAATCTCAGAAGAAGAAGAAAACATGAAGGAAGACATCTCATAAAGCAGCAAAGCCAGACCCCAGTTCAAAGACCAACATAGAAACTCGTGTGATGACCCCGTATATATGAACGACGCTAAAGAGGATTCTGGTTCAGATGAAACCATGGAGACCAAAACGACCACTAAGAAAGAAACCAACAAGGAAGAACGTCATGAGCCACAATGGCCAGGATCCAAGAAGAAGATATGAACTTATCCAAACTGTACAAAGGAGATCGAGCGAGTCAAGCAATTAAGGAGTTTGGTAGAAGATACCCAAAGGGATCTAGAACCAACACCTAGGCAGATCCAGATTACAAACACATTGTTCCCTACACAACAACAACCTCACAAAGTCCATAGACCCCTAGCCATACCTTGTGTCATCCAAGAAGAGAGTGGCTTAAAGTCATGGGAAAGTGGGCGTACTCACTTATTGTTGGAAAGAATGTTTACAGACGGACTACCTGACCCTATCAAAGAATGGAGATCCCATCTTCCCCACGTCAAGGGACTGAAGCCCAAAAGGTGCCGTTAAATATTGCCAAATTGATGGATTTCATGGCTTCAAAAGTTAGAACCACCATCATGTCCAAACTATATGGAGACCCTAAGCTATTCTTAGCTCTTTGAGCTTTTCTCAATGGAGAACTGAAGGTCGGGCTACCACAATTTTCACAGATGGATGGAGCTACGGAGATGCCAATAGAGGAGGAACACTTAGATCCACAACCCAACCTAGATGAGAACCCTGTTGTAGAAATACCTGTTAACAGGTTGGGACAATACTTTGAGGGCAATGAATCCAATGCAACCATACCAATTACTACCAAGGGATTAACTGTGAAGGTAATCCTTGGTGGTGGCGCTGGGGTTAGCATTGTGACTAAAAAATTGATGGGAAGACCTCACCTTGGGACCATAACCATAGTAGTAAAGATGGCCGATGGGTCTATTGTTAAACATATTGGGATGCTAGAAGATCTCAAGATCAAGGTATTTGGACAAAAAATAAGAAATACCTTCATTGTTATGGATTTCTCCAACAAGCACACTATGACATCTGAGATGATCTTAGGACGTCCTTTCATGAGGGAGGCAAAAATGGTGCATGACTGGTCTAAAAACCATGGCTACTTGCAGTTCCAAGATTCTGTCATTCGAGTGGATCTTGTAATTGGTTGAGCACATCCTCTAGGAAACAGGTTTATAATTGATCATAGATCTGACACCATAGTTCACTCGCCCCCATTGCAGTATTGTCACACATGTAAAGTGGACATTGATACTGAGGAAGATTATTCTTATATGGATGTACTACCTGGGATGATTGAGTCAAACAATGTGGATTGGCTCCACTTAGCAGCAACCATAGACACTTGGGGAAATAGGGGGACGACCTGGGTAACACCTGAGGGGGATGAAATGCCACCGCTCGTACCCTTAAATCTGCTAGAAGCAATGCATATAGCTTCTGATGACCTACAAGATGAAGATTTGATTGGCATTGGAACCAGTAGCGTCTCACAAGACTATAGCCCACACGATTTGGGGTCAGAATCATCAATTGAAATTGACTCTGAGGACAAAGAATTTGAGTTAAATCTTAGTGAAAATGTGGGGACAAACCATTCAGGGCCCAGTGGTACCCTAGATGACAATCTATCCAAGGGAGCAAAAAAAAAAGTAGCGATTCATCTAGTGACTCTTCACTAGAGATCAGCCGTAATAAAAAATTAGACAAGAAGAGTAAGAGATATAAGAGGTGACGATATCAAGAAAATGTGCGTGCTAGAATAAATGAAAAGAAATCTACCGCAGAATGGCTTAATTATATAGGGACATGTGATGCTCATTGGAAGTTGGTAGATAATTGGGGTGAATACCTTCAAAGCGCTATGTGGTGTAGTCCACAACCCATTGACATCACACAACTAGAGGCTACAGAGAAGCCAAAGTTGAGCTGTACCATAAGGAGACAAAAAAATCAAGAGTTAGCTCAACAACAAAATGAGCCGGAAGTGAAATCACAGTCCACAGAACAACATGACCCCACAAACTTACACCCTGGACCTGAACATTTCAAATCCTACACCACAGAGGAACGTAAGGTTGTGTATACAAAGGCTCAAAGAAAACCTATCGATGGAAGCAATGGAGTTTATGACGGTCCAACGATAGTTAAGGAAATAGAGTTAGCAGACCCAGGAGAAGAGTCCAAATCTGTTTTCATTGCCCAAGATCTGACAAAGACTTAGGAGTGTGTACTTAAAGAACTTCTCAAGGTATTTAGGAATATATTTTCTTGGACATATCATGATATGAAAGGTGCTCCACCTTCCGTGGTGCAACACACAATCCCCATGAATCGCATGGCTAAACCAGTTCAGCAACGACCCTACCCAATGAATCCTAAATATTCAAAGATCGTTCAAGAAGAGATTTATAAGCTTGTGAAATGCAGATTCATATACCCTATTGAGCACTTAGAATGGGTTTCTCCGATAGTGATTGTGCCAAAAATGAATGGGAAACTCAGAGTGTGCATGGATCTCAAGAAGGTCAATGCTGCCACTAGGAGGGACCATTACCCCTTGCCATATTCAGACATGTGATTGAAAGAGTTGCAGGAAATGAAGCTTATAGCTTTTTAGATGGGTACTCTGGATACAATAAAATCACAATTGCACTAGAGGACCAAGATAAAATGACTTTTATAACTGAATTTCGGGTGTTCGTATTTCGTCTTATGGCTTTTTGCTTAACCAATGCCCCTACTACCTTTCAAAGATTAATAAACACTGCTTCTAGAGAATATTTGAGGGAGTTTTGCGAAGCTTTCTTAGATGACCTTTGTGTTTATTCCTCTTGGAAAGAACATCTATCATGCTTACAAAAAGTTTTTGAGAAGTGTAGATTGCATCGCATCTCCTTAAACCCTTTCAAATGCCAATTTTGAGTTAAACATGGAGTTATTTTTAAAGAATATAGTGTCCAAAAATGGGATTTCCACAGATGAGAGCAAAATTAAAGCCATTGCTGAATAGCCACCATCTACAAACTATAAAAGAGTTCAAAGGTTCATGGGCCATGTTGGTTTATTTTAAACTTTGTTGAGATAGCTCATCCTTTGTACAAACTTCTTATTGAGTTCCACTGGAACGCGGAGTGTGACCATGCTTATGAGTCATTGAAAAAGACCCTGACAACAAGCGCTCCCATTCTACAAGTGCCCGGTTGAAATATAATTTTACATGTGCATATTGATGTGTCAAAATTTGCTATTGGGTGTGTTCTAGCTCAACCAGAAGAACATAATTGGACTACCCCATTAGCTTTGCAAGTCGTCAATGTAATGATGCCGAAAGAAACTACACCACTACAGAGCAGGAAGATTTAACTATGATTTACAGAGTGAAGAAATTTTGCTACTACCTTCTTGCCAACAAGTTTGTTTTCTATATGGATCATCAAGCCTTGTTGTATCTAGTAAATAAACCTTGTTCCACGGGAAGAATAACGATGGTTGTTAATTCTCCTTGAGTTTGATTTTATCATTGTGGTGAGACTTGGTAAAAGACATGTCATGGTGGATCATTTGTCTCGCATACCCAATGGTGAAGCCCCTACTGGAGTTGATGATGAATTTCTCGATACTTCCTTATTTCTAGTCGAGACCATGCCTGAACGGAGTGAGAAGATTGTGAACTTTCTAGTTAATGGTTTTCCAACCAAAGAGCTTCGTAAGGACATAGCTCAAAAACTGTTCAAATAATGCGAACCTTATTCTCTCATTGCAAGAACTCTCTACAAGCTAGGAAATGATGATATTTTTAGACGTTGTGCCTGTGAGGATGAGTATTTATACATACTGCAAGAAGCCCACATGGGTATAGCAGGAGGACATTTCTCAGGGGAACTAACTGCTAGAAAGGTGTTGCAATCAGGCTATTGGTGGCCTACCTTATTCAAGGATGCATCACTTTTTGCAAAAGGATGTGATGAATGCCAAAATTACAAGATCACGCAACGAAAGGATAGGATGCCCTTACATCCTATTAAAGTGACTCAACCATTTGAAAAATGGGGTTTGGACTTTGTAGGCCCAATTAGTCCGGCAGCTCGTAGCACTCAATCTCGATATATTATTGTTGCCATTGACTATGTGACAAAGTGGGCGGAAGCCAGGGCAACACATAAGGCTGATGTAAGGTTAACTGCCAAGTTTCTCCTTGAGAACATTATTACAAGATTTGGTTGTCCCTTTGAGATTGTGAGTGACAATGTCATTCATTTTATAAATGGAGTGATAAAAGAACTCACTACCAAGTTCATGATAGCTCACCATAAGTCCACACCTTATTATCCACAAGCAAATGGCCAAGCTGAGAGTACCAACAAGACCTTAATATCTATCTTGACCAAAACGGTGGAAGCTCATCGCACAGATTGGGATTTGAAGCTGACTTCAACTCTATGGGCTTATCGTACTTCTTACAAAGTGGCCATTACTTGTACACCATTCAAAATGGTATATGGCCAAGAACCAGTTATACCATGGAGTTTGTAATTCTTAGTCTGCACGTAGCTTCACAAGAAGGTTGGGATGGTAACCCTTTAGTTGAGCGCTTATACATCCTTGATAGGTTAGATGAAGAAAGACAATTGGCTGTGAAAAATGCACTTGTGGAGAAAGATAGAAGGAAGAAATGGTTTGACCGTCATCTAAAGAACAAAGATATCAATGTTGGTGATAAAGTCCTTATGTATGGAGTGCGTAACGAAAAGAAAAAGTTAAAATATGTGGGAAAATGACCATATTAAGTGTGTGAAATCACCCACAAGGTACTATTCGTGATGAGACTCTAGATGGAGTTGAAACCATTGGATTTCTCAATGGGAGTAAATTCAAAACGTACTATGATCCTCTAAGCCAGGAAGAGTTACAAGCCATCCATCAAAAGAAAGCAGCCAAAGAACAGGCAGAACTTAAAAAGATCCAAGAAAGAGTTGAGGCTCGAGGGTAATATAATCCTGGGGTGCAAATGGATGTCTACAGTCAAATGTAATATCGATTGGGAGATCAAGAGTATCAAGATGTAGAAACCAACTCATGGCCCTACGGCTCAAGGAATAACACCAAAATCTCACCTCTTCATAACACAGAAAACAACAAAATATAGACAATCCGAAAAGTCACAACATCCTTGCCAGTAGTACAACCCTCTAAAGCTTCAACTTCCATAGCTACGATAGACAGTGCTACATCAAAGGCTCCACGCGATTTGACCAAGGGTAAATATCAATGGGCCCCCAAGGTATTGTTATCGGACCCCCCTATGGTTCAAGCTGATTCACAAAGGAAACCTCGATGGAAGACGTCCACTCAGGTTAAGAAGGGGAAAACCAAATCATGTTGGATTCCCAAACAACTATTAGAAGCCCAAGGCTACTATGATGCAAATGATTGAATTTGGGTACCTAAATGTAAATTGTGTCCTTCCCTATTCACTACGAAACCATGTGAGTCAAATCTTGTGATTCCAAAGGTGATGGAAGACCGTGGGAAGGGAAAGATCATAAAATGCTACACACCTATCCCATAGCTAGTTTGGGTTCCAAGGCAAAACCAATCTATTCGGCTTAGCTCAAGAAAGGAGGAGTTCCATGAAGCTTCTAGCTCCTCATGTAATGCATCCATAGAGGTAAAAGCTTCTACACAACCTCTACCTACCATAGGAAGCCTCCATGAAGCTACAAAAGATTCGACCACCTCCCATTGTTCAATTATTACCTGATGCACTACTTCAAGTTTGTTCATGGGACAGTACTTTACCACCCTTGCAACTCGACGAGGAAACCAAGGTAATAGAGAACTATTGGCTAGAATCCTCACCTATTACCAATTGGAATAAGTGGTTCCAAAAGGTGATGACATCCTTTTAAAGTATGATCTACCCAAGGAAGGGGGGAGTCTTCATTCAAGTTAACTATTGAATTATTTCCCTCTTACCCTTCTTTCCCTGACCCTTGAGCTTTCCAATTTTAGGGATTGTATATATATAGATATATAGTAAGTAGCCACCTTATTTTTTTATTTTTTTTAAAAAAGTAAAGAGTAAGAGCAATTAGCAAACGAGTGTACACAATACTAGTCAAAATAATTGACCCAGACCTACACATGTCACATCAGGTACAATGAAACAGAAACCTATGTCATCAAACACCTAACCATCCTCTATTTGTGTTCACAGATATGGATGATTCTTACAAATAGTCTTTTTACCTATCCCAAGTAATGCATTTATGTTATCCTCATATTTCCTTGGAATGTGATTCGGTTGAAACACTCGCTTGTGAGAGAAATGTTGAGGAGTTAGAGTGGCTGATTCGCCTCTTGAGTACGACAGATCCCTATTCTATTGAGGAAGTTTGCCCAATTGCCCAGGTTTACTCTTTTTCCCAGGCTGAGTATGCACGCCTCGTGACATTCCTAATACTATTCGGCATGGAAGAGGACGAGGACGATAATGGTGATTGGACAGACGAGACACACGGCCTTATCGAAGAGGATTACACCTACTTTGATGATGAGGATGGTGGTTTAGCCTTAGAGCTACCGACCGAGCTCTCCAACCTCCACTTACTTTGATCCTCATCACTTGAGTGATGGAGGGTAGGTAGGATTAGTACGATAGTAGTGTTTCTGTTTTAGAGTTTAGTATTTAGCAAAGTTCTTTTTTCCCACTGATGTGCCTTTGGAAGGTGGATGTTTGGTGGTGACTATTGTGCAATTTGTGACTACATAAGGATGCCTTCGAAGGACAACGACAATGGATGTTTACCTATTACAACGGATGTTCTCCATTATATTAGGTGTACTACTTCCTTTTATCTATGCTTTCCCATTAGGAAAGAAATGGACTCATTTTCGAGCCTTTCAACTCTAGTGAGAGAATGCTCCTTAGCCAATAGGAAGAAGGCTAACGTTACGTTGTAAAAATATTTTTTCTCAGTTTGAAAATGTCCATGAAAACCATTTTGGTGAAATTGTCACTATCATCAAAAAAGTAAGGCGCTTGATAATGACATTTGGCACAAGCGTCGAACGCCTTTTTATGACCTGTTGTTGCTATCCTATAAAGTGAAGTACTTGTACTTGTGCATCTCGCACAAGTATCACTCACCTTTTTATGAAGTACTCACAATTTAAATTCGAACAGATTGTATTTGATAGTGATTGATAGGTACTATTTAAGACTATGAAGGAGTCAGAACCAAGCGAATAGGGGCGCTTGAGGGGTCCCTAGACCTCTATTCGCTTGGTTCTGACCTTATGAGGCCCTAGGATTAAGATATAGCACTTTTTAAGCCCACGGATGCATCCGGAACGTCCAAAAACCATAGGATAGCTCTTTAAAACACTGAAATCTGACGTCTCTAGCTCAAGATATAGCATTTTTAAGCCTAGGGCCTCATGAGGTCAGTACCAAGCAAATAGAGGCCCTTGAGGGGGACTCAAGGGCCTCTATTTGCTTGGTACTGACCTCATGAGGCCCTAGGCTTAAAAATGCTATATCTTGAGCTAGAGACGTCAGATTTCAGTGTTTTAAAGAGCTATCCTATGGTTTTTGGACGTTCCGGATGCATCCGTGGGCTTAAAAAGTGCTATATCTTAATCCTAGGGCCTCATAAGGTCAGAACCAAGCGAATAAAGGTCCCAGGACCCTCAAGCGCCCCTATTCGCTTGGTTCTTACTCCTTCATAGTCTTAAATAGTACCTATCAATCACTATCAAGTACAATGTGTTCGAATTTAAATTACGAGTACTTCATAAAAAGGTGATTGATACTTGTGCCTCTATTCCGTGGCATTATTTTTGTATTTTGAAAACAACTCTTATGTGTTTTCTCTCATCGCACATCACATCACTCATTAAGATTCACAGACATGGAATTTTGTGTACACTTAAGTGATTGAGCAAACTTTTACGTATGTACTATAAGAAATAGAATTCCAAAAAAAAACTTTTGCATTTTTCATAATTACCTCTCTCTATGCTGAGTTGGCGTTTCTTACAGGGCCCAAAATTGAGTCCAAGTTTCTCCTAATGACAGTTACATATTTGCATCTTGTCATTTGAGTTTCTAACAATCCATAAAATTTATGAAGTTGTGACATTGCCAATTTAGATGCTATAATTTTTTCAAACTTCTAGTACTTTGCTCTTCTCTTTGAGTTTGGTCTATTATTTGGCTTTAAGTAGGTATCAGGGCCTTAGGCTAAACTAGGCCACTAAATTGTTGACTTTAATTCCTAAATAGTCTATTAATTGTAGTAACTTTAGTAATGTTTTAGGCTATGAGGATATAGTTCTCTCTAGCTTATTCCACCTAAGTGTGACTTGTGTTGTGGAAGCCCATGTGTTAAGCTGGTATTTGAGATCTCCAATCTCCCAGCTAGTTTATGCTCAAGCTGGTATTTGAGACCTCCAGTCTCCCAACTACTGGTATTTGAGACCTCGAGTCCCCTAGCTACTTGTAGAAACTATGAAACAACAAAAAAAAGAAAAAAGAAAAAAAAGAAAGTAAATAGCACAAACTTCCTTGTTATTTATGTTGATCACACTTAAGTGGTATAAGTGACAAGATCACTAGTCTTTAGACCCTCACGAGCATTCCTAGGGTTAACTACTCTTTAGTCGACATTTTTTAATTAATGTTGGTCAATCTAGTACTTACTTTAGACCTAGCTCTTGTGTACTTCTCTTAGAGTCAACCTAATAAATTGCATTTCATTTAGGTACTACGCTTGTTCTAGTTGGCAATGTTACAATTCATGATACTTTTTTTTGCATTTCCTAGAATATCATGGATGTATCTCACTTATTGCACGCTTGCACATGCTACCTTTGATCCCTATGGTGCATTGTTATATTCCGAGGGCAGAATCTACATCAGAAAGGAGGGCATGTTAACCACCGACATCCACTTCTAGTAGTCATGGGCTGGGCTTGTCGGTCCAATAGGAAAAGGATAAGAGTGATCGCCGATGAGAGGTGCACTCTAATTGGAACATTCAAGGGTTAGTTGGCTAAGCATCGGTGCCCAAGTGTGATGGACGAGCTCATATAAAAGTCACCTAAAACTAAAAATCACTCATTCTCTCATTTGTGCAATTGAAGAGTGCTCTTGCTCCATCTCCATCTTCTTCTTCATCTCTTCGTGTGTGTGTGTGTGTGTGTGTGTGTGTGTGTGTGAGAGAGAGAGAGAGAGAGAGAGAGAGAGAGAGAGAGAGAGAGAGAGAGAGCATTGTAACAGCAGTAGACGGTGGCGAGGCGGTTGAGTGCGGCACGGCGGTAGCTCCCTCTTCTTTGTAGAGCGAGGAATCCTCCACAAAGGCGAGCGTAGGGCGGTGAGTGACATACACTTGCTCTCTTGAGCTTGCTAGATTAATTTGGTCTTGTGCTTGTAGCCATTTGTGGCTCGCACATAGTGTACAACATGTCCCTTGCTTTGACACGTGCGATAGATGTGCACATGCACAACTTGAAGCTTCTCTCTCATGAGTCTATCCACAAGTATGTAGACAAGTTTGGGGATTTACATATCAAGGCTACTGTCTTTCAAAAGATAGACTTTGCCAAGAAAAAGCAGCAATTTTGTGCGGGATTACCTGAAGAGATGTCCGAATACATCAACTCTCAACGGTCTGGTTCTATCATCAAAGTAATGCATCACACCATGGTTGCTTCATGCATAAATTTCCATCAAGGGGCTAGACAGAACGTCAAGCCCATGGAAAACAAGGACAAAAATGATGCAAAGGGGAAAACCAATGCTCAAAATTCTTCCCAAGGCACTTCCAACAACAACAACACAATCGGTCCACCGAGAAGGGAGTTTACAAAGGCAAAAACAAACTCTCTCCTGAAGATCTTGAAGCTTTTTGCAAGGACCATAAGTGTTTCAAGTGTGGGGAGCAAGGACATGGCTATCATTCTTGCCCCAAAAAGAATGCTTGCAATGAGACTCCTAGGGATTCCACCACTGAAGCTCCATATCAATGGAGTTGGCCACCAAGTTGGGCATTCAAGCTTTTGAGATGGGAGATATGGTAACAACTGATACAACTTTCAAGGGACAGCAAGCCCCTGTTACTCCCTCGATTGGGAAGCTGAGTCTTCATGTCCAAAGCTATGTCGACAAAAAAGACTTTTTCATCTCTCCTCTCCAACATGAGGATGCTATCCTAAGGGTGCCATGGTTTGATCGCATGGCTGCCAATATGAAGTTCCCTAAAAAGAGAATCTACTTCACCTACAGGGGAAAGCACATGTATATAGATGCTAGTGAGCGTGGTCACACTATTCCACTTGTAAATCCTCCTGCTTTTGATAAATCAATGAAGAGCCCAGTTTTTGCATACATGATTTTTGTCAAAGAGTGTCTAAAAGATCTTAATGTTATATCAAATGTAAATGGTAGGAATCAAGAAGAGTTAGACTTGTCTAATTTTCTAAAAGGATTCCAAGATGTGTTCATCGATGATATCCCTTTGGACTTACCTCCAAAACGAGGGGATGATGACCATCACATTGAGGAAGCGCATCGCCTAACAAGCCTCCTTATCAAGTCTCTCAAGCTCAACAAGAGGAGATCATGAGGAAAGTACAGGAACTGGTAGACAAAGGGATGGTGAGGCCTAGTTCCTCTTGCTTTTGTTCTCCAGTCCTTTTAGTGCAAAAGAAAGATGGTACATATCATATGTGTGCGGACTATCGAGCACTGAACCATATCACTATCAAAAACAGATTTCCCATGGCTTGAGTAGAAGATCTATTTGATAAGCTACAAGGATCTACCTACTTTAGTAGGATTGACCTTAAAAGTGGCTATCATCAAATAAGGATAGTGGATGAAGATATCCTAAAGACCACGTTTCACACAACATTTGGTCTTTATGAATATCTAGTCATGCCTTTTGGCTTGACTAATACACCAGCTACGTTCAATCGTCTAATGGAGAAAAGTTTTAGACCTTATCACAAATTCACTGGAGTGTTCTTTGATGATATCATCATCTACTCCAGGTCTTTGGAGGAACATAAGCAACATCTCCAAGTGATTTTTCAAGCATTGTGGGAGAACAAGCTTTTTCTCAACCAAAAGAAAAGTGAAATTTTCCTTCAAGAGATTTAATACCTGGATCATATTATCTCTCAAGATGGTATCTGTATGGATCCATCAAAGTTAGAGGTAATAAAAACATGGCCTAATCCAAGGAATCTACATGAGCTAAGAAGCTTTATTGGTATGATGTGCGCACACTATAGACGCTTCATAGCAAAATTCTCTCAAATAGCAGAACCACTACATGACTTAACTAAGAAGAACTTTAAATATGTATGGATTGCTAAGGAGAAAAATGCTTTTGATAAGCTCAAGCAGAAGCTTACGTCCCAACCTGTCCCTTGGGGGGTTCACTATGTGTAAAACTACCATATCACGTGCGTTCAAGACATGTTTGTAAAACCCCTAATTTGTGAATTTTTAAAGGAATATAATATACCCTTTTCTCTTAAAATTTGTAAGTTTTTTTCAAATTTGAAAAAATAATGCCCTTCTGTATATATATTTCTGTAAGTTTCAAGAACTTTAAATACCCTTCTATTGAACTCACGTGATAGGTTACATCTTTATTAGGTGACCTCCCTAGGACAAGTCCTCATGCTTCTGGATCTCTCCAAGCCATTTGAGGTCCAATGTGATGCTTGTGGTGATTGCCTTGGAGCAGTTTTGCTTCAAGAAGGGCATGCCATAGCATATGAGAGCCGAAGGCTTAATACTAATGAACGAGTCTTGGGCATTTAGAAAGAGCTTTTAGCCGTTCTACATGCCCTAGACACATGGAAGCACTACCTATTGGGGGAATCCATTTATTCTACGAACCAACCACCAAAGCCTCAAGTATTTCATGACACAAACCAAGCTTTCAGACAAACAAATGAGGTGGGAAAATTTTCTTTCACAACTTAATTTCTATATTGATCACAAGGGTAGTAAGCACAATCAAGTGGCCGATGCACTTTATGACGACCAAAAGTTAATGCAGTGTCTATAGCTACTCACAATGATCTATCCTCTATGATAGATGAGTATGCTACTGAACCTGACTTTAGAGACATAATGTCAGCCCTTGCTTTGGGCAAGAAAGAGGAACCATTCAGCTTGCAGGATGGTTATCTTCTCCACGGAAATAGGCTATGTGTTACCTATTCCCTTCGTGGAGAAAGTTATGTATGAATCCCATGCTCCTCCCTATGCGGGGCATAGAGGTATTCAACCTACTCTTCGAGGAGTAGAGACGTATTTCTATTGGCCTACCATAAAAGTGGACATACAAGAGTGTCTCAAAATACGTAGTATGCCAAAAGACCAAGTATGATAGAGGGAAGCAACCTGGACTACTCCAGGCATTGCCTATCCCAAATTCACCATGGGAGAGTATATCCAAGGATTTCATCTTTGGATTACCCAAGTCTATCCATGGGAATATGGGAATATGGACAATAGGTGAAGGGTTTGGCAAAGCAAGCACAATTTATTCCTGTCAAAAGGACTATTAAGGCACACCAAATGGCAACTCTCTTCATATCACAGATTTTCAAACACCATGGATTACCAACATCCATCATGTCAGATAGAGATCCTAGAATGACTAGTAATTTCTGAAAAGGTCTCTTTGAAAATCTAGGAACAAGATTTAATTTCTTTGGCCTATCACCCACAAACGGATGGCCAAAGTGAGATAGCCAATCGTATGATACTCGATCTACTCAAGACTTGTGTTACCGAAGTAGATCAAGGCTCACAATGGGAAAAGTACTTACCTCTTGTAGACTGCCTACAATAATATTGTACATACTTCTATGGGAAAGAAAGATGTTGTAGAGTAAAAAGGGATCCTCTATCTGGTAAGTAAGATTGACTAATGACTAAGGCTTTATCTCCTCTACCTCATAGTCGAGGGGACTATGATTTCAAGAGAGAGGTAATGTCATAAAATCTAATATCTAACCAACCCAAATGATTTTCTCATATTAAACTGATCATTTAATGTGGGAGAATAAACGGGAACAAGCGTTAAGATATAGACATGTGCTTATAGATCTATCTCAACACGGGGCCAATGGTAAAGGGGCCCAAATGAGAGATGGTCTATCAAAGAGCAAGACTAACCAATGGAGCATAAGACCTTAGGTTTAGATTCATTGAAGACCTCCAATAGTTAGTGTAAAAGTCCTTTGAACTTAGGTAAGCTAGCGCTGAGCTTGAGGTGCTTGTCGTACTTGATGTGACTAAGGTGCTTGAGGTGCTTGTCATGCTTGATGACTAAGGTGCTTGAGGTGATTGATGAATGAGGTGCTTGAGATACTTGAGGTACTTGATGATTGAGATGTTTGAGGTACTTGTCATGCTTGAGATGCTAGGGTTGTACTTGAGGTGAGAACCCAACCCAAGCTTGAAGTGCTTAAGGGCCAAGATTGTGGTGGGAACTGGACCTAAGCTTGAGGGGCTTGAGGTGTCAAAAAGTCAAGATTCAATCCTACAAGGAGGGGGCGAGCCCTACAAGAGGGGGGATGAGAGAGAACAACCACACACTCACACAAGGCATGCTTGGTACAAAGAAAGCAGAAGGGACACTTGTCAAGTTCCTCCTCATGTTGCCCTCATGGTGTGCCTAAAGCCTATTGGTTGGACACCCAAGGGGCCCAATGAAAATTTAGGAGATTTAATTAATTGCCTTTGCATTTTTCAAGTCCTCTCTCTCAAATGGGAAAGGGGGACACTTGTCCCAAAGCTACCCTTGTTGCTTGTAATGCCTCCTGCTTGTGATTGGCTAGGCATGGAGGGGTCCAATGAGTTTCAAGCATGATCTACAAGGGGGGTCGATCAAAGCAAGCTAGGGGGTTGCTTGAGGGGTATACTCTCCCACACACACTCACACACACTCTCATTGTGCATTGTGCAAATTTCAAGAGCTCCCTCTCCTTCTCCAAGAAAGTAGAGGTTGAGAGCCCAGACCAACACTCTTGGATATGGAGTGCAAATCCAACCAAGAGACATGCTTCAATGCTTAAGCTTGCCATCTTCTCCATCTTCATTACTATGCTATTATGTATGCTAGCAAGAAGAGTGATGACAAGTGAGGAACTAATTCTTTCTCCTATGAAATTTTCTTCTTCCTCTTCCCTACCCTCATTCCTTGCTAGCTCTCTCCACCTTCGAAGGTGTTTGAGGTCTTGGGACTGAGGCTTGGGATAGTTAAAGTTTTCCACAAATTTTATGTTATGCTTGTGATGCATGAAGCTTTCCATCTTCATTGTATCAGCTAGGTCACAAGGAACACAAAGATTGTATTGTAATAAGTCTCTCTTAATGGGAGAAATCGTAATACAAATGCCTATTGGAGGGGGGACCGGCTCCACATAAATCCGGTCTTCAACTGTTGTCATGTTCTCTAAATTCTCTCTCTTGCAAAAATATTGTTCATGCCAAGTTAACTAATTGCTATGTTTATGTTGCTATCTTCAATTATGTTCATCCGCTATGCTCACAAAGTAATTTCTCAAAAGTACTCTCATTAATTTCCGCTACTCTCAAGTTAATAGGCAAATTCCATTACACTATCCAACCGAAGAGTTTTGTTTTGTTTGAACTTCCTTTGCTTAGTGAAGAGAGGAGATTTTCTTCCAGTGTCGTAGATAGAATTTGTTGATTTACATGGAGTTGAGTATAGCTTTAAGTAGATAGGGATTGAGTGTGTTTTTTGAGAGATTGACAACCTCTCATAGATTCCATGCACTAGTCAAGTCGACTTCGCCCCACGGTATGATATTTATGTTCGTGGTTCTCACTGTCAATACAATAAGATAACGAGGCTTGGTGTTCGAGGAGCCCCATATTTGGGCATTGTTGCTGGGGATATTGAAAGATTCCAATAGCAATGGAGGCCAATTGTGTACTAAGAACAAATTTTTTAATGCAAACTGATTGTAATATTTCTACTCAAAACACGTACCCCTTGCTCATCTGTAATTATGAGGGGATCATGGTTATAAACTTGAGTTGTAATTCTTGCTATTATTGCGGTAAATTCATCCTTTGTACATAAAACCGAGAGCTAGGGTATAAAAGGAAGCTTTATAAGGTTTTGAACAAGGAGTTGAGCAGATATGGTTTTCTTCTATACGTCTTGTGCTTCTTATTTCTATTATGATATTTATCTGTTTGCACTACACCACATGCTTGTCGCATCAGCATTTTGAGGGCACCATTAAGTTAGTGTCATCAAGATGTATGCGTGGATATCTACATTGCAAGCGATTCACGAAAATTGTATATCGACTTTCACAACCTTCCAAGTGACATATCTTACCACTTGAGTGTTGTATTGTGATTCCGTTGATTATATGAGGTTCTCAAAATCTAGGAGGACCTAGTAGGCATGTCTAAAATCTGAGTTGGTGACCTGCAATTAGCGTCTTAAGAAAATTGCACTTTTTTTCTCAAATTGCAAGTTTGACGACTTAGATATGTTCGAAATAGTGTAAGAATGTTGCCTATTGAGTTTGGAGTTGCTAGTGGATGTGTGAAGGGACTAGAGAGAAGATTCTATGTTTTACCAACCTACAGGTTGGTAGTTGTGACTAAAAGAAATGTATAAAGTCCATAGATCTTAAAAAAGCAAAAGAGTGCATTCTGTTAAGTATGGAGCCTGATTTACCCCTTGTAATCTTTTGTGTTAAAAACGCACATTTGTAAAGCCCCCATTATGAGGAGAAGCCATCGTGCATGAAGGAAAATAACTCGCTGGAAAATAAGATCACTCGCCGGAAACTAAAATTTTCATGCCCATCGAAATATTTCTATTTATCGGAGTATTATGGCCGGACGGTGGCCGAAAAGTGGTAAAAAACAATCGCTCGGTTGGCCGATTGGCCGGTGGCCAGTAGTCAATGGTGGCTGGTGGTCGGAAGTCAATGGCCGGTGGTTCGGCCGGTGGCCGATTTCAAAGGAGGACTTGTCTTCTCAAGGGCGGCCACACATGGGCAGATTGGAGGGTCCGATTTGGGCTTATTTACACAAGGGCGGCTACACATGGCTCCCTCTCATGAGAGAGGGCAGCTCTTTTGGCCTATAAAAGGAGACCATTTCTACACACATTGCATAGTGTGAAGTTGATGCAACAAGGTGGGTGTGAGGTGGTGAGAGTGAAGCAAGGTGGGATCTCCAAAAGCGTATAATCCCTTTGTAACCTACTTCTTGTTTTGAAGTACTAAAGGCATTGAGTGGCTGCTTTCACGTGGACGTAGCCCACATTAGGTGAACCACATATATCGTGTGTACTCTCTCTCTCTCTCTCTCTACTCTATAATCTCTTGTGTGTGAAAATTATCTCTCCATTAAGTAATCTACTCAATTATCTACTTAGCTACGTCCTATTTTCTAACAAGTGGTATCAGAGCAAGGTTTGCTCGTAGCTAATTATCTCAAGGAAAGGATTCCTTGAATTGAGTGGGAGTAATGGCGGAGGAAGGGAAGCTCAAGATCAAGAAGTTCAATGGCAAAAACTACCAACATTGAAAGATGCAGATTGAAGACTATCTCTACCAGAAGGACCTCTACTTGCCACTAGGTAGTCTTTGCAAAGAAGCACGCAATGATGGCAAAATGAAGCATGGAGTTTCCTTGACCAAAAGGCACTGGGAACAATTCGGTTAAGCTTTGCGTCAACGATGGCCTTCAATGTTTCGGAGATGAAGACCACGGAGGACTTGATGAAGTCACTTGTTGACGACTTCTACGAGAAACCATCGGCATCCAATAAGATACCTCATGAAGCGCTTGTTCAATCTAAAGATGGTAGAGAATGGTTCAGTTGCAGAACACTAAATGACTTTAACACCAACATAAGTCAACTTAGATCGATGAAGATAAATTTCGATGACAAAGTGCAAGCTCTCCTTATACTATCGTCTCTACCAGATAGTTGGGACAACCTTGTGATGGCTGTAAGTAATTCTATTTCTGGCACAAATACTCTTAAGTTTGATGATGTTGTGGGTGTTCTCCTAAGCAAGAAAATGCGAAGGAGAAGCACAGGAGAATCATCAAGTGCTGCACTGTCAGTGGAGACAAGAGGAAGGCCTAAGGAGAGGTTCAAAAACCAAAAGGTTGTGATTGCTCAAGGCGGAGCAAGTCATGCACAAAGTCAGTTCTTGAATGTTGGAACTGTGGCAAGAAGGGCCATGTCAAGAAGGATTGCTAGTCCAAGAAGAAGAAGGAGTCAGCGTCTCAAGATAACAAGCCAACATTAGAGGCCAATGTGGCAGGTAAAGTAGAGCAAGATGCTCTAATTCTCTCACTAGACAATGTGTCTAATTCTTGGATAGTAGATTTCGGGTCTTCATTCCATGGGACACCGCACAAGAGCAGCATTTCCAAGATTACACCAAAGGTAATTTTGGGTATGTATACTTGGGAGATGATGAAGCTTGTGAAATTGTCGACAAAGATACAATTTGTGTCAAAAATGCTAATGAAAATGAATGGAAGCTTAAAGATATTAGACATGTTCCTTCTCTTCGCAAAAATTTGATCTCTACAGGACAATTGGACGATGAAGGTCACAATACTGCATTCGGAAACAAATAATGGAAGATCTCAAAGGGATCTTTGGTGGTTGCCAAAGGAGAAAAGGTTGGTACACTTTACTTGTGTACTATTAGCACACAACCTTCAGCTTATGCAAAAACTACGGAAGTCGACAGTGCGGTGTGGCACTATCGGCTTGGGCATGAGTGCCCAAGGAATGCAAATCCTTCAAACAAAGAAGCTTCTACCAGGTTTGAAAGAAGTGGACTTAGAGTTTTGTGAATATTGTGTTTATGGTAAACAAAAGAGGGTAAAATTTCAAAAATTAGGAAAGGAAAGAAAAAAATAAAAAACTTGAGTTGGTTCATCTCTGATGTTTGGGGTTCTGCAAGTACACCATCACTTGGTGGCTCATTGTACTATGTAACATTCATAGACAATGCGACTAGGAAAACATGGGTTTATGTAATGAAGAATAAATCCGATGTGTTTTCCATATTTCAAAGGAGGAAAGCCTTTGTGGAGAATGAAACAGGTATTGAGGTTAAATGCCTCAGATCCGACAATGGAGGCAAATATTGCAGCCAAGCTTTTGAAAGCTTTTGTGCTAGCAATGGCATTTGGAGGCAAAGAACAACCCCATGGACACCTCAACAAAATGGTATTTCTGAAAGGATGAACAGAATAATCATGGAGCGAGCAGGACGCATGCGGCTACATGCAGGCTTATCGCTTGAGCTTTGGGCGGAAGCTGTAAGTACGTTTGTGTACTTAATCAATCGGTCACCCTCAACGGCATTGGATGGGGGAGTTCCAAAAGAGGCATGAACAGGTAAACCGGTGAATTATGCACTTCTCAAAGTGTTTGGGTGTGAGGCTTTCATGCACATCGATAGAAGCCTAAGATCAAAGCTAGATGCAAAGTCCAAAAAGTGTTTCCTCATTGGCTATGGAGAAGGTGACTTTGGGTATCGCCTATGGAATCCTGAAGATGGTAAAATCTTCAGGAGTAGGGATGTAATTTTTAATGCGAACAAAATATTTACAAAGATTACTTGGAAAGAAAGCAAACAAAAGAAACAGGTGAGGAGTACATGGAGCTTGAGGACGATGAAGACTCAAGGACAGCAAATGGTGACAATATGCAACAATGTTACCCAAATGAGGAGCCTCAACCTATTCCCTAAAGATCTACAAGAGCAAGTAGACCTCTAAAAAGGTTCGTTCCATCCTTCAACCATCTCTTGATCTCAGATTCTGGAGAGCTGGAATCATACAAAGAAGCTATGCATCACGAATCCAAAGAAGAATGGATGCAGAGCATGCAAGTGGAGATGGACTCATTACATTGCAACCAAACATGGGAGTTGGTTGAGTTGCCTAAAGGTAAGTGAGCACTTCAGAACAAATGGGTTTATAAGCTGAAGGAAGAAGAAGGTGGGAAGAAAAGGTACAAGTCTAAGCTTGTGGTAAAAGGGTTTTCTCAAAAGAAAGGTATTGACTTCAATGAAATATTTTCTCCTGTTATAAAAATAAACTCAATTAGGCTTGTCTTAAGCCTTGTGGTTGCTCATGATCTAAATCTTGAGCAAATGGATGTAAATACAACATTTCCTCATGGTGAGTTAGAGGAGGAAATTTACATGCTTCAACCAAAAGGGTATGAAGTAAAAGGTAAGGAGAAAATGGGTTGCAGAGTAAAGAAGAGCTTGTATGGTTTAAAGAAAGCATTAAGACAATGGTACTTGAGGTTTGATTGGTGGATTTTGGATCATGGATTCACAAGATGCAACTTGGATCATTGCGTCTACATGAAGAATATGGGAGATGGGAAGTTCATCATCTTAATGTTGTATGTTGATGACATGCTGATTGCAAGTGCTAACAGGTAGGGCATCAAAGACCTAAAAGAGGAGCTGTCTAAAATCTTTTTCAATGAAAGATTTAGGTGCTGCAAAGAGGATACTTGGTATGAAGATATCAAGGGACAGGACGAAGAAGACAATAAAGCTATCTCAAGAGGATTACATCAAGAAGGTACTAGAAAGGTTTACAATGCAAATACAAAAATGGTTTCTACACCTTTGGTTGGTCACTTTAAACTAACCAAAGATATGTGTCCAAAGACACAAGAGGAGATAGAATATATGTCTAAAGTTCCATATATTGCAGCGGTAGGTTCTCTTATGTATGCTATGGTCTAGACAAGGCCAAACGTTGCACATGCAGTGGGAGTCTTAAGTAGGTTCATGGATAACCCAAGTTATGAGCATTGGCAAGCTGTGAAGTGGATACTTAGGTATCTAAAAGGGATAAGAACAAATGCTTTGTGTTTTGGAGAAATTGATATTTTTCTAGAAGGGTATGCTGACGCAGATATGGCAGGTGACAAAGATACTCAAAGAAGTGCTACTGGCTATGTCTTCACGATTGGAGGCACAACAGTAAGCTGGGCTTCAAAGCTGTAGAAAGTGGTCTCACTGTCTACCACGAAAGCATAGTATGTAGCAATGACGAAGGCAAGCAAAGAAATTCTGTGGCTTCACAGATTCTTAGAAGAGCTTGGATTCAAACAAGACAATTGTGTCTTGTACAGTGATAGCCAAAGCGCTATCCATCTTGCGAAGAACTTAGCCTTTCATTCAAGGACAAAGCACATCTAAGGTGAGATATCACTTCATATGCACTCTTTTGGAAGAGGGACAACTAAATCTAGGACAGGTGCATACAAGTGATCCTGCAGACATGTTTACAAAGGTGGTCAACAAGGAGAAGTTGAGCTTTTGCTCATCTTCAATCGACATTCAAGGATAAGAAGCCAAGATGGAAAGCAGTCACAGGTTTGGTTTGGAGATTAGTCTCCAAGTGGGAGATTGTTAAGTATGGAGCCTGATTTACCCCTTGTAATATTTTGTGTTAAAAATACACATTTGTAAGGCACCCATTATGAGGAGAAGCCATCGTGCATGAAGAAAAATAACTCGCCAAAAAATAAAATCACTCACCGGAAACCAAAATTTTCACGTCCACCGGAATATTCCTTTTTGTCGGAATATTATGACCGGGAGACGGCCAAAAAGTGGTCGGAAAACGACCGGTCGGTTGGCCGGTGGCCGGTAGTCAATGGCCAATGGCCGGTGGCAAAATTCAAAGGAGGACTTGTCTTTTCAAGGGCGCCCACACATGGGAGTATTGGAGGGTTGGATTTGGACTTATCTACACAAGGGCGGCTACACATGGTGAGGCAATAAGAAGAGCAGCCTCTAAACACCCTTCGAAGCTCCCGTGCTGCTCAATTGGGGCTGGGGCAAGCACAATCAGAGACAACAACAACCCACAGCCAGAAACCAAACAAGAAAAGGGGCACCACCTAGTTGTAGATGCGAACTAGGACGCACGTGATATCTCCTTGTACTCAAACGCACAAAGAGAGGGGAATGCAAGATAGCCACACACACCAACCACAAACATTCACCACGCCAGAGAGAGGTAAAGAGCACAAATAAACTTGAGCAACTCAGTCTTAGCCTTAAAGACTAGATGCACACAAAGCTTGATGAGAAATAGAGAGACAACACAAAACTTGACCTTGTTGCCAATACACAAATTGTCTTAGGGTCACGGGAGCCCTCTCACTGAGCACCCTCTTACAATTGACCTTTTAGGCAAACAATTCAACAAGCCCTCAAACCACCAAGCATGAAATGGCACAACAAACTTCAAAGACAATATACCTTCAACCACCTGATGAGCAAACTTATCAAATCAATTTGGAGAGAAGAGTCGTAGTTGCAGCATACAATTGTCCCCAAAACTATGAATCTTATCTATTGGACAAGAGTAGGCTACAAGTGTGATGTAGAGTATGGTATCACTCCACTCCTCTAGATGGCATAACTAACTTCAAGCTTCTCCATGCACCTATGTGTAGTGATGGAATAGAGCACTCACAATGCACACCCTCTACACAACTAGGCTTGAAGAGTGGTGTGTTATGTGTTGAGAATGGTGTGGTGTAGTGTGATCATGGGATGTTTTACAAGGGAGAGAAGGGCTCTATTTATAGGTTTTAGAAGCCCCGATTAGGATTAGGCCTAATCAAGTTTATTTGAAGGAATAAAAGATTATGCATATTTTTATTTTTTTTATGAGGGTGGTTCTGTCTTGTCCTTTGAGTCACATGGATGTGGGCTCAAGGGAAGAGAATTATTGAGGATGAAAGGAGAGAGGATTGAGTGAATAATTGGGGAGTGCCTACTTTAGTAGAGGGTGCATTTTACAATAAGTTTAGTGGTTAGTAGTTAGTAATTATCACTAAAAAATATTTACAAAATCATTCACCAAATGGTGAGATATATGATGAGAAAAGTTAGAGAAGGGATGAGCTTGTAAAGAGAGGTTAAAGCTTTGGAGAAGTTGACATTCACCTCTTTACACCACCGGAAGAAGAAGCAGTCAGCATGGCGAAGTAGCGTGTGTCGATGAAGCTATGTTATCTTCAAACCTTGGAAAATTCATGATAAAAGTCTTCATTTGCGGAGGTTATCCTTGGATTTTTGCTGATTGTTTGAAGTTCTTTACAAAGCTGAAGAGAGTAGGTAATATGGACATATATGTAGAGAGAAAGGAGGACACATAGGGTGTAGAAATGGAGGATGAAGGCTATGGAGGTGTGAGAGATGTGGCAATGGTGAAGAGGGTGAATTAGGACATAGGAGTTGCAGGTTTGGGAGTGGGAAGGAGAGGGAGGAGTGTGTGTGAAAGAGGAAAATGATAAAGTGGAAGAGGGAGTGTGGCTGCATAGCATGGGCAAAATGGGGTCCACCAATAAAATCATAACTCACAGATCGTAGCTCAAAAAAATATGAAAAAATTTGAGATGAAATTTCAGCTCACGAGCTACAACTTTTGTTTATATCACCTTTTCAAATTCGGGGAGCATGTGATCTTTAAAAATTCAGCAAAACCGACTGTTTTTTCCACTGCACAAGGTCCTTGTGAGGTCCTTCTTTGGATGATTCTTTTGAATACCTCCAAGAGTGAGCTCCCCATGGTGCATGCATGCATGCATGCCACACACCCTTGACCTTATTTGGTAGGTCTATAATTGAAGATATTGTTGAGATCATGATATAAGTGAATAGTACAACTAAGAAAATCAAATATTAAGGGGTGTAAAAAAATATGTACATGTCAAATATAAATAATATAGGTGGAAAAAATACAAAGGGGTCAAAATAAATCTCTCTCATTATAAGTCCACCATAAAAAGATGAATATTTTTGGTGTTCTATTTTATGAGCGTAAAAGAGAATAGATGTAGGAAGGAAAAATCACAATAGTGAAAAAATATACACATAAATAAAACTAGTTTTTTTGGATTTTTGTTGGGATGGAGTTACACAAAAAATAAGAGAAGCTTGCACGAAATTATTTTTATATGGAATAAAGAGTATGCAAAATGGTAAGAAAAAATATGGTAATGATTAGTCAATGTACATAGCATAAATAACACACACTTAAGTATAAATATTTAAATAAATACCAAAATAATTATGAAAAATCATTTTATTTAGGCCCTATATACAATGAAATATTTACACACAAATGGGCCATAATAGACTTATAATTTTTATTTTTTTAAATTTTTTGGCTCAACTAGCCCAGTGACTAGCTAATGAAGGGTTTTTAAGAAGATATGGGAAAAGTCCCCTAACTCACACACACCTATATACAGTGAAATGGTAGGGATAGCCACAATGTTTGGATTATTTTGGTAGGGTGGGTTAACTCACTATGGCAATTACGGAGAGCCGAAAAACGGCTATCAATGGCTGCCTCTCATGAGAGAGGGTAGCCCTTTTGGCCTATAAAAGGAGGCCATTTCTACACACATCTCATAGTGTGAAGTTGATGCAACAAGGTGGGTGTGAGGCGGGAGCTCCAAAAGGGTATAATCCCTTTGTAACCTACGTCTTGTTTTGAAGTACTAAAGCCATTGAGCGGCTGCTTTCACGTGGACGTAGCCCACATTGGGTGAATCACGTATATTGTGTGTACTCTCTCTCTCTCTCTACTCTATAATCTCTTGTGTGTGAAAATTATCTCTCTCCATTAAGTAATCTACTCAATTATCTACTTAGCTATGCCCTATTTCCTAACACATTCCTGGGTGAACATTAGAAAAAATATCGATTTTTTCTCTTTTTTTGAATCTGGAGCTTTCTAGCTTGCAAGATTGAGGTCATGCGAGAATGTGTCCTAGACAAAGAAGTGAATGATGCAAATTACGTACCTGAACCATTCCTTGAATATCTGTTCAAACCTTTTGAGTGGACCAAGATTTTGGCCACAATCGATGTGTACATTAATGAATCTACAGTGACATACTTTTGTGATGAAGAAGGCTATGATATAGTCCTAATCCGGATGGTATTTGTTGAAATGATCGAGGAGCAACAAATATTCTCTAATCACTACTATGAGGCCATGGAGGAGTTGGAAGAGAAAAAAAATACAACGGAGGAATTAGACTTGGAAAAAGAGTACGTAAGAGGAAAAAGCCTACTCAGGGGAGGAGAAGAAAAAAATATCGAGTTTCCAAACCAACTAAGATGCCAACAAAGATATTGCAAAAAATGAGACAAAAACTTAAGAAAGAAAACCGCAAAAACTGCACTAGAAAATGAAACTCTATTCTTGATGAAAGTACATGCAGCGGACTACATAAAAGATAAGATAATTGGAAGATATCTAGACACAAAGAATTCATACCAATGAAATCAAACAAAACCAAAGTTGCTCAAGCTAATAAGACCAAAGGAAAAGAACCTCTGATGACAAAAATGGAGCGTAAAGCAAAATACAAATAATTGAAACGGACCTTGAAAGAAGTGTGGACCACAGAGATGGAATTAAGTAGTGACAAACCAGGAAAAATCAATGTTACATCTCATTATAAGAAATACACTTTGCAAAATTGCTAGATCATTACAGAGCAACCCATGCGACAATCAAAAGAACTGGGGAAATCTTATGAGGGGCCTGAGAATGCCAAGCGAATTGACCTTGCAAAGCCTGGAGAAGATTCAAAACCTGCATACATAGCTACGGATCTGTCACAAGAGGAAGAAGAGATTCTCATTAGAATGTTAAAGGAATATAGAGATATATTTGCATGGTCTTACAGAGATCTCAAGGTGGTGGATCCTATCCCTATGAGACATGATGCTAACTAGAGCAAACAAAGACCATACATCTATAACGAGACATTTGCCAAAAATCAAGGAAGAGATTGAGAAACTCAAAGAGACCTAGCTCATCTATGAAATAGAATACATTGATTGGGTTTCATCAATTGTTGTAGTGCCTAAAAAGAATGGAAAACTTAGAGAGTGTGTAAACCTCATGAAGGTGATTGTCGCAACTATGCGAGATAACTATCCTCTTCCTATCATAGATCATATGCTAGAACGAGTAGCTAAAAAAGAAGCTTATAGCTTTTTGGATGGGTTTTCTAAGTACAACCAATCGACTATAGATCCCAAAGATCAACATAAAATGGCTTTCACCATGGAATGGGGGATTTTTGCTTATCGAGTCACGCCTTTTGGTTTGACCAATGCACCAACAACTTACTATCTGTTGTATGATGATTGAAAGCCGTGGTCACAATTGTATCGGAGGGTTTGACTTGTGGTACCCATTTGAACCTGAGTGAGGCTGACTTTAGTTGTAGAGGAGTCTTTGATACTCATACTTTGACTTGTCTGCTTTGGGCATTTGGCCTTATGATCTTAGCTTTATATTCCTTCTTTGGTTTGCATACCCATTTCATCTTTGGTAAACTGCGGTTTTGTCAAGTATGTAGATACGATGGGTTTATCGTATGCTTGTTGGTGGTGTATAACAATTTTTTAGGCACCCGAATTTGTTAGGGTTTGTTGCTGAGTTGACTTTTGGGTATCCAAATTTTCTCGGTTCCTTGCATGATAGGTTGATGAGAAGAAGTCCTCAGTGAAGCAATAGTTGTAATTGTGGCTTATGACTCATGCTTCTTTGATTGGAAATCACCAAGAGCTTCTTTCCATTCCTCTTTGTTGTATGCAAATGGTATCTATAGCTGTCCTCCTTTAAGTGTAAGCTCCAAAATTTTGGCATCCCAATCTTGGATTTCTTGCAGGTTCTCATCCAAGGAACACCTCATATTAGGTCTTCGTTCATATGTTCATCTGATATACATATGAAAGTATGCGGACAAGAGAATTCATGAACCATAACATTCAAGTTGATTTTCCCTAGAGCTGGAATGACTCTTTTGTTGCAGCCCTTGAAAATAGCTTGACAATATTCAAGCGGTTGAGTAGTTGCTTTGTGATAAGTAGAATAGTTGACCGCATTGACTCGTGCTCTTGTATCTGCTAAAGCCTTGACTTTGTAGTCCTCCTTTAGATTCACGGTGATTTGCATATCAAGACCATCCATCCACTCGTCATCAGTCTTGACATCATTCTCTACTAAGTGTTGAATTTGGAGAGTACTGAGTGGTATAGCTTGAGGAACCACTTGTCTTGTAGCTTTTTGTTTTAAAACTTGAATGCACGCTTCCTCCTAGGCCTCCTCAATCACTTGCTATCATTTAAGATTTCTTTCCTTGGATGCATGCATTCTTTGCAAAAGATAATTAGTCAAGGGAAGGTTATATTTGTGGAGTCAACATCCACTAATCCAAATTTTCATAATGTGGCTAGTTTGCTTGCACCACTTGATGAAACATCTTCAATGACAAAAGGGACATGTCCTTTTTTCTTGAACTTGGGTATATGTTGTTTCAATGAGTATACTAGGACTAAATCCCCTGGTTTGAAAACTTTAGTCAGCAAATGTGAGTCAAAAAACTGCTTTTGTTTTTGTGCATATATATGGGTAATGGCCGCTAAACATTGTTCATCTAGTTGTTCTAAGTCTTCAAGTCGTTTTGAAAAATTGTATCCATTCCATTCCAACTCCCTTGCAACTCTGAGAGTGGGTTGTAAAAATTCCATTAGAAATATTTCATCCAGGCCATAGACCAAATTAAAAGGAGTTGTGTTCAAGGCTATTTTGAATGAAACTCGATAAGCCCACAAGGAATACTGAAGATGTATTTCCCAGTCCGTTCTACCTCAGCTAACAATTTTGGTTAAGTAAAGAGATCAAAATTTTGTTTGTATGTTCAGCTTGCCATTCGCTTGAGGATGATAGAGTGCAAATTTGTTATGGATTACCATAAACTCGTCTCTAGGTGCTCTATCACCTCATTGAGGAGATGCGATCCACAATCACTTTCAAGCTCAATAAGAAGTCTGTATTAATAAATATACATTGGTACAAGAATGCAGCAGTAGTTCTAGCATCGTTCTTCTTGGTTTCTTGGGTCTTGGCCCATCTGGTCAAGTAATATGTGGCCACAATAATATATTGTGCTTGAGTTTTGTATGCCGTAGGTGTTACCATATACATGTGGTAGTGATGCGTGTGAACACACTAGGACTGCCGGGGCATTTTTTCCCTCTTTAGGAGGTTTTTGCCTCGAGCATTGTATATACGCCCATCATTCTAGGGCTATCTATCTTTCCATTGCACACTAAGTTATACACTCTCTATTGTGTGCCTTGAGCTTTCTTCATCTTCTCCAAGCTGTGTGTGTTTCTCTGCAACCCTAATTCCAACAATTGGTATCATAGCAGGTTGCGTCCTCTCGGGCTTATTCACCAGCTGCTGTAGTACACGCCTGCTCACTTTGTACGATTTCAGTGAGCTTTGGCTAGCGTTCGCAGGTTGACAAATATTTCGGGCTCAGATTTTTGATTTGGGCTCATTTCGGCCTCTATTTCCACTACATGCATTACTGCACAGGCTATTTTGTCATTTTGTGCAGAATTTCTGTCAGTTCCGTTTTTTGCATAACAGGTGCCTTATAGTCTTCTACGGTTTGTGCTATATAGCACGTGTTGTTCTCGCTCCATTTCTCCTATTTTTGGGCAGTTTTCACATCAGGTGCAGCATTTACCATGGCTGACAACAACAACACATATGTGTTCAAGATGTTTGCTGCTGCTAAGGATAGGTTGGATGGGGACAACTACCCTATGTGGGCTTATATGATGCATCATGTTCTTGTGTCAAAGGGCGTCTAGAACATTGTGCAGGGCATTGATGTACGTCCTAGTTCTGAGGATGTAGGCGATGTTGAGGATGTTGCAGGTCTTGCTGCAAGGATTGCTGCTGTTAGAGTTGTTTTGCCTACGGTAGAACAAGCTCATTGGGATGTTAAGGATGCGCAGGCTCATGCATTGATTGCGTTGTCTGTGAAGCACACCATTGTTCTTCACATTCATTCAGCAAAATCTTCAAAACAGGCTTGGGATATTCTAGCAGGTCTTTATGCAAGTCGCAATGAGGCTAAAATTGCTTTGCTGCGTAAAGAGCTGGAGTCGAAGATTATGCATGAGGAAGATGATATGGACACTTTCCTTGCTAGTGTCAAGGATATCAATGAGCAACTTATTTCTGCAGGAGAAGTCATTTCAGACAGTTTCCTTGTGCAGACTGTTCTTGATGCCTTACCAGATTCTTACCAGACTTTTGCTAGTACTTGGAGACTTATGACCCAAGCAAATCCAGAAGTTGTCAAGTTTGATGCATTATGCACATTTCTGTTGCAAGAGTCACTTTTCAGAAAAAATAGGACTAGACAACGTGCAGTTGAACATGCTTTTATTGCTTCTCAAAGAAAGGGTGGTAACAACAATGCAGCCACTTCTTATGGTTCTGCTGCGAGTGGCAAAACTTCTATTCCTAATGCTTCTGCTGGTAGCAATTCGTCGGGCAATTCTGGTGACAAGGCAAAAAAGAAGATGTGTTGCCATTATTGTAAAGCTAATGATCACTTGATCAAGTCGTGTCCTAAGTTGAAGGCCAAAGAGGCTAAGAAGAAAGAGGGTGGTTCCACTGCAAATGCTGGTTCCACTACAAATGCATCCATTGTTGAGTCTTCTGTGAAAGGAGACTGTGATGCTGATGTTGATGTAGAATGGGCTTTTAGCGCAGAGTGCACTTACAATTCTGCTGTCCATGATGCATACTTGTCAGTTGCTGCAGATTCACATGTGTGGTATTTTGATAGTGGTGCTAAAAAGCACATTACCTCACATCGTGAATCGTTTACCTCTCTTGAGTCTGTCCCTCATGGGAATTCTGTCACTTGTGCAAACAATGCCTCTTATCCAGTTCAGGGAGTTGGAAAGATTGTGCTTGCTGCTGCAAATGGTAGTTCTTTCACACTTGTTGATGCACTTTATGTACCTGGGATCAAGAAGAATCTCTTGTCTGTATCCGCACTTGCTAGACTTGGACTTGTAGTCAAATTTGTGGATGAAAGATGTATAATTCATGATCTCAGTTTTGGTGATGAAATTGTTGCATCTGGCCTTTTGTGCCGTGGGCTGTATAAGCTCACTTTGTATGACAAGTGTGGACAAAATTTTGCAAATGTTGTTGCAGATTGAAGGGCTATTTTAGATGCAAAACTTTGGCATGCACGTTTTGGTCATCTGAATTTTGCGAGTTTGCTGCGTTTGCAGAAATCTATATGGTTGCTTGTTTGCCGCCTCTTGAAGCACCTGTCAAACATGTTTGTGAAGGCTGTATTTTGGGTAATATGCAGCGTTCTAAGTTTCCAAAGGATGGTTCAGTTCGGGCCACATGCAGGTTGTAACTTGTGCATAGTGATGTTTGTGGGCCCATGCAAAGTCCGTCCTTGGGCAATTACCTGTACTTCGTGACTTTCATTGATGATTACTCCAGGCATGCATGGGTATTCCCGCTTAAAGTGAAGTCCTAAGTTTTTATGTGCTTCAAACAATTTCTGGCTATGGCTGAAAATGTCTCGAAATGTACTATGGGCACCCTCCTTCCGATCGAGGGGGGGAGTATATGTCTCATGAATTTAATGCATTTCTGGCTAGTCGTGTATATAAAGCACCAATGTACAGTGCCTTATACACCTTAGCAAAATGGTGTTGCTGAGAGGAAAAACAAGTCACTGACGGAAATGGCATGATGTATGGTCAAAAGTCAAGCTTTGGTGCATTCTTTTTGGCTTGAGGCCATCATGTGTGCCACTTATGTACTTAACAGGTGTCCTACGATAGCGTTGCAGTCTATAACTCCATATGAAGCATGGCATGATAGAAAGCCTTCTATTGAGCACATGCATGTTTTTGGCTGTTTGGCATATGTTTTGGTGCCACAAGTGCAGCCCAGAAAATTGGATGATAAGGCTGTCAAATGTATTTTTGTTGGTTATAGTGTTGAAAGAAAAGGTTACAGGTTGTATCATCTGCAAAGAAAACGTATTGTGGTTTAACGGGATGTAGTGTTCGTGGAAGATTCTGTTCAGCCCTTGCTGTCATGTACTAGAGATAGTAATGTAAGCTCACAGGACATTTATGACACTTTGTTGCTTCTTTTCAGTGGTGGAAATACGAATGTAAGTTCCAATGAGGCAAATGTACAGCCTATGGGGGTTTCTGAAAATGTTTTAGATCAGCCTATTACTGATGTAGATGTATATGATGTACTTGATGAGGAAAGGGCCGTAAATGAGCAGGCTAGAGGTATGCCAAAATGGCTGGTGCACACTTTGCGTGACAGTAAATTGGATGTACCTTTTTCTAGTCGTACTCGTTCAAGCTCTCGCCATGCATCTTATGCATCAGATTGTTATGCTTTGGCTATGTCTAGTTTACATGATGGTGATGAGCCTCTGTCTTTTGATGAAGCACAGAATTCAGAAAATTGGATGGCTGCCATGCAATCAAAATATGATGCACTTATAGAAAATGACACATGGAATTTATGTGATTTGCCTCCTGGCAAAAATGCCATTGGTATGAAGTGGGTTTACAAGTTGAAACGCAAGCCGGATGGTGAGATTGATCGCCATAAGGCTCGACTTGTTGCAAAGGGTTATGCACAACAAAAAGGCATAGATTATGAAGATACTCTTTCTCCCACTTGTCGTATGACTACTGTGCATTTTATATGTGAATTGGTAGCTCATTTTGGTTGGGATGTACATCGATCAGACATTGTTACTGCTTTCTTGAATGGTGACATATTTGAGGAAGTTTATGTAACGCAGCCTCGCGGTTTTGTCATAAAAGGACAAGAGGACAAAGTGTGCAAATGTAACAAGGCTTTGTATGGGTTGAAGCAATCTCCTCGTGCTTGGTATGAGAAAGCTGACACTCATTTGGTCAAACAAGGCTTTCGTAATAGTCCAACAGAAAGCACATTGTATGTAAAGCGTGAGGGTGATGTACTTCTCATTGTGGTTCTTTATGTTGATGACTTGCTGATCACTGGACCAAATGAGAGACATATTGCTGAATTTAAGGCTGATTTGAATGCTACTTTCAAGATGAAAGATTTGGGACTGTTGCATCATTACTTGGGTATACAATTTAAGCAGTGTGATGGCGGTATTGCCTTGTGTCAGAAAAGTTACATAGAGACATTGCTATGTAAGTTTGGACTTGAGGATTGCAAACCTATTGCCACTCCCCTGGAAACAAGTTTGAGGTTAAGTCTACATGATGCTGGCGATCCTACTGATGTCACTCTTTATCAAACTGCTATTGGCTACCTCATTTATGTATGCAACACGAGGCCAGATATTCAGTTTGCAGTCTCACAGGTCAGCAGATTTATACATAGCCCAGGGTCTAAGCATTGGCAGGCTGTCAAGAGGATTTTCCGCTACCTTAGTGGCACTTTACATCTTGGATTGTTTTATCCCAAGGGGGGATCATTGCCGCCAGACTTACAAGCTTTTTTGGACTCAGATTGGGCTGGTTGTTTTGACACGAGAGTGTCCACAAGTGGCTTTTGTTTCATTCTTGGCAGTTCATGTATATCATGGTTGATCAAGAAGCAACCTACTGTGGCCACTTCGAGTTGTGAGTCTGAGTACAGGGAAGTCTTCACACCTACGGTTGAGTGTGTATGGCTCAGACGCCTTATGGCTGATTTGGGTGTTGGACAGGACATTGCCAACACTATCTACACTGACAGTCAGAGCGCATTGGCAGGAACCCAGTTTTTCATGCTCGCACAAAGAACATTGAGGTGCATTACCACTTTGTCAGGGAGAGGCTCTCAGCAGGAGAGATCAGCTTGGCTTATGTGCCAACATAGGACAACCTTGCAGATCTTTTCACAAAGGCATTGTCTCGTGAGAAGCTTGAAGCTTTCCACAAAGCTTTGGGCTTACTCCCCTTTGTGGACTGATCATGTCCTTAGGGCATGGAACTTCCCTTTACTCATGTGCTAGCTCTCGTTCACTGCATCACTCCAGGGGGGATTTGTTACCATATACATGTGGTAGTGATGTGTGTGAACACACTAGGACCGCCGGGGCATTTTTTCCCTCTTTAGGAGGTTTTTCCCCCCGAGCATTGTATATATGCCCATCACTCTAGGGCTATCTATCTTTCCATTGCACACTAAGTTATACATTCTCTATTGTGTGCCGTGAGCTTTCTTCGTCTTCTCCAAGCTATGTGTGTTTCTCTGCAACCCTAATTCCAACAGTAGGTTGTATTGAACCCACAAAGTCTATACTCCATTTAGAAAATGTGCGTGCTCCCATCATAGGTTGTGCCTTGTCTAACCATAAAAACGTATTTTTTAAAATTTAAGCAAACCCTATAGAGACGACATTTCTCAAAGACACATCATAAATGTTCAAAGTGACTTTCTTGTTTTGTAAGTGCACACAAAGATCATCCATGTATACTTCCAAGAAATTAGGTAGATATTCCTTAAAAGCATGGTCTTTGGAGCATATCACACAATAAAAGAATGAGCTCAATTGGTATAGGATTTACTCTTCAAGAGAGTTCAATCACAGGATACCTTACCAGAAAAAATCCTTGAGTGCAATACTCGAAACCCACTTCTTGCACAACATAATGTGTTTACATGCATTGACCATAATATCATTATAGAGCCAATCAGGGCCATGTATAGACACGACTTTCTAACCCATTCACTGTAAAACCTAGATAGTACTTTGTTGTCCAGAAGGACTTGAGCAAGGAGGGGGGAGACATTTTGAATGTGGACCCAACAATATAAGACTGGAAGAGAAAAAGGGAAACGTTTTGAAGTAATTGTGTGTTAATGCGGGATTTTTTTGAAAAACTTAGATGATAAGCCCTAATAACGAGATGAATGGGGACTGCAATATGATAACCCCTTGGTGTGAGTATATATCATACATACATGTCAAAAAGCAAAAAATAATTCATTTTTTACTTCTATTGTGTGTTTTCATGCCAAAATCATGATGAAAATGGAGCAATCCACAAAAATATGGTCAAATATAACCTTAGAAGTGCTTTAGTATTTTTGAGTATATAATAGATTTTTTTGAGTAGTTTGGATAATTTCCTTCAATTTTTGCTCATAAAAGCCAAATAAATAAGCAAGAATATCAAAATTGGATTCCAACTTCAAATGCCAAATCTCAAAGCTCAATGGAAAGGCCTTTTTTTTTTTGGGGCGATTCCGATCAGAAAACTGGGTGGCCACTTCGACTCACTAATCATCTGGAACAAATTGCAACAAAAAGGTCCATGGATGTCAATTTTTGGAAATTTTTGATCTAGGAGTACACTGTGAGGCCTAATGAGCTCATTGGGACGGGGGGTGTTGAAAATGTCCAGCTATGTATAGTCCCTTAGGCTATTTTCCTCTCATTTGCATTCTAGTCTTTAGAGAGAGAGAGGTCCAGGTTGTGGATTTGGGTGACTTTCCATGCTCTCCTACGTGCCGTCTGCCAGCTCTTACTCACTCCAACCATGAGGGGTGAGTTTCTAACTATGTCTAGAAGCATTTTGTTTATCATATTTTCGACCACAAGAGTTGTACGGGGCATGACAACACATGACAATCTAGGAACTTTCGAGATTAGAAACACTAACACCGGCCACACCAGACATCCAAATTGCACCAAAAATGAACCATGGGCTCATCACTAGTGGGGGAACATTCCTAAGCTCAAAGATGGAAAATATGCTAGAAAAGATGACCAAGTATCTTTGGTGTGCCAAAGATAAAGGGGCCAGATCTGGACCAGAAATAACATATAGATTGGGGCCATCATGTTGGAAAATGTGCAGAATTAGGGGTGCATTGGAGTCCTAATCATCAAGTATAGGGCAAAATGACCATATCCTCATCACAAAGCGACATTTTGCACCATGATGCAAAGTATTGATCCTTTTGACCTCAAACTCAAAGGGGGCACTCTATACAATACATTGGACCTTTACCGACCTTCAATGGGCACACAACTAATGGTTAGTGACTCCAAGTCACACTGGGTTCAAAAGAGGACTATCAACCTCATCGAGGACAACACCAAGTGCAAGAAACACAACCAAGGGCTTCAACCTTCATTATTACCATTGTAGAAGTTAGATGGGACAAGATTAGGGCCTAAGCTACAATAAATTGTAAACCTTATGTTAGGCGCACCAAACTTGGTGTGCTAGGTTAGAAGCCTTTTTTGCACACATTTTCACATTGGTATGGTCCCCTTACCCATCACAAAGCCTACATCACACTCATACACTTCTTTCATGCATAAATACTTTCAAATGTACTTTATCGCACCAAAGAGACTAAAAGTGTCCATAAATTTTTAGCCTATCAAATGAGGTTTAGACACCAAGAATCAACACTCCACAACCAATCAAGTTGCCAAGAGCACAAATTGACCTAAAGTCAATCCTATCTATCTTAGGCACACCTAAGGTAGGAATGATAAAAGGGAGGACTTGACCTGTCATTTAGGGGCACAAAAATGTTTATAAGGGTCAAATAAAGCATTTTGACAAGCTTCATCAATTTTTGCACAACATAACTCCATCATTCACCAAAAGCTCTAAAAGCGGTAAAGCGGACACAAATTTGTCAATAACTCTCACCACAAATGTCCAAAAGCTATCAAACTATTTGCATATCACTTGCAACTTATACATTTCCTATGTATTCAATCTGGCATCAATTTGCATGCACTTACACCCATCTACATCTTAGGCGCACATAAGATAAATTTTGCCAGAATTGTGCTTTTTAGTGCTCTTTTTTACCTTATTAGCTTTTCTACTTGGTTGGGACTTGCTAGAATTGGTCCAACCAATAAATTGAATGATGATTTTTCAGGTTCACTCTCATCTACTTCAAGAGCCCTAAAGAAGAAGACCATGAAGGAGAAGTTGGCCGAGCTTCCACCATATCAAATAGAGGAAGACTCACTAAAAGAAGAAAATGTCACCTGGCTTGCAAAGGAGCAGTTAGAGAGTCAGCATGTCACTGTCTACCATGGCACCTTCAAAAGCGCACAAGGATCCAGAGTGGAAGTCCAAATGTTGCCAAAGGAAGCTCATGAATCTGCCAAAGAAGAGGTGTTCAAGCCACTATGGGAGAAAATTGGCCTCAAAGACCACATAGAGCTGAAGCCCTGCAGTGTGGACTTCAAGAGGCCTTATGAGCTCTTGCACATCATCACAGAAGAAGGGAGGGCAACCATTTCAGATTTGAATGACTCCCCAATTGAAGTAAACATCATAGAAGGTTAGGTTGCAGAAGCCCTAAAGCTGCAAAAAGGTGGAAAATCAACAAGAGACCAACCACTACCCGCAACTGGCATCTTCACTAGTAGATCAACCTCATTTTTTGACCTAAAGCAAAAAGGGATAGAGCAGGAACTTAGGCTCTATCACCTTAAATTCATTTTACTACAAAGAGACCTCCCAGATACACGGTTCCAAATCATTTAGTGGCTTCCACATTCACTCAAAAATCAAAGAAAGAGGGAATGACTGAAGTAAACCATGCCCAATATGTTTACACAACTCTCACCCATGTGAAAAAGCCAAAGAACATCACTTTCTTGGGAGCTCCAGAAGTACTAACACGGATACCCTTTCATGTTTTTGGCCAGGTAGAGCACCTACCACCTGTCTTGGAGCAAAACTTATGGCTACTAAACAAGAATGATGATGAGGAAGAAGTACAGACCAGAGCCCCACCAGTGAACACAAGACTGAGGACAAGATTAGTCAATGTCCCAAGCCCAAAATTGCTACTGTAGCAAAGGCTACGGAAAGTGACAAAGAGGAAGAAGAAAAGGAGGAGGAGGACTCTCCTCTTGAAAGGAAAAAGAGAGAAAAAGGAAAAGCTAAAGTAGAGGATGAAGAGCCCAAAACGAGGCCAAGACCTACAACACCAGTAGAGGAACCAACCCAAAAAGTAGCAAGAGTAGAAAGAGAGACAACAACTTTTGAGCTTGAGAGAGGACTTTGAGGAGAAATGGAAACCATCCCCCAAGAGGATCAAAGTTCCAAGAAAAAACCCCATGTACAATATGAAAGACGATCCTATGGTGGGTTTAGAACATCTTTATCAACAAGAAGAACATCAACAAGAGTAGGCCAAGGCACAAGAAAAACAGAATACACCACCTAGAGATGAATCACCAATAGAACAAGCAAACACTGGTGAAGGGGTTCCACACTTCACTCCTCCAAGAGAGCAACCACAATTAGAGGAAGGTACTCCAAATGTTGGAAATATAGAAACACAGACCAGACTGCCTAAGGAGTCTGAAAAGGAGCAAGTGGATAAGCCAGAGGAAGCCCTCCCAATAGAGACTCCGGACACACAAACAAATTAGACGGATGAATAACTCATTACCGAGGCTCCTAACACATCAACGGGTCAACTTGAAGCAAACCACTCAAGCAACCTGGAAAGTCTGGAGGACATAGATGAATACTCCTAGTATGCACATGATGTGATGGACAAAATGAGAGATGAGATTTGTGCTCGTCCCCAACAACTCCACAATTTGTATCAGCAACTGCGGCACTCAAATGAAAGATTTGAGCTAGCAAACACTTGTAATGAGGAATACAAATAATACATGGCACTCAAAGAAAAGGAATTGTCTGAATTAACTGCAAAGTCCGCATTGGACTTGGAAGCTCTCCAAGCAAAGAATCCGCAACAAGAGCAACAGCTTAACGAAGAAAACACATCTTTACAAGAGTCAGCTTCCACAATACAACGACTACATATCTAGCTAAATACTGCAAATACTCAGCTGTCATAGCCAGAAGCTCGTTGCCAAGAGAAAAATACATTGCTAAATCAGATCAAGGATGCCATACAATGGCCACACTACAAGGAATAGATGAGGCACATAAAGTAGTGGAGCAAAAATTCAAGACCTCCAAGTGGAGCTAAAGCTAGAGAAAATTTAAAGAAGTAAACTCTCCCTCAATTTTACATTATGGGAGGAGGGATACCAAAAAGAAATTGAGCAACTCAAAGATGCATTGCACAAGAGGTTGCCAAGGCACATGTAACAAGAGAAGAACAAGATGAGTCCACAATGGAGATAAAGATTCCCTATAGTTCATGGACTTTGAAGCAAATACCACTCAACAGGGCAATCTCCTAGAGCTATTCCTCACAAAGAAGGTGGACCCTTAGATCAATTAAAAATTCTAGCTGGTGCCGAGGAGGAAGCAGCATCAAAGAAGCAAGTGGAAGAAGAAACAAAGCCCACTTGTAAAGAAGAAATGTAGTGGGAAGAGTGGATCCTACAATCGATCAATGTTAACCTTCTCACACTGGCCAACATCAATGAAGCATGGCATCAGGAGGCTCTCCCCTTACCATTCATAAAGTTTCAAGTTGTCCAAATAAAGAACAGATTGCTCAAGGACTTCCAAGCCAACCCAACAATTAATGCCACATCCAAAATGGTGGGAGATCTAGCTAAATTGGCACCCCAGGTATCTCATCTTGTATACAAATGTGCCATCAAATACTTTCCACTGCATAGAGGAAACAGATGCAACATGGATGTCATTCCTTGAAGGTAAGAAGGGATTATGCTATGATCTATCTGGCCAACCTTTGGAGGAAGTGCACCATGGATTCTATGCTCGTATGATGTTTCTACCATCCTATTACATGTAGAATTTCAAAGAGGCATTCTATATGGGATTCTTCACTTATAGATCCAAATTTTTTGGTGTACTCATCACCAACCTGAGAGCAAGGTTTGGTAGATACTCAGCAGCAGTCGAGTAGAGGAAAAAAATCACCATAGTTCATGTCAAACAAAGGACAAAGAACTCCACCTCAAGTACCAAAAAGGTCTCAAACAACATGCAAGGAGGACCACAGTAAGAAATCCCGATCACTACTTAGCACCCTAGTAGTTGTGTTGCGGAAAACACATGCAACGAGGGGGGAATGTTAGCTGCTCAGCTAAAAAATCCAAAGAAAGAGCATCAAAGGACACCAGTATCACATTTTATTCTGATTGATTGTATTAAACTCCTTTAAATCAATGAGAAATCCCGCAAAGTCCAAAGCCATTGTAATATTATTGATTGATAATGGGGGTCGAGAGCTTCCAAGTTTGTAACCTTATGCAGTTCTTAGGCCTTGTTATTGAGCCCAAATAGTTAGGAATCCATTATTTGAACCTTGGCTAAGGTATACAAGCAAATTTTTGTAACTATTGACCTAAGTTCTTGGATGAGGAAGTGAGTATACGTTGGAGAAGCTTACTGTGAGTCTACTATTTCTTCCACTCTTTGTGTCTCCCTCGTACGGTGTTGCATTGCTATTCCGAGAATACCAATGCGTTCGCAGGTGAAAGATCTTTTATTTAACGTAATTTTCTCGTGATAAAAGTGTGTTTTAAGTCATGGCCATCTACAAGTTGTTTATTCTCCTTATGCACAATACACACACCAAAACTAGTTTTTGACCTTAAGAATATATAGAGCATGTCTAAGAGGAAGCCATAGAGTGCTTCAAATGCCAAAGTTGATTGATCTAAAATAGGTTGTTTATCTTATGTGCAATCTTGTCCGAGTGTCAAAAATGATATTTGAGTACATGAGAGTGTTAAGGATGCTTTGCTCATGCTAGGCAATAATTTTTGTTGCATTTGGAGTCTCGTAGCTATACAAATTTGTCCACATAATGTTACAGTAAGGAAAGAAGCTTTTAATGTTTGACACACATTTGAGACCGAGTTAGGTAGAAACCACTTAGACTTGGATTTTTTGAGAGATTAGCTATCGCTTGTAGCCTCCATGCGCTAGTTGGGTCAGCTACGTCCCATGGATTGACAATTTTTATGTCTATGGTTCTCGCTTTGCTAGCATCGATATGGTGAGGCTTGACAGCCAACCAAAAAAAGGTTTTGGATGAACGCTAGAAGGCATAGCCCTTACTTGGTTCCAATCTGTGAGAAAGAAAGAGTATGGACTCTTATAGAAGCATCCTTACTGAGGAGTTTTTTGTGAGAGGAATCAAGCACAATACGGTTTCCCAAATTCACTCCTTCAAGCAAAAAGATAGTGAAAAAGTATGAGAGGCATCCTTACAATCCAAGCAATACATTGAGAGGTGTCCACCATGTGAAAAACCTCAGGAAGACCGACAAATGGTGTTGTTCATTGAGGGCCTTAAGAAAAAGCACCTCAAGAAGGATTTGCACTTGAAAAAGTGTATAACATTGGACGAGGTCACAAAAGAAGCTATCTACCTAGTAGACAACTGCCAAATCTATGGAGAAGTATCATAGGATGTGGATGTTGCTTTGACAGATTCTTGTTCTCCTAGTGGATCAAATACTATGAAAACGACACCACAACAACACACACCAATGAATGCTAAGCAGATTGCAGAAGAGCGTGTGAGAAGAATGGGGCAAAAATTTGTAATCCAGAGCCACAGAGTACCACCATTGAGTCAATTTTTGACAGGTGGGGGAGACCATCCAACACAAAAATGCTCCATGTTTCCACAAATGTATCCTAAGCATAAGTGGCGTGCCATTGAGAACAAGTGGACAAACCATACCATTGAGGAATGTTAATATAATCGAGGACAAGTGGTAAACAAGTTAGGGAAAGGCCTTATCAGTCTAACCCTCAGTACTAGCCAAACATTCCAGTAAATCCTTAGTATCAAAAAAATAGGCCAGCACCACCATCACCAAGGTATGCATTAGGGACAACAAACCCACAACTAGGAGTAGAGAGACCAAGATCAATGTTAGGCCATCAACCACCACTGCCAGGTGAAGATCAGGTAGCTACGAGGTATGTGTATCTAGATTAGTACCAAGAAGAGAATTCTCTAGTTCCAGTAGAGATGTGTTACTAAGAGGAAAACCACAGACCCTACCATCAAAGTAATGTTTATTCATCAAGGGTCAGGGAATCCTATGAGCACGAGAATGTTGTTTCATCATCTAGAGTTTTTGAGTCAATAATGTGAAAGGTAGTGCAAAACAAAGGTTTTACCTTTAAGCTAGGGAAAATTGATGTTCATAGCTAATTAGGGTGAGGCTAAAACGAGCACATATACCCAAAGACCATATGCTCAACAATAAAGACAACAAAGAACTCTTGGAACTTGCTTCAAGTGTCATGGAGACCAATAAGCAAGAGATTTTCCCACTGACCAACTTATTGCTATAGCCAGTAATCCTCATGTGAAAAAGGGTGATGGAGCCCTTAGAACCTAGACAAGGGGGGAAAGAAATGATGAACATTGTGGCGATCTTTCCTTCTTCAAGTAGGTCATACTCAGAGAAAAAAGTGCCATTGAAAGCGGTCATGAGATCACAAGAAAAGTAGAAATCTACCATAAGAAGCTAAAGGCTATTACAATTAAGCTATCTCAAGCTTGAGAGCAATCACAATAACCAAAGAAACCTTCATCTAGTGTCATGCTAGAGGAAATACTTGAGATTGAACAAAAGCTGAGCTGAGCAAAGCCAAAGGAAGCTAGCTTAAGAGATTCAATCCTAGTTGACAAGAACTTTGAGCCATTGAAAGAAATTCAAAGGCATACAAAGCCAGACTAGACAACAAACAAACAATGGAACATAGATGGATAACTTATCCTAATGCGGTATGGAAAAATCTTAGGTTGGAGATGTGTAAAAAGTTGATTGAGACTATACGAGTCCTCATGGAAGCTCCACTAGATATGTCTATCCAGGCACTCTAGATTGGAGTAAGATCTTTCATGTGTATGTTGATGACTCTGTGTTGAGATGTCAAGCTCAACATGTACGACTCTTGGATGACTATCACCGACAGTCATCATCACTGGCACGCCTTGGTGGATACGCATATCTTCGTGAGTGATACTACAACTGGACTACACTGAGCGCATCTACCTACCGGAGTGACGATACACTTGCCTACAAACCTCACTCACTAGCGGTTCTTACTAGACCGTTGTACTAGTTCCTTTTTATGTTGTATTTTTCTTATGTTTTGTAGACCTCTTATCTTGAGTTTGTATAGAAGAATAAGTACACTCTTTTGCCTCCATCTTTGTGTGTGTGTGTGTGCTTGCAAGAACTCAAGCTCTCTCCTTCTCTATCTCTTGACATGGTATCAGAGCCTGGTTGTGTCTGAGGAGCTTGAAGCAGCAAGCAAGAGCAGCCTAGGAAGCGGCTTCGATATTCTTGAGAGCCGTCGCCAACAATCTTTGATTCAGGTGATTCCACTTGGAGAGTGTGCGTCTCATGGTTTTATACAATCAAGGTTCTGTAATTGTGCAGCCAAAATTCCATTTCGGGTGTGTTTCGACCCTCGTTTTGGAGTTAGAGTGCGTTCGCCTATAAAAACGCACTTGTTCGAGATTTTGCAGATCTACATATAGGTGGTGCAAAAATCTTTGGTTTGGCTGCAGTGTGCACAAACACTATTTAGTACAGTGAAACATGTGTATGTACACATATTGTGGTTACATGTGGACTATTTTTAGTAGGTTGCTTGAAGACTATGTAAAGGGTTGAAACATGTCGTCCAACAATGATGGGCTTAACTAGGTTGTCATTGAGAAGTAGGACAAGAAAAACTTCCATGCTTGGAAGTTCAAAATGACCAATTTCCTTATGGGCAAAGGTTATTGGGACTACATTGATGGAGAGCATGAGGTAGCACCACTACTGCCAGAGGAAGGTGCGAGTGTGCTGCACATATTAAGACATTTAAAGATTGGAACCAGGGAGCTCGGAAGGTCATGTATTGGCTCTCTGTCAGTGTACAAGACACTATGATTGGGCATGTACAGGATGCTCAATCTCCTAAGGAGGCTTGGGACACTTTGTTGTCATTGGATATGACTAATACTAAGGCAAGGAAGCTACAGTTGAAGACGAAGCTGAATACTATGTAGAAGAAAAGTTTATCCATCAAAGACTATTTGCTGAAGATAAAGAACATCTGTGAGTCACTTGCATCAGTTGGTGTTACAGTCAGTGAGATGATGATAAAGTAGAAGTCTGTTTGCGAGGTTTGGGTCCTAGATATAAACAGTTCAAAATTGGCATCCATATTCAAGAGAACATTCCAAAATTTACAAATTTGGTGTCCTTATTGATTGTGGAAGAGAAGGAACTTGAGGAAGACTACTTTTTGTAGGGTGGAAACAATTCTAAACATGTCATTTTCAACAGCAGAGGAAGATGAAGAGGACGTGGTACAGGTCGTGGATGAGGCCGAGGAAGAGGCAACCACCAAGCACAACAAGAAAATAACAATCATGGTTAGAACATGGGTGGTGGTCAAGGAAACTTTTGAGGCAGGGGGAGTCCAAGAGGTCATGGAAATGTACAGTGAAATAATGCAAGTCAACACGGAAATGTAGTTTGTTGGGGCTGTGGAAGACGTGGTCACTTTGAACGTGACTGTCCAGACAAGAGGCAACAAAACAATTATGAAACTACTAGTAGGAATGCATATGAGCCCGAGAGGCTATTTGTGATGCAACACATGCTCAATACTATGTCTAAAAATGTGACAAAATCTAGTGATAATGTCTGGTATGTGGATTTTGGTGCATCTAATCACAGGACCAGCCATGTTGAATGGTTTAAGGAAATGCAGACTTTACAAAGTCTTTTTATGTAGAAATTGGGGATGATATTGCATATCCTATTATGCATACAGGAAATGTACCATTGTCTATGACAGATGGTAAAGTGAAGTACTTGGCTGATAAACTACATGTACCCAACATTACAAAGAACCTGGTTTCTATTGGGAAAATGTTTGAACAGGGTTTATAGGCCAGGTTTAACTTCAATGGCCTCTTTGTCGAAGAGCATAAGAAGGATGGAAGGCTGGTTGCACAAGGAAAGAAAGTGGATAGAATTTTTACTTTGTATGTAAATGTGCTCAAGGTGAATGCTACCATGTTTGCACGAGGTGCATGTGTTTTTCCAGATATAGAAATTTGGCATAAACGCATTGATCATGTAAATCTGCAAAGGCTCAAAATGATGTAGACTAAAGAGATGGTTATAGGTTTACCTACGTTTTGAGTTGATAAAATGCAAAAAGTATGTGAAGCTTGTCAATTTGGAAATAAGGCAAAAAAATCCTTTCCTCATGATAATCATGTAAGCAAGAATGCATTGGATTTAGTGCATACAAATGTGTGGGGTCCGGCAAAGACTGCATCTATGGGTGGATGTAGATACTATGTGAGTATCATTGATGAACACACAAGGAAGGTATGGGTCTACTTCATAAAGCAGAAAAGTGAGGTGCTTATGCACTTTTAGAATTTCAATGTTGTGGTTGAAAAACACACTACAAAACATATAAAGTGCCTGAGGTAAGATGGAGGGGGAGAATACTTCTCCATTGAATTCAATGGTTATGACAGTTCTGTGTCTCATCTTTGTGCATTTATGGTGAAGATTACAGAGGAAGTAGAACCCACATTTTTTGAGGATGCTGTCAAGGATGAAAAATGGTGGCAAGCTATGGTTGAAAAGATGGTTGCACTTGATGCAAATGGAACATGGGAATCGGTGCCATTACCAAAGCATAAGAAGACAATTGGATGTAAGTGGGTTTACAAAATAAAGCATAATGCTAATGGTAGTGTGTGTAGGTACAAGGCTAGACTTGTGTCCAAACGTTATGCACAGACTTATGGGAATGATTATGAGGAAACATTTAGCCACATAGCTAAGATGGCTACCATTTGTGTGTTTATTGTAGTGGCTGCCTCATTAGAATGGGCGTTGAAACAAACGGATGTAAAGAATGCATTTTTGAATGGAGACTTGGAAGAAACTGTGTATATGGAGCAGCCATGTCATAATAATCAATATCTAATTCTCCTATATGATTTTCTCATATTAAACTGATCATTTAATGTGGGGAAGTGCCAGGGGAGAAAAGGCTAGAATATTGGTTAAGCTAGCAGACCGGCCACAGTAGGGATCCAAAGGGGGGGCCATCTGCAAAAGAGCCATGTGCAACAATGGGCTAAAAAGACCCTAAGGTTCAGCCCATTAAGACTTCCAAAATGCTAAGGTTCCAAAATTCAAAGGTTGTGTCCAAAGGGTTAAAGCTTAGGGGGAAATTGGATGCTTTGTGTGCTCTCCAAAGTCAACACATATCCCTACATGGGAGGGGGCGAGCCCTTCTTCTAGGGGATGAGAGAGAAAGCCACACACACACACAGGCTCCCTTTACACAAAGGGAATGAGGGACACATGTCAGCTCCCTAGGCCAGATGCCCACAAGGTGTGCCCAGTTTCTATTGGATGACCCTTGAAGTGGACCAATGAGAATTAAGCTAGAGTAAATCTAGTTTAATTAATTTAAAAACATTTAATAAAAGAAACCAATGAGAATTAAGTCTCCTAGAAGACTATTGGGCAGTCTCCCAAGGGGTCCAATGAGCATTTAGGAGCCCAATGACTTGCCTGATTCCTATTGGCCAGGAGGCAAAGGGGTCCAATGAGAGTTTAGTTTAATTATTTAATTACCTAAAGCTCTCACAAAAGGGGAAAGGGGGACACATGTCAAAAGGCTATCACTTATGCTACTTAATTGTGATTGGCTTGACTTGGGGAGGGCCAATGAGGCTGGAGCAAGAGAAAATAGCAAGGGGGCTATCCCAAGAGAGAGAAGGGGCTGATTTTTGCAAGGCATTATCACACACACACTCACACAATCTCATGTGTGAAGAAAGAGAAGACTATCTCTTCCCAACCTTTAATGGAGAGCTCATCACCTACTCCAAGCTTGTGAGATAGAAGCCTACATCAACACACTCTTGGCATGTGGATGCAAATCCAACCAAGAGCCAAGCTTCAATGCATGCTCATCTCCTCTACCAAGCTAATTACTAAGCTAAGCTATGCTAATATGAGTGATTATGTGAGGATATGTACATCTTTCTCGTAAGATACTCCTTCTTCCTCTCAATCTACTCTCATACCCTGCTAGCTCTCACCATCTTCGAAGGTGTGTGAGGTCTTGGGTCTGAGAATGGGGATAATTCGAGTTGTATTTGCTAAGTGTTTGCTTAGTGCATGAAGCTTTCATCTTCATTGCACTAGCTAGTCTTGAAGGAACACAAAGAATCGTATTGTACAATGTCTCTCTTGATGGGAGAAACCATAATACAAAGCCTTTTGGAGGGGGGACCGGCTCCATGCAAATCCGGTCCTCAGCTGTTGTCATTAGCTTAATTTATCTCTCTTTTGAAAGTATTTTCGATGCTATCTAACTAGGTGTTATGCTTTTTGTTGCTCTCTCCACCCAAGCACTCTTGTAATTCTCATTAGGAATCTATTCTAATGAAATGCCCACTATGTTCATGCTCATTTCCGCTACACACAAGTTATTAGGCCATTAAATGTTACATTGGTATCAGAGCTCAAGGTTTCTCTTTTCTTGCTCAAGAAGGGAGGTCCTCAAGCTAGCTACAAATGGTTGGTATTATTAATTGCCTATGAGTAAGTAGAATAGGGATTTTCCAGCCTTGCAGTGCGCCTGGCTTCGTGCAGTTAACGGGGCATCACCGTCGAGAGCTATGGTCTTAATAGTGGAGTCCTATGGGGCTTGCCTACGGCTTAACCACTATTGAGCTATTAGAAGCTTGACAGGAACCGGTACTGTTTTGGTGTCGAAAGACCCTCTCTTCTATTCCTTGCAATTTATGGTATTCGAGCCGCGGGCACAGTAGCTTGAGTGCTTTTTCTAAAGGGGTAAAGAGTAGTAGCAACTAAGGCTTGAAGTGCCAAAGTACACCTAAAAAGTTTACACCTAAAAGTTGTTAGAATGGCTAACAATAGTAAAGAGAGTGAAATTAATGTTGATAACTTTGATTTTGCTCATGAGCAAGCTACTAATGATGCTTCAATGCTTGTTAACTATCTTGTTTCTAGGCTTCAACAAGCCATGGGCAATCCATCTCTCCAGAGTGAAGTGCAACGGCAGCTCCGTGCTCACGGGATTCTCCAAGCTCATCACCATGACGAGAGGACACCTAGGAAGCCTCCTTGTGAGACTACCAAAAGAGGTCTCTCTCTGATTCGGGAAGAAGAAGAGAATCCATATGAAGGGCTCAAGAATTTACTTCTTGATGATGCATCTCCTTCCCAAAGGAGAACTCAAGAGCCTCCACCGAAGGAACGAGAAAGAAGCGAGTCTCCCGTCACCTCGACGGAGATGGCTCCACGAAGACGGCGGGCTAAACGCTCTCCATCACCACCAAAGCGGAGAAGACCATCGTATTCTTCTCCTCACCACAATTCAAAGAGGGATGATAAAAAGCAAGAGAAGAAAAAGGCGAGAAAGAGGACACCCTCTTCTCCATGTTCTTCATCCTCTTCCTCTTATGAAAGTGATGGTGAAGACGACAAAGATCAAGACAAGAAAAAGGCGAGAAAGAGGTCACCCTCTTCTCCATCTTCTTCAAATTCTTCACCTTCTGAAGAAAGTGATGGTGCAACCTTTGAACCATCAAAAAGAAGAGGCCATAGGAAATCCTATGCCGCATGGAAGAGGTCGTCCAAGCTGAAGAAATTCAAAGAGGGAGGGAAGAGCATCTCTTTCCTTACTTATGATGGCACCTTTGGTGCTACGGACAAAGTCTTGGCCTTTATCCAGCAATTCGATGTAGCGTTTGGAGATGAGGGCTTCACGGAGTCCTCTAAGCTACGCCATGTAGCTATGCACTTTCAAAAGTCCCCCAGACAATGGTGGTCTAGCCTACGAGCCAACGGTGAAGCTCCACGAACATGGAAAGCTTTAAGAGCTTCCATTATGAAGCAGTTTTTGGCCACTGATGCCAAAGACAAAGTACTCACCGAATGGCAAAGCTTAAAGCTCTCTCCAAATGAATCCATCCACAAATATGTAGACAAGTTTTGGGACCTACAACTCAAAGCCACTGTCTTCAAAAAGTTGGATTTTGGAGAGCAAAAGCAACAATTTTGTGCGGGCTTAACCGAAGAAATGGCGGAGTATGTCAACTCCCAAAGGCCACGTACCATATCGGCGGTAATACACCACACTATGGTGGCCTCTCGAATCAATTTCCAAATGGGGGCTAAAAGAAATAATAAGCCCCCAGAAAACAAGGGTTCCAATGAGCCTAAGGGGAAGGACAATGTCCAAAAGTCTCCTAAGGGCAACTCCAACAAAGCTAAAGAGAAGGGAGTTTACAAAGGTAAGAATAAACTCTCTCCTGAAGAGCTTGAGCGTTATCGTAAGGATAACCGGTGTTTCAAGTGCGGTGAACAAGGGCATGCGTACCGTGCTTGTCCCCAAAAGAACAACCGCCAAGATCCTCCTAGAGCTTCCTTGGTTGAAATCCAAGAGGAGGAGACTCACCAAACTCACCACAAAGGATCTCCTCTATGCCATGCTTGGGGAAAGGTAAGAGAACATGATGCTTTTATTCTCTTTGACCATCGTTCTACTCACAATTTTATATCTATGGAGTTAGCCACCAAGCTAGGCATACAATCCTACGAGATGGGAGATGTCCTACCCGCAGACACTGCCTTCAAGGGGCAAGAAGCTTCAGTCACTCGCTTAATTGGGAAATTGAGGCTTCATGTCCAAGGCTATGTGGACAAAGAGGACTTCTTTATCTTTCCTCTCAAGCATGAGGATGTAATCCTAGGGGCACCATGGTTTGACCGCCTGGCTGCCGATGTTAAATTTCCTGAAAGGAGAATCTCCTTTAAGTTCAGGGAAAAAGACATGTATATAGATGCTAAGAAAATGGGTAACACTATCCCCATTGTACATACACCAGCTTTCAACAAGTCAATAAAGAGCTCTATTTCCGTGTACATGATTTTTGTTAAAGACTCTCAAAATGAACCTAATGCTTTAGCAAAAGAAAATAAAAGCAACCAAAAGGAATTAGAGTTATCCAATTTTCTCAAGGGGTTTCAAGATGTTTTTATTGACGACATCCCTTGTGAGCTACCTCCTAAATGAGGTAATGATGACCATGCAATCGAACTTCTTCCAGGAAGTTCACTGCCTAACAAACCTCCTTATAGAGTTTCTCAAGCTCAACAAGAGGAGATTATGTGGCAAGTGCATGAGTTAGTTGAGAAGGGTATGGTTAGGCCAAGCTCATCTCCATTTTGCTCACCTGTGCTATTAGTGCAAAAGAAAGATGGCACATATCGTATGTGTGTCGACTATAGAGCACTAAATAGGATCACTATCAAGAATAGGTTTCCCGTTCCACGGGTAGAAGACCTATTTGATAAGCTACAAGGATTGACCTACTTTAGTAGGATTGACCTAAAAAGTGGCTATCATCAAATAAGGATAGTTGATCAAGACATTGTAAAGACCACATTTCGCACCACATTTGGTCTTTACGAATACATTGTCATGCCTTTTGGCTTGACCAATGCACCAGCCACATTCAACCGCTTGATGGAGAAGCTGTTCAGGCCTCATCAAACCTTCACTGGAGTGTTCTTTGATGATATTATCATCTACTCTAATTCATTGGAGGAACACAAGCAACACCTCCAGGTAATATTTCAAGTTTTAAGAGAGAACAAACTTTATGTTAATCGAAAGAAAAGTGAATTTTTCTTGCAAGAGATTCAGTATTTAGGTCATATTATCTCTCAAGATGGCATCCAAATGGATCCATCCAAGTTAGAGGTAATAAAAGGATGGCCTAAACCAAGGAATCTTCATGAACTAAGAAGCTTTATAGGTATGTGTGCATACTATAGACGCTTCATAGAAAAATTCTCACAAATTGCGGGACCATTACATGACCTAACAAAGAAAAGCATTAGGTATACATGGTTTGCTAAGGAGAACAATGCTTTCGAAAAGCTTAAAGAAAATATTATCTCTCAACCTGTGCTTACACTACCGGACCTCTCAAAACCATTTGAGGTCCAATGTGATGCTTGTGGTGATTGCCTTGGAGCTGTTTTACTCCAAGAAGGGTATGCCATAGGCTATGAGAGTCGAAGGCTCGACCCTGTTGAGCAAGATCTAGGTATATATGAAAAGGAACTCCTTGCAGTTCTACATGCCTTAGACTCATGGAAGCACTATTTATTGGGGACTCCTTTCATTCTGCGAACGGATCACCAAAGTCTTAAGTACTTCATGATGCAGACCAAGCTCTCCGACAAACAAATGAGGTGGGCAAATTTCCTTTCGCAATTTCATTTTCATATTGCTCACATTGCTGGCAAGCATAATCAAGTAGCTGATGCACTCTCAAGACGGCCGAGAGTGAATGCGGTTTCCATAGCAACTCACAATGATCTATCTTCAATGATAGATGAGTATGCTATTGATCCCGATTTTAGAGATGTGATTTCAGCCCTTGCATTAGGGAAGAAAGAAGAACCATTTACCTTACAAGATGGTTATCTTCTCTATGGCAATATACTATGCGTTACTAACTCATTACGTGAGAAAGTAATGTATGAATCTCATGCTCCACCTTATGCGGGGCATAGAGGGATTCAGTCTACCTTAAAGGGAATTGAAACATATTTCTGTTGGCATACTATGAAAGTGAACATACAAGAGTATGTTTCTAAATGTGTGGTATGCCAAAAGACAAAATTTGATAGAGGGAAGCAACTTGGATTGCTTCAACCCTTGCCAATCCCTAATTCACCATGGGAGAGCATATCCATGAATTTTATCTTTGGATTGCCTAAGTCTATCCATGGGAATACGGGAATATGGACGATAGTAGACAGGTTCAGTAAACAAGCTCATTTTATACCTGTCAAGAAGACTATCAAAGCCCATCAAATGGCAACCCTCTTCATTTCACAAATTTTCAAGTACCATGGCTTGCCAATGTCCATAGTGTCGGATAGAGATCCTAGAATGACCAATAATTTCTGGAAGGGTCTCTTTGAGAATTTAGGGACAAGGCTAAACTTCTCTTCGGCCTATCATCCACAAACGGATGGCCAAAGTGAAATAGATAACCTAACCATTCTCGATCTACTAAAAGCCTATGTAATGGAAGTAGATCAAAGATCCCAATGGGAGAAGTACTTACCCTTAGTGGAGTATGCTTACAATAACACTGTACATACTTCCACGGGAAAAACACCTTTCGAGGTAATTGAGGGAAGATCAAAAAGTCCCTTGCTACTTAAAATACATGGGAAGATCTTCACTGCAGATGAGTATAGCCGAGACCTACAAGAATCTTTCCAAAAGATTAAGGATGCTATCTCTATCTCACAGCAAAGGCAAAAGGCTGCTGCTGACAAGCAGAGAAGAGCCCAAGCCTTTAAAGAAAATGATTGGGTCTTGTTAAAGTTTCCCAAGGCTCGATTAAGGCACACGACGGGCAAGAATCCTACGGTGTCGTGCTGTGACACGTACATAGTGGGAACGCATGCTACAAGATCTATCTTGTATTTTTTTTAGATACATAATTATATTTCCTATAATGTACATATGCATATGTAAGTATAAAAATAAGCTTTCTATCTCATCTTATTATTTATCTTAAGGGTAATGTATTCTTACTTTACCATCAAAAAAATACTATGGGAAAAGTGTCAATAGCTCCGCCTCTTTAACTTGGGGCAAAAAGCATTGATTCTTTATTTCTACTATTTCATTATCATTTCAAACCCTAGCTAGATCCTATATCTAGGGTAAACTCCAATATATATATATATTCTATGTATTTTTTATACTTTTCTTATATTTCTTTTTAAATAGCTACTAGGAGAGAATCAAATCCTAGTGGGACACTAGGTGGCATGATTTCAAAGATACACTTATTTTAATGCATTATTGCAAGCATGATTACAAAACTTTGTCAAGGAGCAATGTCATGCTTTCATATGGCATGAGGTGTCCTTTGGAATTAAATGAAAGTCAAGGCTAAGGAGACCACATGAAGACTTTTGCTGCCATAAATGGACCCTATTTTGATGAATTTTTTACACAAGGTTCCAATCCGAATTGGAGAATGATTTTAAAATGAAAATCGTAGCTAATGAGCTGAAGTTTCTGCCCATATTTTTACTTTTTTATTTGGAGCTACGGTTGAGGAGATATGATCAAAATACTGGACCCCAGTCTGCCCACATCATGCAGGGACAGCTCATTTCCAACTTTTCCAATTCCTGTTCACACTGGCTCCTCTCTTCTTGTGTAAACCCTTGTGGGTTCCCTTCACCTATAAAAGGGGACCTCTTCTTCCTTGGAAGGAACTCAAACATTCAAGCCATTGATGAGAGAAATTCGTGAGGGAGTGAGTAGTAATGCCTAATTGTACTTAGCCCCATTAACATAAGCCCAAGCCTACACTTTCTCTTAGAGGAAAACTAGCCATTCTTGTACGCCATCCTTGGAGGATCAACTCTAATCAAAGAAGGTGTTGTACTTGGCGTATCAATCAATGTTGAATTCTCCCCTCTTCTTCTCTCTCCCATCAATAATGGTGCCGAAGGGTTTCAAGTAAGATGTGTTCTACATTGATGTTTTCTTGATTTCTTGTTGTTTTCATTTTCATCTCTAATCCAACATATATATATGTATCTAATCTCATCTCCTTAACCAAACCTATCTCTCTCATTCTTAGTAATTCATCCTCTCTAGGTTCTCTTTGCTACAGGTACATCTCTCCCCGCAGTATCCTTATTGCCTACGGGCAAGAATAGGGCTTGTGAGGGAAACTTCTCATCTCTTCACTTCTCTCATATCTACATTTCTCACATACTATCCTAGATGAATAACCCATATGATGATCATTTCTATCGCTTTCACTCTGTACGATCTATTAGAATTAACGTATGGATTAGCCGTAAAATACACTTTCAACAACGTATAGTGTTTCTCTTCGGCCCTGAAAGGCTCAATGAAATACTTCTATCACCGGATCCCATCATACTACCTCTCATAGACTATAATTTTTCTTTTGATGTAAGCGTAGTTATCTTGCTATGAACCAAGAGGATTTGTACACACAATTAATCCCAATCACTAGGAAAAATATATATATTATGGTAAGCACAAAACTACAATTCCAAAGAACAATTCGTAGCCTATTTGGTTAGCCAAGATTGAATGCCATTAACTCATCCATTAACCCTTTCATATTACCCATGATACGATATGACCATAGCCTTGATGTTTTCATCTTCGTATTGTTTTGACATTCTCTTTTGCGTTCTTTCTTTGTGTGTGTGTGAGTGCAAGAGAGAAAGAGTGAGTCTTCTTTGATTGCACTTCTTTCCAAACCCTAGTCTTCATGGCATCCATGGTTTAACTCCTTCATATAGTTTTTGTTGAGTTCTCTCACAAACTCTCACAGCCATAAGCCCGGTGCTTTCCTGGCAAGACCGCAAATTTCTCGACATATTTTTGGTGAACCCGACGTGAAACTGCTAGGGTGAGAGTTTGTGGGTAACCATGGGTGATCATGTTGAGCAACAGGGTATGCATTTTGACCCAGCAACAATGCAAATGTTTCGAGCATTTGCAATGTTCATGCAACAACAACATGCTACTGAAAGAAGGGAGATTTCAGCAACAAAGGCCATACAAGCGGTCGTCAACAGAATGGATCAGTTCAATGGCAAAGATGTAACCAAGTACTTACGCGAGTATGTGAAGGAGATGGAGCTGCATCGCGTGTCAGAAGGTGAGATGATTCAAAGCTTTGAGCTAGTTGTTGCTCCAGAAATTAGGGAGCATGTTAGGGCAATTAAAGATGGGCATGGGAGAAATTGGGAAGAACTCAAAGTAGCTTTAAAGGAGGAATATTTCATGGAGGACTCGGAGAGAGTGACCAAAAGGACATTCTTAGAATGGGTAGTCAAGCCAAAGCAAGGACTATCAATAACAGAGCTACTTAGGGAATTTGAGCGGCGCTATGCACAACTCACTAGGACAGAAAGGGCCACACTAGATGCAGAGAAGACAGATCTTTTCTTACAAGCTGCAGGTAAAGAGTTTCAAGAAAATTTGGAGCTTCTTCTTGAAGATAAAGATGCTGAGCAAGGACTAAAGACCGACTGGAATGAGGTTGAAGGTGCTGTCTCACTGCTTGCCAAACGACAAAGAAGAAGGGACAAGATGGTAGTAAACACTACAAGTCCTTCCACCTCAACTTCTGACAAAATGGTAAAGCCTACTTTTATCGCTCCTAAGTTTGATGAGTCCATGCTAGATGAGCTTGTGAAGGGAATGCGTAACTTGAAGGTGAAGTTTGCAAAGCTTGAAGAAAAAGGCCAACCATCAGGGCCACTTCCTAGGCAAAGACAACAGCCCAAAGAAGGGTTTGTTAATAGATGTATTTGGTGTGATAGTACAAACCATGTAAGAAGGGATTGTGATGATTTTAGTGATGCTTTGTCAAAAGATGTTGTCTTTTTTAAGGATGGTAAAATCCACTTAAGAGAGACAGGTCTACCCTTGAGAACTAACTTTGGGAAGGGGGGAATGCAAACCTTAGTTGAAGATATGGCAACCAAGCATGCCACCTCTTCAGTTGAGGCAGCTACTTATGGAGTAAAAATTGAACATTTTTGTGATGAAGAGGTGAGTGACCATCATGGTCAAATTTGGCCAAATGTCATGCAATTAGCTAAAAAGGGAAAGCTTACAAAAGAGATTCTACATGAAGCAGGTGATTGCATACGTCTAGAAACGGGATGGAATGATCCAGTGGACTCATTGTCAGTGCATGCCTACATTACAAAATGCCAACAAAATGAGGCAATTGTAGAAGAGAAGCACAGATGTGAGAATGCTGATGAAGGACCATCAAAAAGAGCTTCTAGAAGTGGGGGAAGAAGCGACTCAATGCCTTCTCAAACACCCTCAACACAAGGAGCATCTCCACCTGAAGTACTCATGGAGGAGTCTACAACAGGAAAGAAGAAAGAGCCAACGAAAGGTAAGACAAAAGGCCCAACTTATAAACTACAATCTGATATTGAGGTTGCTACAGATTTAAAGAAAGTCTTGGAGGAAAGGATCTTGAATAGCAAGATTGAGTTTACTCTGGGAGAAGTTCTTGGCATTGCAAAGCGTGAATTCCATGAGGAGATCATTGACATCATCAAGAGAAAGAGGCAAACCCTTGCTAAAGTTTCTCGTCCACAGGTTGAAGGGGAAACCTCAAAGCACAAGGGATGCAACTGCAAAATAAGGAGAATGATGGAGCTGTGGTAGGATGCTACCAATCTAGTGGGAGAGTGAAGCAAGTGCATTTCTCAAATGATGATGAAGAAGTTGAAGATATTCCTAGGAGTTACTATTCACGAAGTCATTGGGCAAGGGCTACTACAGAAACTTTGGTCAAGGTAGGTGATCTTGAAGAGCCATTTGTTGCCTTGATTGACCATGGTTCAGAAATAAACATAATGTCAAAGAGTCTCTACAACAAGTGCAAATGGCCAATGGACACAGATCATGGTTGGATGGTAAAAGTGGCAAACAATTCATCCGGTGAATTGTATGCAGCATGTCCAGGTGTGAAGGTGACGATAGGTGATGTAAAGATTGACCAAAACTTCTTTGTACAGGATACATCTTCATATCATCTCATCCTTGGACAGCCCTACATTGTGGGAGTTCGAATGGAAACAAAGGTAATGGACGATGGTTCAGCATATGCTAGGATACGTAGCAAAGATGGTAAACGTGCTGTCCAATTTCTCACAGTTTGTGTAAACCATGAAAGAAATCATGACAACCTCAGAGAACATCCTCTACCAAAGGTGAGCAAAGAGTTTCATGATCATAGAGAAATGATGGGTTTTGGCCAAGTACCATTGTAAAGCGGGATTGCAGTGGTACAGAAAGAAAAAGGGTCTCGCCTGATCCAAAAATAGGTGAAGCATTTTCAAAGAGCTCCTTGGTAACAAAGAATGGATCAGTATGTTTTACAAAACTTGAAGATTTGAAGAGATGTGATAAGCAATATGTGCATAATGTACAAATGTGCATGAAAAAGAGTGGGTTGCTAGAGCCTACTGAAAATGTTTTGGGTTTGTGTGAACAAGTTTCTTTTGTAGATACTATGGGTGAGCTTGATGCTATAATGAGGTCTAGTTTGCATCTTGAAAATGAAGTTGTGGAAGTTTGCTCTATGGAAATGTATCAAGTAATAGAAGCCTTTAAAGAAAGCCAAACAGTAGGCCCAGAAGTCCATGTTGAAACTAAATACAAGAGTGTAGCAAAGAAGGTGAAACCAGTAGCTTCACCCTTACCACCCAACAACAGGGAAAAGATTGAACAGGCTTCTTTACAACCAAGTTTGCGGAATCCTAAAAAGATCGGGCATACCTTCACAAAGGAGTCTTTTCAAGAGTTGCAGATTGGTTGCGAGGAGTTTCTAACACAGGAGGAGACAAAGTGCTTCAAAGAAATGCTTTCAAAGCATGGTAAGGCTTTTGCATTTGAGCCACATGAGATAGGATGTGTTGATCCTTATATTGTAGCTCCTATGGTAATTTTCACAATACCTCATGTGCTTTGGAATCTGCGGCCTATTCCAGTTTCAAAGGCTCATTTGCCAAAGTTAGTAGAGCTACTGAATGAGAAAATCAAAATGGGAATCTTGGAGCCTTCTTGTGCTCCATACTCAAATAGGTGGTTCATAGTTCCAAAGAAGAATGGTTCTCTACGCTTCATCCAAGATATGCAACCAGTGAACAAGGTTACAATTAGAAATGTAGGAATAGGTCCAATTGTGGATGAATTTGCAGAGGCGTTTACAGGGAGGGCAATCTACTCAATGGGGGATCTCTACTTAGGGTATGATCAATTTCAGCTTGCAATCGAAAGCAAAGACTTGACAACCATGAGGACACCTTTAGGTTTGGTAAGGATGTGTACCTTGCCACAGGGAGCAACCAACTCGGTTGCACATATGATGAATGGGATGAATAAGGTCTTACGTGACTTTATTCCTCAAATCACAATGCCTTTCATTGATGATTTGCCTATCAAAGGATGTGAAGAAAATGACAAAGATGAAGCTTTGGATCTCAAGGGATGTCGCAGGTTTGTGGTAAATCACATAAATGATTGTGATAAAATTTTGTCTAGGTTGGAAGAAGTGAATCTTACATTGTCAAGGAAAAAGTCTATGTTTGGTGTCAAAGAAGTGCTCATTGTGGGGCACATGTGCGGGCCATATGGTAGGAAACCTTGTCCATCAAAGGTAGATGCCATCCAAAGAATGAAAGAAACATGCACTAGCATCACTAAGGTTAGAAGGTTTCTGGGAGCATGTGTCTTCTATGTTATTTGGATTCCACATTATGCACATGTAGCTGATCCTCTTTATCAGCTGCTTAGAAAGAATCAAAAGTTTAAATGGACAGAAGCACATGTAAAATCCATGAAAAAGCTAAAGGAGTTACTCCAGTCAGCAACGACTTTAAGAAAGGTAGACTATGAGTGTCAAAGGCCAGTGATTGTGACAGTAGATACCAGTCCTACAGGGATTGGATGGGCAATAGGGCAAGATGACAAAGAAGGACACAGGTATGTGGTAAGATTTGGAGCAAAGGTACTAAGTGCTCGCCAAAGAAACTATCCACAGATAAAGAGAGAGTTATGGGGTATGGTTACAGCCTTGAAAAGTGGGAAAGAGTACCTAATTGGTGCATGTGTGGTTGTAGAAACAGATTGTCTACCACTTCTTGGGATGATTACAAGCTGCTCAACACCAGACATTGCTATGTTGCGGTGGATTGCCTACATTAAGTCCTTAAATCCCGAGTTTAAGCACATTGCAGGTAAAGACAATACAGTGGCAGATATGCTATCAAGGGCAAGGTATGAAGATGAGTCACAAATGATTGATGAGGGAGATGATGTAGGCACAAAATTCTATTCTATCTCTCATGTCAAAGGTAACAATGTCTGCATGACTAATTCACTTGAATTGTTCTTGAAAGATCTTTATGAAGGTGATTGGCTTTCTATTGGAAGGTACTTGAGTACTCTAACAAAACAGGATGATTGGTCTGAACAAGAATTCAAGAGAATACGCAGGAAAGCATATGGGTACTTTTTAAGGGATATATGTAAAAAAGAGACTCAAGTAAAGCTCATGCAAGAGTTTCATGAGAGTCTATGGGCTGGACACAGGGGTGTGTGGGCAACCTTCTCCAAGTTGAAAGAAAAATACTGGTGGAAGGGTATGTATAAAGATGTATCTCAGTTTGTAGAGTCATGTGTAACTTGTCAAATGTATTCAAATGTTCGACATCGTGATGGATTGCACCCTACATATCCACTAGCCATGCACTATAAATGGGTTGTGGATCTAGTCACGATGCCTTTAGGACTCTGGCAGATGAGATACTTGGTTCTTGCACAAGAGGACCTAACTAACCAGGTTGAAGGAAGAGCATTAAGAGCTAAGACCACAGAAGCTGTGTGCAAATTCCTTCTTGATGAGGTGATTTGCCGTTATGGTTGTGTGGGAAAAATCACTGCAGATCGAGGTGAACTGGATGCCGAAGAAGCAAGGGAGTTCTTTTCTAGATTAGGGATCAAGCTTTCTCTTACTACAGCTTACAACCCTGAAGGCAATGGAAAGAGTGAAAGAGGGCATCCTCCTATCATCAAAGCTTTGGCCAAGGCTTGCGAAGGAAGAATTGGTGAGTGGCCAAAACTGTTACCATATGCTTTATGGGTTGATCGTACAACACATAGCTCAATAACTGGCTACATGCCTGCGGAGCTAATGTATGGTCAAAAGCCAGTGATGCCGATTGAAGATACAATTCCTACATGGAATGTACTACCTTGGCAAGAGGGGCTTAGTAGGGAAGATCTCCTTGCACTGCGTATAAGGCAGCTAGAGAGAAGACCTGGAGACATTGAAGCTGCAAAAGAACGACTAAAAAATGCAAGGTTGAAAAACAAGGACTATTTTGATAAGCGACATCGACTCAGGAGCAAAGCAATTGACAAAGGTGACTGGGTTTTAGTGTATGATAGTAGCCTTGATAACCAGCATACAGTCATGCGTAAGTTCTCAAAAAGATGGTTTGGACCGTATGTTGTAAAGCATGTGCATGAAAATGCTACTTACAGCTTGTCTGAACTAGATGGTACAGAAGTAAAGATTCCCATTGCAGGGAAAAGGATTAAAATGTTTAAGAGAAGAGGAGACAATGATCTAGAAGATATGGATGAGGAAGAAGAGAAAAACACAGGTGAAGATCAAAGTGAACATGAAGCTCTGGAATCATCCAGTGAAGAAGAAGACAAGGAAGATGTACAAGAGGTCTAATCTTACAAAGAGACAATGTGGCACATACCGGAGGATGTGCAGGTTTAGAGGGGGTGGATGTCGTGCTGTGACACGTACATAGTGGGAACGCATGCTACAAAATCTATCTTGTATTTTTTTAGATACATAATTATATTTCCTATAATGTACATATGCATATGTAAGTATAAAAATAAGCTTTCTATCTCATCTTATTATTTATCTCAAGGGTAATGTATTCTTACTTTACCATCAAAAAAATACTATGGGAAAAGTGTCAATAGCTCCGCCTCTTTAACTTGGGGCAAAAAGCATTGATTCTTTATTTCTACTATTTCATTATCATCTCACACCCTAGCTAGATCCTATATCTAGGGTAAACTCCAATATATATATATTCTATGTATTTTTTATACTTTTCTTATATTTCTTTTTAAATAGCTACTAGGAGAGAATCAAATCCTAGTGGGACACTAGGTGGCATGATTTCAAAGATACACTTATTTTAATGCATTATTGCAAGCATGATTACAAAACTTTGTCAAGGAGCAATGTCATGCTTTCATATGGCATGAGGTGTCCTTTGGAATTAAATGAAAGTCAAGGCTAAGGAGACCACATGAAGACTTTTGCTGCCATAAATGGACCCTATTTTGATGAATTTTTTACACAAGGTTCCAATCCGAATTGGAGAATGATTTTAAAATGAAAATCGTAGCTAATGAGCTGAAGTTTCTGCCCATATTTTTACTTTTTTATTTGGAGCTACGGTTGAGGAGATATGATCAAAATACTGGACCCCAGTCTGCCCACATCATGCAGGGACAGCTCATTTCCAACTTTTCCAATTCCTGTTCACACTGGCTCCTCTCTTCTTGTGTAAACCCTTGTGGGTTCCCTTCACCTATAAAAGGGGACCTCTTCTTCCTTGGAAGGAACTCAAGCATTCAAGCCATTGATGAGAGAAATTCTTGAGGGAGTGAGTAGTAATGCCTAATTGTACTTAGCCCCATTAACATAAGCCCAAGCCTACACTTTCTCCTAGAGGAAAACTAGCCATTCTTGTACGCCATCCTTGGAGGATCAACTCTAATCAAAGAAGGTGTTGTACTTGGCGTATCAATCAACGTTGAATTCTCCCCTCTTCTTCTCTCTCCCATCAATAATGGTGCCGAAGGGTTTCAAGTAAGATGTGTTCTACATTGATGTTTTCTTGATTTCTTGTTGTTTTCATTTTCATCTCTAATCCAACATATATATATGTATCTAATCTCATCTCCTTAACCAAACCTATCTCTCTCATTCTTAGTAATTCATCCTCTCTAGGTTCTCTTTGCTACAGGTACATCTCTCCCCGCAGTATCCTTATTGCCTACGGGCAAGAATAGGGCTTGTGAGGGAAACTTCTCATCTCTTCACTTCTCTCATATCTACATTTCTCACATACTATCCTAGATGAATAACCCACATGATGATCATTTCTATCGCTTTCACTCTGTACGATCTATTAGAATTAACGTATGGATTAGCCGTAAAATACACTTTCAACAACGTATAGTGTTTCTCTTCGGCCCTGAAAGGCTCAATGAAATACTTCTATCACCGGATCCCATCATACTACCTCTCATAGACTATAATTTTTCTTTTGATGTAAGCGTAGTTATCTTGCTATGAACCAAGAGGATTTGTACACACAATTAATCCCAATCACTAGGCAAAATATATATATTATGGTAAGCACAAAACTACAATTCCAAAGAACAATTCGTAGCCTATTTGGTCAGCCAAGATTGAATGCCATTAACTCATCCATTAACCCTTTCATATTACCCATGATACGATATGATCATAGCCTTGATGTTTTCATCTTCGTATTGTTTTGACATTCTCTTTTGCGTTCTTTCTTTGTGTGTGTGTGAGTGCAAGAGAGAAAGAGTGAGTCTTCTTTGATTGCACTTCTTTCCAAACCCTAGTCTTCATGGCATCCATGGTTTAACTCCTTCATATAGTTTTTGTTGAGTTCTCTCACAAACTCTCACAGCCATAAGCCCGGTGCTTTCCTGGCAAGACCGCAAATTTCTCGACAACGGGCCACCAAAAGTACTATGCTAAACTAGCAAAAAGGTACTATGGTCCCTTTCAGATTCTTAGGCCAATCACTGAGATGGCCTATCAACTCAAGTTGCCCAATCATTGGCTCATACACAATGCTTTTCATGTGAGCCTATTAAAGCCTTACAAAGGAGAGCCACCTCAAGAACCAACTATTGAAGACCCACCGGAGATCGAGGACCAAGAGGAGGTGCTGCAGCCCAAGTCCATTCTCCGACATGAAGACAAGGTACTAAGAGGCGGTAAGACTATCCGATGATATCTTATTAAGTTTAAGAATTATCCTTTTGAAGATGCTAGATGGATGCAAGGCATACAATTAAAGGATAACCTAAACCTTGTCAATGCTTACAATGCTTCCCAAGAGTAAGCAAATGTATAAAATGTTAAAAATGAACAAAGTTTTTGTCTTATAAGACTCTCTTTTTCTTTATTGTGCACAAAAATGAATTAGTATGCATGCTTAGATCAAGTTTGCGGAGACGACGTCTCCCAAACACCAAGTAGAGCTTGTCACTCTACTATGGAAGACTGATAGGACTAATGTGCAGACATGCTTGCGGCAGGCTTAGGCTCTCAAGCGCCAAATGGACTAGTCATCCATTGTGGAATGATGTCGTAGGGTAACATAGGGATCCTCTACTCGCTAAGAAAAGGACTCATGAATATGCCTTATCTTCTCTACACCATAGTCGAGGACGACTATGATTTCAAGAGAGAGGTAATGTCATAATAATCAATATCTAATTCTCCTAAATGATTTTCTCATATTAAACTGATCATTTAATGTGGGGAAGTGCCAGGGGAGAAAAGGCTAGAATATTGGTTAAGCTAGCAGACCGGCCACAGTAGGGATCCAAAGGAGGGAAAATAGGGATCCAAAGGGGGGGCCATCTGCAAAAGAGCCATGTGCAACAATGGGCTAAAAAGACCCTAAGTTTCAGCCCATTAAGACTTCCAAAATGCTAAGGTTCCAAAATTCAAAGGTTGTGTCCAAAGGGTTAAAGCTTAGGGGGAAATTGGATGCTTTGTGTGCTCTCCAAAGTCAACACATATCCCTACATGGGAGGGGGCGAGCCCTTCTTCTAAGGGATGAGAGAGAAATCCACACACACACACAGGCTCCCTTTACACAAAGGGAATGAGGGACACATGTCAGCTCCCTAGGCCAGATGCCCACAAGGTGTGCCCAGTTTCTATTGGATGACCCTTGAAGTGGACCAATGAGAATTAAGCTAGAGTAAATCTATTTTAATTAATTTAAAAACATTTAATAAAAGAAACCAATGAGAATTAAGTCTCCTAGAAGACTATTGGGCAGTCTCCCAAGGGGTCCAATGAGCATTCAGGAGCCCAATGGCTTGCCTGATTCCTATTGGCCAGGAGGCAAAGGGGTCCAATGAGAGTTTAGTTTAATTATTTAATTACCTAAAGCTCTCACAAAAGGGGAAAGGGAGACACATGTCAAAAGGCTATCACTTATGCTGCTTAATTGTGATTGGCTTGACTTGGGGAGGGCCAATGAGGCTGGAGCAAGAGCAAGCGGGCTCGCCCAAGAGAGAGAGGGGGCTGATTTTAGCAAGGCATTATCACACACACACTCACACAATCTCACGTGTGAAGAAAGAGAAGACTATCTCTTCCCAACCTTTAATGGAGAGCTCATCACCTACTCCAAGCTTGTGAGATAGAAGCCTACATCAACACACTCTTGGCATGTGGATGCAAATCCAACCAAGAGCCAAGCTTCAATGCATGCTCATCTCCTCTACCAAGCTAATTACTAAGCTAAGCTATGCTAATATGGGTGATTATGTGAGGAGATGTACATCTTTCTCGTAAGATACTCCTTCTTCCTCTCAATCTACTCTCATACCCTGCTAGCTCTCACCATCTTCGAAGGTGTGTGAGGTCTTGGGTCTGAGAATGGGGATAATTCAAGTTGTGTTTGCTAAGTGTTTGCTTAGTGCATGAAGCGTTCATATTCATTGCACTAGCTATTCTTGAAGGAACACAAAGAATTGTATTGTACAATGTCTCTGTTGATGGGAGAAACCATAATACAAAGCCTTTTGGAGGGGGGACCGGCTCCATGCAAATCCGGTCCTCAGCTGTTGTCATTAGCTTAATTTATCTCTCTTTTGAAAGTATTTTCGATGCTATCTAACTAGGTGTTATGCTTTTTGTTTCTCTCTCCACCCAAGCACTCTTGTAATTCTCATTAGGAATCTATTCTAACGAAATGCCCACTATGTTCATGCTCATTTCCGCTACACACAAGTTATTAGGCCATTAAATGTTACAAGCCACAAGGTTATGCAAATATGAGGCTACGTGACCTTGTATGCAGGTTAAAGAAAGCATTGTGTGGACTGAAGCTAGCACCTAGAGCTTTGTATGAGAGGATTGTGGCATTCCATATTTCATTGGGACTCATTTCATTGGGCTTTGAGATGTCTGATGCAGACCATTCATTGTATGTGCAAAAGAATGAGGCACAAATTGTGGAAATATGTATCTATGTGGATGATTTGATTGTTGGAGGTGATAATGTGGCTGAAGTAGAGGGCGTGCAAGCCCTACTTATGCTAGAATTTGACATGAAAGACTTGGGAGACTTGCAATACTTCTTGGGCATTGAAATTATTTGCACGCAAGAAGGTGTATGGCTGTCACAAAGGCAATATGCTTTGGATATGTTGAAAAAGTATGGTATGGCTGATTATAAGCCAATTGCAATGCCCTTATATCAGAATTTGAAGTTGGGGAATGATGCAAGTCAAGTGCTTGATAATGCTACCATGTACAGGAAGATTGTGGGTATCTTGATCTACTTGACTATCTCACGTCCAGACTTGAGCTACATAGCTGAATTGGTGAGTCAATTTATGTAGTCTCCTAGGAAACCACACTTGGATGCAATGAGGTGTACTTTGCACTATGTGAGTGCTACTTTGGAATATGGACTCTTTTATAGGGATGATGTGGATTTGCAGCTCTATGGCTACACAGATGCAGATTGGGATCGTAGTACTCGTACGTCTACGAACGGATTCATGTTCTCACTTGGGAGTACTGCTATCACATGGAGCAGTAAGAAAAAACCTACGGTTGCTCTTTTGAGTACAGAGGTAGAGTAAAGGGGTGTTTTTTTTTAATATCAAAACATTGCGGGCCTTCTTTGTCTGCTTGAGTCATGGATGTGGGCTCAAAAGAGAGCATTATTGATGGTGAATAAGGTGAAAGTAGAGTTTTAAGGAAAAGGGGAGAGAGAGAGAGAGAGAGAGAGAGAGAGAGAGAGAGAGAGATTTACTTTGTACATGTCTTGAGGTGAGGTGTCTTTTATGGTTAGGTCAATGGCTATTTTGTGTTAGTATGTTAGTGGTTAGTGTTAGTAATCACTAGAAAGTTAATGATATATTTACAATGGGTAGAATGGGGTGGATGGTTGAAGTAAGATGGTTGAATGAAGTGAGAAAATCCTTGTGATGGTGAAGCTTGAATAAGTTTTGAACTTACTTGTGTAGGTTCTCAAAATGACTATCGATCTTCTTCTTCGTCTTCTCTTCTTTACGCCACCGCCGCCAAGGTTGATTATCACGATGAAAATGGTAATTCCATTGATGAGATCTCTTGATTTGCAGAGGTTAAGCATGGTACACATGCTGAATTTATGTATATATATAAGGGGTAAGATGGAATTGTACTTTGGAAGTAATAGAGAGAGGCATAGAGATGGTGTATGTACATGGAGAGCTCATATGAGAGCTATGGGAGTAAGAGGGGAGGTTAATGGTGAAGAAGGTGAGAGAAACCATTGAAGGTGCAGGTTTGAGTGAAGGATTGAGAAGAATGTGTGTGTGTGTGTAGAAGTGTGGAAAGAGGTGAGAGAAGACTATGGGCTACTTGTGAGAAAAGTGGGCAAACTGGGGTCCACTCAAAAAATCATAGCTCACCGCTGGTAGCTCCAAAAATCATGAAAAAATTTGAGGTGATTATTCAGAGTGTGGGCTACATTTTCTCTTTTGACCACCACTACAAATTTAGAGTGGAGATGGATATTAAAAATCCCACCAAAAGACCTGTTTTTTCTTCACAAAAAGTCTTCAGTGGCCCCCTCCTTTGTTGAATTTATACAATGCATCCAAGAGTGAGCCCCTCCTTTGTCATATCATAATACAAAGCATCCAAGTTGCCCTTGACCCATGCATGGAGGAGTATTATTGGTGAATAAAGAAATATATACATGGTGGGACTAAAATATATACATGGTGGGACTAGTGTATGGACTATTCATGGACTTTAGCTCAATGAGCACATGGTGTTAGAATAATGAGTAAAAATAATAATAAAAATATGAAGGAATTATGGATATGGAAAGATATTGGAATCATATGATATGGTCCCTCTTTGAATTATTTTGGGTGTAAGAGGAAAAGATATGCAAGTAAATAATATAATAAACGTGACCAATGAGTAGAAATCAATTTTTTGTTTTCACGAGGGTGAGGGTGAAAATGTGGTAGTGATTTGTATAAAGGAAAAATATGAGGTTAGAGTATGTACATATTGGCAAAAAATATACTTATGGTGCAAGAGGATGAAAGAAGGTAAATTTAATAAAACACACATCTAGGTATAAATATTTAAATAAATATCAAAATAATTATAAAAAATCCCTATATTTAAGCCATATATAAAATGAAATATTTACACACAAAGAGGCCATAATATACTTTTATTTTTTTAGTTTTTTATTTTTTTGGCTCAACTAGCCCAGTGACTAGCTAATTGAGGGTCTTTAAGAAAATATGGGAAAAGTCCCCTAACTCACACACGCCTATGTACAATGAAAAGGTAAGAATAGCCACAGTGTTTAGGTGATTTTGGTAGGGTGGGATAACTCACTATGGCAATTACGGAGAGCCGAAAAACGGCTATCAACACATATCTTTGCCTGTGATACTACAACTGAACTACACCGAGCTGGTCTACCTTCGGAGTGATGCCTACGCATCTCACTCACTAGTGGTTCTTACTAGACCGTTGTACTAATTCCTTTTTATGTTGTATTTTCCTTATGATTTGTAGACCTCTTATCTTGAGTTTGTGAAGAAGAAAAAGTACAGTCTTTTGCCTCCATCTTTGTGTGTTTTTGTGCTTGCAAGAGCTCAAGATCTCTCCTTCTCTATCTCTTGACACTTTGATTTTGACATTGGATGTATCTTGGCACAAACTTAAGAAGGAACTATGGACCTTCCCATATGCTATTCTAGCCAACAATTGAACAATGCTGAATGGAATTACTGAAAGACAAGGATTGCGAATAGTTTATGCTGTAAACAAATTTAAGAATTATCTCCTAGCCAACCAGTTCATTTTCTTTGTGTATCTTGTTAACAAACCATGAAACATAGGCATGATAACAAGATGGTTCATCATCTTGCTTGAATTTGATTTTAGATTTGTGGTAAAGAAGGGGACATCCCATCAAAGGGCCAATCATCTTTCTTGGCTAGTTAATAGAGAGAATCCTGAAGGTGTTGAAGATGATTTGCTAGATGCATATCTCTTTAACATTGAGATGATACCTAGGTGGAGTGAGAATATAATTCCAATTTTGATGATAGGAAAATTGTTGATAGACTAAGAGAGGATAGTTGATAGGAAGCTAATCAAGCAAAGCAGCCCCTTTAAGCTACTTAGCAGACGATTATATCATAGAGTTTTAGATGGCATACTACGGTTTTGTATTAAAGCATCCAATATTCCTTTATATCTAAGGGAAGCACATATCACAATGGGATTTCTCCTTCATGGGAAAATCCGAACCTACCAAAATTTGATGAGAATGGGACCTTTTTGGCCTAGTATGAAATTTGATGCTCACATGTATGTTAGAATTGCAATCATGTAGAGGTAGACCTCCTATAGAACATGTTACATTGTTTCAGGTAACCATAGCATCTCATTGGAGTAATTACATGGTGGATTGTTTGAACCAGGTTCCTTTTCCTACAAACATGTTCAAAAATAAGATAAAAGCTATCAAAACTGAAGCACAATCCTATGAATTGATTGGAAATCAACTATATAAGCATTAAATAATCAATTGAAACTTTGTGCATCAAAACATGAGTACTTGCCAATCTTGCAAGAAGCACATTCAAAGTGGGAGGTCATTTTTCTGTTGAAAAATGGCTAAGGCTATAATGTTTGCCGAAATTTGGTGGGCCAGCACTCTTCATGGATGCTAATGCATACATGAGGCGGTGTGATGAATGCTAAAGAAAAAAAATTTCACTTAAGAAGGATTAAATTTTAATGAAAATTGATATTTTGTTATTTACTATAGCTAACATGTGGAAAAAGCTAAGGGTTATGCAAAATGACATCACATTTATGTATATTTTATTATTCATGTTCTCTATATGAGCTATGGCCATTTATGTCTAGCCAGTCATTTTATATTCACTTTGAGAATTAATGAAATCTATAAATAAATACATGTAAGAGGAAAATGCTTGCACTTGCATAGGGGGAGACTTCATCCAGTGCCTATGTCTATTCTTCTCTCCTATCTCGCCGTTCTGGTGTAGCACTCCACTCTAGGAGGTGCATCTGCACGTGCTCTCGTGATCTCTCTCACTCTCTATCTCTCTTTGATCGCATGCAACTTTGATTATGTGTTGTGGGACTCACTAGAAATGCGGATTTGTATGTTTCATGGCTTGTTAGCATGTAGTTCTTGGTATTTTGCAGGTGCCTTTGGCTATAGCAATGGTATTAGAGCCAACAAAAATACTCTTGGTAGTGTTGGAAACGCGACAATGACAAAATTCATGATCAATAAAAACCCACAACTAAGTTTGCATTACTTATTACATTAGCATGATGCTTGGTTTTAATATTATATATATATATATATATGCATAGCATCCTTATGTAACTTTATAATAAGATTGGTTGATTAAAGAGTTCAATCAAGATAAATTAGCATATAACAAAGACAAAGATTATAGAAGAAGGGTAAAGAAGAAGCAACCCCACATACCTTGCTTGCCATAAGTGACAAAGAAGCGGAGTAGAGAGTGAGAGAGAGAAAGAGAGCATATGCAGATGCACCTCCTAGAGGAGTGCTACACCAGCATGACAAGAGAGGAGAGAAGAATAGACATGGGCACTGGGTGCAATCTCTTCCCGTGCAAGAGTGAGCAATTTCCTCTTGCATGCATTTATTTATTTATAGGTTTCTTGAATGCTCAAAGTGAATACATATAGACTGACCAAACATAAATGGACATATCTCATAAAGAGAAGTTGAATAATAAAGTATACATAAATGTGTTGTCCTTTCACATTACCCTTAGCTTTTTCCACCTATCAGTAAATAACAAATTATCAATTTCAATTATAGAAATTCCTATGAGACCATTGATAATAGTAGGTGCGTTTTCCAAGTGGGGCCTAAATTTTGTAGATCCCATAGCACCACCAGCTTATATGACTCATGCAGAGTATATTATAGTAGCCACATACTACCTAACCAAATGGGTTGATGCCAAAGAAACACAAAATAATGATGCAAGCACAACAATATATTTCTTGTACGAAAATATTTTCACACGGTATGGTTTGCCTATTGAGATTGTCAATGAAAGGGGAACACATTTTCTTAATAAAGTTATTGTACTTATTGTCATATATAGAAAATGGTCATTCATTGATGAGTTCATGGTCATATATAGAAAATCAGTTTCTTATTATCCATAGGCTATTGGTCAAGCTGAGAGTACCAAAAAAGTATTGTGCATAGTTTTAACCAAGATTATAATTGATGATAGGTCGGATTGGGGTCAAAAGTTGCACTCTGTTGTTTGGGCCGATAGAGTTGCATACAAGAACGTTCTACACCTCATGACAGGGTGTTTGGACTTAATGCTAATTTACCCATAGATTTTTGATTCCAACCCTACATGTAGCAAAAGAACATGAATGGACTAGACATGAATGGTCTGACCATTTGGACGACTTGGAAAAGTTGGATATCAAAAACATATGTATGTGTCTATATATGTATGTGTGTTATGTCTCTCTCTCTCTCTCTCTCTCTCTCTCTCTCTCTCTCTCTCTCTCATCACCACAATTTTGGAACATTGAGAGTCACTCATCAGCCACACACATACCAAAATCACATGTAACTTTGGTCCCATAGGTCATATTTGACCTCCGAGGAAGGTAATAAAATCTATCTATCTATCGCTCTTTCTCCCCCTACCCCTCACTTTTGTCCTCATGGTTAAATTTGTGTGAGGATAATTTCCCTCACTTTCTCTAAGCAGGTAAGTTTTATCCCCCCCTCCCCCGACCCACCCACCCTGCTCTCTCTCTCTCTCTCTCTCTCTCTCTCTCTCTCTCTCTCTCTCTCTCTCTCTCTCTCTCTCTCTCTCTCTCTCTCTCTCTCTCTCTCTCTCTCTCTCTCTCTCTCTCTCTCTCTCTCTCCCCCCTCCCTACAACCCTCACTTTTGTCCACCTGGTCAAATTTTTGTGATAATAATTTCCCTCACTGTCTCTAAGCGAGTGAATTTATCCCTCCCTCCCTCTCACTCTCTTCCTTGTCAACGGTTGCCTCAATATTCCCCTCATGTAATAACATCTCTCTCTCTCTCTCTCTCTCTCTCTCTCTCTCTCTCTCTCTCTCTCTCTCTCTCTCTCTCTCTCTCTACCAATTTGTCTACAAGGTCAAAAAATAATGAGAATTCTTCTCCTCACTCTCTCTAAGTTAGTGACCTTAGCCTCTCTCTCTCTCTCTCTCTCTCTCTCTCTCTCTCTCTCTCTCTCTCTCTCTCTCTCTCTCTCTCTCTCTCTCTCTCTCTCTCTCTCTCTCCCTCTCCCCTTCCTTATCCTCCTCTCACCCTTCGTTTTATCCATGTGGTCAAATATTTATTGTGGATATTTTCACTCACACCCTAAGCCAGTGAGTTTGGTTCCCCCTCCCTCTCTCTCACACACACTCTCTCTCCCTTGTGTCAATGGATGTCTCATTCTTCTTATAACTCTCTCTCTCTCTCTCTCTCTCTCTCTCTCTCTCTCTCTCTCTCTCTCTCTCTCTCTCTCTCTCTCTCTAAGTCCTTGCTAGGGTTTTAAAAACCCTTCAACTTCACTAATATGCCCTTGCTATTCCATGACTCTCTCTCTCTCTCTCTCTCTCTCTCTCTCTCTCTCTCTCTCTCTCTCTCTCTCTCTCTCTCTCTCTCTCTCTCTCTCTCTCTCTCTCTGAGTCCTTGCCAGGGTCTAAGAAGTCTGATTTTTTTCCCTCCCATTCTTCTAATACATCATGGCTCATTAGCTGGCTAGTCTCTGTTTGGTGCTTCAAAAGCCAATTCTTTAATATATTAAAACTCACTAACCTATAATTATCCTATAGATTAACAACTTCGTTTTGGCTCCCTGCTAAGGTTGTATGAAGTTTTATTCCATAAAACACTCTTCTAAACCTCTGAATACCTGGTGGGTATTGGTCATATTGGTAGTCTTTACCTAACCTTGTAGAGCTATGTGTGAACAATACCCTATAGGCACATGCACAAGGCACTTCTCTAGAATAAAATGCACCGCGACCCTGTTGCTGCACTGGTTTTTTGGACCCACTCCTGCAAGGACGTATTCCCTGCCACCGCGCCGTTTAGATTCTAATGTGTGGCTAATTCTTCCTCTACCCATGGATAAAAAACAAGGAATTAATCAAATCACGCAACAACATGCAGGCATTCACTAGAATCTTCTCGTTCACTCTTGCTTGGCTACCCCGACTCTCTCTCTCTCTCTCTCTCTCTCTCTCTCTCTCTCTCTCTCTCTCTCTCTCTCTCTCTCTCTCTCTCTCTCTCTCTCTCTCTCTCTCTCTCTCTCTCTCTCTCTCTCTCTCTCGTTCATCGTTCATGAGCACGCTGTTCGCGTCCGTGCGCCCACGGACGGTTAGTGAGCTCAAGATATGAGAATTAACTTTTATTATTTCTTGTGTCACAAAATGGTATGGCGTAGGTTCACATGGAATGGGGAAAAGGTCTCTCAGCTTAACCTTGAGTTGTTTGAAAATTCAAGAAATTAGTTACCTGAGAAGGGAGCAAAAACAAAATTGTGACTTAGATTTTGCAAGAAAATAGAACGAATATGTTAAAAATATAGCTTAATTCATAGAAATTGGAGTGCTTTCATTTGATGAACAATACTCACATTGGCAAACGTGCACACAGTCTATTTGCTCATGTATTTTTTATCAAAGCATGGACGCACTGCATGCTCGTCCATCAACGTGGGTGTTTTTCATTAGAAGCACTCCAGTTTCTACGAATTAAACTAAATTTTAACATATCGGTTCTATTTTCTTGCAAATTACAAGCACGTAGTATGTTTGCCCTTAGGACTACGTTGGGACATGGGAAATGGGATCACACACAGGACACAAACTCGATGCCTCTCTATAACCCAACAGACATCCTACACCCCAAGCCACAGAGAATCACACACACATGCACACCTCTTGCCGACCTTCACAACACAAACCGCCTTCGAGCAATCACGATTACCCACCACATGAGAACTTCAGTACCATAAATCCACCAACAAACCCTCATATCACGACACGAATGGATGCATATAACCCCCCAATCTGTAAATGCACTCACACATGGAGGAGACACATGCCTCGATTAGACATACAAGTTGCTCGCACAATATCTCTAACTCCCTCTTTGCTACCGCGGACACACAATCCTAGAGCCACCGCTACCACAGACATACGGCAAAGAACACGAGGCAGATAATATTGACAAAAAACTCGACAAAAAAAACACAATCAACTATGTATCACATCAACCCGATCAATACAAGGGTGGCGACTTCGATAATTTCCGACTTCGTAGCATAATGCTTCAGGCAGTTTGGATCCTCTCCTCACTAGCAATCTCGTTCCAAGATTTCTCACATCAGTCCTGCTGGCGGTCCTTCTCTTCACTTTATACTCTTCGCCTCTACAAGCCCGCCTCCTCAAGGAGGTCCTCTCCTCTCTATTCCAAGATCCCTGGCCCCTCGATCATCTCCCTTCTGCCTTGCTATAATCTTCAAGCCCGAGCGGCCCTCCCTTTGCTGCGCTGTCACCTCTGATGGTGCCCCTATGTAATGTGAATGGCCTATGAACTTAGAGAATAGCGGAATTAAGAGAATTAGAGTGAGCAATTTTGAGAGCATAGAGGGTGAACTTAATTGGTAGTAGCAACTCTATCATAACACTTAATTAACTAGGCATGAACAATATTTTTACAAGAGAGAGAGTGTAGAGAATATGACAACAGTTGAGGACCGGATTTATGTGGAGCCGGTCCCCCCTCCAAAAGGCATTTGTATTATAGATTCTCTCATTAAGAGAGACTTGGTACAATACAATCTTTGTGTTCCTTGAGACCTCCTTGGCAATATGAAGATGGAAGGTTCACACACCAAGCTTTTGCATAATTTCAACAATCAATCTTAGCTTGGAAACAATCAAGAACTTGTGAACATCATTAATCTTTGTGTTCCCTAAATCATTTGAGTGCATGAAGATGTATACTTTTATGCATCAACTTGTGCTTAAAGCAATAATTAATCTACCTTGCAATACAATTAATCTACTTGCATTAAGTAATTAATCTACTTGCAATAAACCATTAGCCTTCTTGCAATAAGCATAACATGCACTTGTAGAAATCATTAACTATCCCAAGCCTCAATCCCAAGACCTCAAACACCTTCGAAGGTGGAGAGAGCTAGCAGGGAATGAGGGTAGGGAAGAGGAAGAAGAAACATTTCATAGGAGAAAGAAGTAGTTCTTCACTTATCATACTCCATTATTAACTCCAAAGCTCCCGAGGTGTGCACCATCCCCCACATAGCGGGCTTAAAAAAACCGATATTAGATCCCAGTTCCACTTACCCTATTATAATTAACAACATCAACCATTTATAGGCTACTTAAGGACCTCTCTTCTTAAGTAAGAAAAGAGAAACCAAATGCTCTGATACCAATGTAATGTGAATGGCCTATGAACTTAGAGAATAGCGGAATTAAGAGAATTAGAGTGAGCAATTTTGAGAGCATAGAGGGTGAACTTAATTGGTAGTAGCAACTCTATCATAACACTTAATTAACTAGGCATGAACAATACTTTTACAAGAGAGAGAGTGTAGAGAATATGACAACAGTTGAGGACCGGATTTATGTGGAGCCGGTCCCCCCTCCAAAAGGCATTTGTATTATGGATTCTCTCATTAAGAGAGACTTGGTACAATACAATCTTTGTGTTCCTTGAGACCTCCTTGGCAATATGAAGATGGAAGGTTCACACACCAAGCTTTTGAATAATTTCAACAATCAATCTTAGCTTGGAAACAATCAAGAACTTGTGAACATCATTAATCTTTGTGTTCCCTAAATCATTTGAGTGCATGAAGATGTATACTTTTATGCATCAACTTGTGCTTAAAGCAATAATTAATCTACCTTGCAATACAATTAATCTACTTGCATTAAGTAATTAATCTACTTGCAATAAACCATTAGCCTTCTTGCAATAAGCATAACATGCACTTGTAGAAAGCATTAACTATCCCAAGCCTCAATCCCAAGACCTCAAACACCTTCGAAGGTGGAGAGAGCTAGCAGGGAATGAGGGTAGGGAAGAGGAAGAAGAAACATTTCATAGGAGAAAGAAGTAGTTCTTCACTTATCATACTCTTGTTGCTAGCATACATAATAGCATAGTAATGAAGAAGGAGGAGATGGCAAGCTTAAGCATTGAAGCATAGCTCTTGGTTGGATTTTCATTCCATAGCCAAGAGAGTTGGTGTAGGCTCTCAACTTCTCAAGGAGCTTGGAGAAGGAAATGGAGCTCTTGCACTTTGCATAGCACACAATGAGAGTGTTTGTGAGTGTGTGTGGGTGAGTATACCCCCTAAGCACCCCCCTAGCTTGCTTGGGTCGACCCCCCCTTGTAGCTCATGCTTGAAGCTCATTGGACCCCTCCAGGCCTAGCCAATCACAAGCAGGAGCCATTACAAGCAACATGGGTAGCCTTGGGACAAGTGTCCCCCTTTACCCTTTGAGAGAGAGGACTTGATAAATGCAAAATAAATTAATTAAATATCCTAAATTATCATTGGACCCCTTGGGTGGCCAACCAATAGGCTTCAGGCACACCATGAGGGCAACATGGGGAGGAACTTGACAAGTGTCCTTGCTGCCTCTTCAAGCTAGGGCTTCCCTTGTGTGTGTGTGTGTGTGTGTGTGTGTGTGTGTGTGTTCTCTCCCATCCCCCCCCTTGTAGGCTTGCCCCCCTCCTTGTAGGGATCTTTTTGACTTTGGATGAGCAAGCCCCTTAGTCATCAAGCATGACAAAGCACTTGAACTAGGGGGTGTTCCCACAAGCATCTCAAGGCACCTCAAGCACCTTAATCACGTAGCAAGTCAAGCACCTCAAGCACGACAAGCACCTCAAGATTAGGCCGGGTTCCCACCTCAAGCTCAGCCCTAGCTTGCCTAAGGTCAAAGGACTTTTACACACATTATTGGAGGCCTTCAATGAAGCTAACCCTAAGGTCTTATGCTCCATTGGTTAGCCTTGCTCTTTGATAGACCATCTCTCATTTGGGCCCCTTAACCATTGGCCCCGTGTTGAGATAGATCTATAAGCACATGTCTATATCTTAACCCTTGTTCCCGTGTATTCTCCCACATTAAGTGATCAATTTAATATGAGAAAATCATTTGGGTTGGATAGATATTAATTTTTATGACATTACCTCTCTCTTGAAATCATAGTCGTCCTCGACTATGAGATAGAGATGGTAAAGTCTCACCCATTAGTCCATTGGTCTTAGCGGGTAGAGGATCCATTTTTACCGTACGACATCATTCCAGAGTGGATGACTAATCCACTTGGTGCTTAAGAGACAATGTCTGCCGCAAGCATGTCTAATCTTTTTAGTCCATATCATACTTCCAAAGTAGAGTGACAAGTTCTACTTGGTGTTTGGGAGACGTAGTCACCACAAACATGATCCTAAGTATGCATACTTTAAAATTTGTGCACAAAACATAAAAAGAGAGTCCTATAAGACAAAAACATTGATCATTTAAAATTCATTTCTTTTACATTTGCTTACTCTTTTGTGTCATTGTAAGCATCATTAACAAGGTTCATATTATCCTTAAGCCATGTTCTTTGCATGCATTTAGCATCTTTGAAAGGATAATTAAATAAGATACTGTCAGTAATCTTACCATTTCTTAATACCTTGTCTTCTTGTTGAAGGATGAACTTGGGTTGGAGCTCCTCTGCTTCATCCTTGATTTGTGGCGGGTCTTTATTTATGTATAATTTGCCTTAGATGAGCCTTGGGGAAGTTTAGTAAGACCCAACTTTTTTTTTCTTCTTTAAAAAAAAAAAGAAAAAAGGATAAGGCTCTTTTGTGCCTAACGGCAGGAGCCTCTTTTGCCTAGCTAATAAATGGATATAGCCTGTTTAATCTTGTAAAAAGATTCGTTTTGATCTCGGCTATACTCCTTTGCAATGAAGATCTTCCCAGGTATCTTAAGCTACAAGGGACTTTTGGATCTTCCGTCTTTAGCCTCGAAAGGTAGTTTCTCCTTAGAAGTATGTTCACGTTATGAGAGACATATTGTTGTTAAGATAAGTACTTCTCTCATTTTGAGCATTGATCTACTTCGAATCACATGCTTTTAGTAGATCAAGGATCATTAGTTTTGTAACTTTGCTTTTGTCCATCCGTTGGAATAGTAGGCCGGCATAAGAGGATTACTCTAATTCTGATAGAGACTAAAATTAGTGGTCATAGTAGGATTTCTATTCAACACAATTGGATGTTGGCAAGCCATGTTCCTTTTTTCATACTTCATCTTTTGGTATACCATACATTTTGAAACATTCTCTCGTATGTTATTGTTTCTTGGTAAGCCAATACAAGTATGCTTTTACTCCTAGCAAAGTAAATTCGAATTCCTCTTTGCCCCACATATGGAAGGAGCATGGGAAGTAAGGAAGATATAGCCTATTGAGGTATGGAAGATAACCATCCTTTTACGTGAGTGGTTATTTTTCTTCCATTTGTAAAGCTATTATCATATCCCTAAATCCTGGGTTAGAAGCATATTTAACTATCATAAAACATAGCTCATTGTAAGTTGCTATTGATATCCTATCTACCCTTGGCCATTGGGAAAGTGCATCGGCTACATGATTGTGCTTGCCAATAATGTGAGCAATGTAGAATTTAAATTGCAAAAAGAAATTTTCCCACCTCATTTGATTGTCCGAGAGCTTGGTTTGCATCATGAATGGAGTCCGCAAGAAGTACTTCCATGTGTCTAGAGCATTTAAAACAGCTCATAGGTCCTTTTGTATATGACCAACATTCGCTCATTGGAGTTGAGTCTTTGAATCTCGTATGCTATGGTATTCCCTTCTCGAAGCAAAGTTTTGCTCAAAGGCAATCATCCAAGCATTACATTGGACCTCAAATAGCTTTGAGAGATCCCATAAGTTGAGAAATAAGTTTCTCTTTAAACTTTTTAGAAATATTTTTCTCTCTTTGCGGTCCATGTATACTTAACGTTCTTTTTTGTTAAGTCATGTATTGGACCTGCTATAAGCATGGATTTTTCCTATGAAGCATCTCTAGTATGCACTCATACCTTTAGAGCTTTGTAACTCATATAGATTCCTTGGATTAGGCCATCTTTTATTACCTCTACTTTTTGTGGATCCATAGAAATACCACCTTTAGAGATAATGTGACCTAATTATTGAATCTCTCTCGAAACTTACCAGTCCATGTTATTGCCTTTTTGAAATCCTCTTGTGGATCTTGTAAAGCTCAATAAGGAGGCTTATTAGGCAGTGAGCTTCATGGTAAAAGCTCCATTGTATGGCCATTGTCCCCTCATTGTGGAGATAGCTCACGGGGATATCATCAATAAAAACATTTTGGAATCCATTTAGGAATTTAGACAATTCTAATTCCTCTTGATTCCCATTTTTTTATTTATATTTATTTATTTAATAATATTGTTATTGGTTGAAACATTAAACTCATTTACAGACTTTCTAACAGAAATCATGTATATGAAAATATAAATTTTCATTAACTTGTGAAAGCATGCATATTTACAAGGAATAGGATACTACCCGACTCATAAACATGTATGTACATATCTCCTAGCATAGGAAAAACAAAAGCCTTTTTCTATAAGCATCCTCTTTTGGAGTTTCCAACATAGAAACTCAAGGTGGCTTGTTGCGTGCATTTCTTTGGGGACAAGCACGATAGACATGCCCTTGTTGTCCACACTTGTAGCATTTGTTATCCTTACGATAACACTCTAGCTCTATTGTAGAGAGTTTATTCTTACCTTTATAGACTCCTTTCTCCTTAGCTTTGTTATCGGTGTTGCTAGAGTTGCCTTTGGAGGAAGTTTGAGCATTATTCCTCCCTCTAGGCTCATTTTGATCCTTCACTTCCATGGATTTAGAGTTTCTCTTAACCCCTTGTTGGGAATCGATTTGAGAGGCGACCATAGTATGGTGTATGACCGCCGATATGGTATTAGGCCTTTGTGAGTTAATATACTCGGCCTTCTCTTCAGAAATACCCGCACATAATTGTTGCTCTTGCTCCCCAAAGTCTATCTTTTTGTAGATAGTGGCTTTGAGAAATAAATCCCAAAACTTATCTACATACTTTTGGATAGACTCGTAGGGAGAGAGTTTCAAGTTTTGTCATTCTGTGAGGACATTATCTTGAGCGTTGCTTGCCAGAAACTGTTTTATGATGGAGGCTCTTAAAGCCTTCCATGTCTTTGGAGCTTTTCTTTGGGCTCGTAGGCTATCCCACCATTGTTGAGCGGAACTTTGGTAATGCATAGATACTTGACGCAGTTTAGAGGACTTTGTGAAGCCCTCATCACCAAAGGCCGCATCAAGCTGTTGGTTGAAGGCCAAGACCTTGTCCATAGCACCAAAGGTGCCAGCATAGGCAAGGAAAGTGGTGTTCTTCCCTCCCTCTTTGAACTTCTTTAGATTCTTGGACCTTCTCCATACCGGATAGAACTTGCGATGGCCTTTCCTCTGGGGCTCTTTGAGAGAAGAGCCGCTACCTTCATTGGAATATGAGGAAGTTGATGAAGATGGAGAAGAGGGTGACCTCTTTCTCTCCTTTTCCTTTATTTGGTACCTCTCTTCCCTTTTGTGATAACGAGGAGGAGGACTTTGCAGTGATCTTTCCCCCTTGGGGGAAGTTGGATATCGTTGAGGCTGCCGTCTTCTTGGAGCCATATCTTTGGAAGTATTGGAAGACTCACTTCCTTCTCCTCCTCTTGGTGAGGGCTCTAAAGTAGAGACTTTGTCTTTCTTATTGGATGGAGGTAAGCCCGCTAGTAAACATTTAAGCGCTTCGTATGGGTTATCCTCTTCTCTCACCGTAGAGAGCCCTCTCTTGGAAATCTCATGAAGAGACTTCTCAGGTGCTCTCTCTTTTGGGGGAGTTTGGAGAATCCCATAACTATGAAGTTGCTGGAAAACTTCGCCTTGTAGGAATGGGTTTGCCATAGCTTGTTGCATCATCATTAGCACTTTCATGTGAAAAATCAAAGTTATCAATGTTCATTCTACTCTCTTGATTATTGTCAGCCATGTTAACAGAATTTATGTATGTACTTAGTGTATGCTTTGGCAATTCAAAACCTTAGTTTCCACTCCTCTTCGCCTTTGAAAATCGGCTCTTAAGTATCTACACCCACGGCTCAAAGTGGTTAATTATAGAGAGTAGAGGAGTAGGTCTAACATAGCAGAGTTGCCAAGGGCTAGCTCCTTTCGGACTTCTTATGGCTCAATAATGGTAAAGCCGTAGGAAAGTCTAAAAAGACTCCATTATTAAGTCCAAAGCTCCCGAGGTGTGCACCATCCCCCACATAGCGGGCTTAACAAAACCGATATTAGATCCCAGCTCCACTTACCCTATTATAATTAACAACATCAACCATTTATAGGCTACTTAAGGACCTCTCTTCTTAAGTAAGAAAAGAGAAACCAAATGCTCTGATACCAATGTAATGTGAATGGCCTATGAACTTAGAGAATAGCGGAATTAAGAGAATTAGAGTGAGCAATTTTGAGAGCATAGAGGGTGAACTTAATTGGTAGTAGCAACTCTATCATAACACTTAATTAACTAGGCATGAACAATACTTTTACAAGAGAGAGAGTGTAGAGAATATGACAACAGTTGAGGACCGGATTTATGTGGAGCCGGTCCCCCCTCCAAAAGGCATTTGTATTATGGATTCTCTCATTAAGAGAGACTTGGTACAATACAATCTTTGTGTTCCTTGAGACCTCCTTGGCAATATGAAGATGGAAGGTTCACACACCAAGATTTTGAATAATTTCAACAATCAATCTTAGCTTGGAAACAATCAAGAACTTGTGAACATCATTAATCTTTGTGTTCCCTAAATCATTTGAGTGCATGAAGATGTATACTTTTATGCATCAACTTGTGCTTAAAGCAATAATTAATCTACCTTGCAATACAATTAATCTACTTGCATTAAGTAATTAATCTACTTGCAATAAACCATTAGCCTTCTTGCAATAAGCATAACACGCACTTGTAGAAAGCATTAACTATCCCAAGCCTCAATCCCAAGACCTCAAACACCTTCGAAGGTGGAGAGAGCTAGCAGGGAATGAGGGTAGGGAAGAGGAAGAAGAAACATTTCATAGGAGAAAGAAGTAGTTCTTCACTTATCATACTCTTGTTGCTAGCATACATAATAGCATAGTAATGAAGAAGGAGGAGATGGCAAGCTTAAGCATTGAAGCATAGCTCTTGGTTGGATTTTCATTCCATAGCCAAGAGAGTTGGTGTAGGCTCTCAACTTCTCAAGGAGCTTGGAGAAGGAGATGGAGCTCTTGCACTTTTCATAGCACACAATGAGAGTGTTTGTGAGTGTGTGTGGGTGAGTATACCCCGTAAGCACCCCCCTAGATTGCTTGGGTCGCGACCCCCCCTTTTAGCTCATGCTTGAAGCTCATTGGACCCCTCCAGGCCTAGCCAATCACAAGCAGGAGCCATTACAAGCAACATGGGTAGCCTTGGGACAAGTGTCCCCCTTTCCCCTTTGAGAGAGAGGACTTGATAAATGAAAAATCAATTAATTAAATATCCTAAATTATCATTGGACCCCTTGGGTGGCCAACCAATAGGCTTCAGGCACACCATGAGGGCAACATGGGGAGGAACTTGACAAGTGTCCTTACTGCCTCTTCAAGCTGGGGCTTCCCTTGTGTGTGTGTGTGTGTGTGTGTTCTCTCTCATCCCCCCCCTTGTAGGCTTGCCCCCCTCCTTGTAGGGATCTTTTTGACTTTGGATGAGCAAGCCCCTTAGTCATCAAGCATGACAAAGCACTTGAACTAGGGGGTGTTCCCACAAGCATCTCAGGCAAGCATCTCAAGGCACCTCAAGCACCTTTATCATGTAGCAAGTCAAGCGCCTCAAGCATGGAGCCATTCAAGCACCTCAAGCATCTTAATCAAGCACCTCAAGCATGTCAAGCACCTCAAGCACGACAAGCACCTCAAGATTAGGCCGGGTTTCCACCTCAAGCTCAGCCCTAGCTTGCCTAAGGTCAAAGGGCTTTTACACACATTATTGGAGGTCTTCAATGAAGCTAACCCTAAGGTATTATGCTCCATTGGTTAGCCTTGCTCTTGGATAGACCATCTCTCATTTGGGCCCCTTAACCATTGGCCCCGGGTTGAGATAGATCTATAAGCACATGTCTATATCTTAACCCTTGTTCCCGTGTATTCTCCCACATTAAGTGATCAATTTAATATGAGAAAATCATTTGGGTTGGATAGATATTAATTTTTATGACACCCTATGCAGCAGCTCCCCTGCAATTGGCAAGCCCCTTGGCGGCCTTGTTTTTTATCACCACCCCAACCTCCCCTTGTGGACTCTCAATTTCCTCCTCTCAGCTATGCCACCCTAACTTGCAGCTCCTCCCCTGTATAACAGGCTGACGTCTCTGATGGGCCCCCAATTGGTCCCCCCAAAACCATCCAATCCGCCACCCCTTGTGTCCAACCCTCCCTGCTCAGCCTTCCTTCATGCCACAGATGGTGCCTCTTTGGCTGTGCCTACTCCACGAGCTAGCCCCCCTCCTGAATAACGGGCTCCACCTGTAAGAACTAGGGGAAACTAGACTGAAGATCCTCCTCCCGACCTCCCTTTATATAGGTGGGCTCCTAGCCCCTTGCCCTAGACGGATCCCCTGTCCACACTGTCTAGCCCAACCCTTGGCGGTAGTCCATGACCATCCTAGTTCTTAGGTTACAGGACCCTTGTCCTAACATTATTCCCCCCTTAAGAAGAGTTTTCGTCCTCGAAAACCAAAGTGGGAAACTTCTTCTTAAGAACACTAATGTTTTCCCAAGTGGCACCTTCTTCAGGTCGGTCTTTCCACTTGATTAAGGCTTGTTGTCGTACGTGATGTCGTGTACGCAACTCATGATAATCCATAACATGTTCAGGTTCATGCGGTAAGGTAGGAGGTTCAATGTAATCAACCAAAACCTGTTGGTCAATGACGTTGTCGTCCCCATGTAACCGCTTTCGTAGATGGCTTACATGAAACACCGGATGAATGCGAGAATGTGATGGCAGTAATAGTTTGTAGGCACGATCACCGACTTGCTTGAGTATTTTGAAAGGCCCACAATATCGGGGAGATAATTAGGTGTTCGTCCAATTTTTAGACTTTCTGAATGTTCTGGCACACGTAAAAATACTTCCTCCCCTTCTTCGAAGGTAACTTGCCGACGTTTCTCATCAGCGTATTTCTTATACCGATTTTGTGCTTGCCGGACATTCTAACGAGCAAGTTTCAACATATCCATGTGGTCTTGGAGAAAATCCTCAACCTGTTGGAGTTTTTCGGTTGCCAACCCCACCGTAATTGGTGACCTAGGTTGAAACCCGTACATGAGCATGAAAGGACTAAAACCTCTTGTGACATGCTTAGAACTGTTGTAGGCAAACTCGAGAATAGGTAAGTATTCTTCCCAGTCTGACTGTTTTTTGCTGACGTATGCTCTTAGCATATCGTCTAGCACTTGGTTAACCCTTTCCATTTGACCATCCGTTTCTGGATGATCAGCTGTACTGAGGTTGAGTTGTGTACCCAATCGTTTAAATACAGCTCTCCAAAAGTGGCTGTTAAACTTGGGATCACGGTCACTAACAATGTTACTTGGAAAACCCATATAGTTTGTATAGATTGTCCACAAATAACTTTGCTACTTTCGGTGTCTTAACCATTGATTTGGTCGGAATAAACTTACATAGTTTAGTCAACCTATCTATGACCACCCATAATGAGTCATGACCTCGTATAGTGGTGGGTAAACCTACAATGAAATCCATAGAGATACTTTCCCATTTTCCATTGGGAATTTCCAAAGGATGTAAGAGTCCTCCTACTTTCAGGCGCTCTTCTTTGTTAACTTGACATTTTTGTCAATGCAAGAAATAAGCTTAAACAAAACCATGTAGACCTGGCTAGTAAAAATGTCGTCGTACGAGAGAATAAGTTTTTCTAATCCCCGGCTGCCCTGCACTTGGAGTATCATGACATTCATAAAGAATTTGGCGCCAAATTTCTATGTCCCGTCGGTACACAAACTCTCCCCTTGTGGAGTAGGTACCCATTGTCGATGGTAAAATGCTTCCATTGCTGTAGTTCATCACTTGATAAAGGAGAACTAGGTGTAGAGGTTAATTGTACACTACCTGCATTGGAGTGAGAAGGATCCCTCTTTTGAACATGGCTCCACACTTTGGAATATGTTTCATCATGCTCATATTTGCCCTTGAGAGAATCTCAAAATTCACTACGAAGTTCCGTGAACAAGAGCGAATTGATCTCTGGCATTTGACTGAGAGCGTCTGCCACTGCATTGTATCAACCTTTGCGATACCTTAATTTGGCATCGTATTCCTGAAGGATCTCGGCCCACCTGGCTTTTCGACCCTTTAAATCTCTTTGTTGTGTAAACCATTTGATGCTTTCATGGTCAAACACAATCTCGAACTGAGCACCATACAGATAGTGCCGCCATGTCTTTCAGACAGACACTATTGCATATAGTTCGCGTTCGTAATAATTAGAATAATTATGTTGAGCTGCATCCAGCTTCTTACTTTCAAATGCAATCGGCCGTCTGTCTTGTAACCGGACTACTCCAATAGTAGGATCACTGGCATCCGTTTCCAAAATGAATGGTTTCAAAGGATCTACAATAGCTAGTATAGGAGCTGTAGCTAATGTTTCTTTAAGTGTTTCAAAACTGTGCTGTTGAGTGGAACCCCACTGAAAAGCTTTACCTTTGCCTTTTAGTTGGTCCATCATAGGTACAGCAATGTGAGCATAGTTTTTAACGAACCTTCGGTAAAAACCTGCAAAGCCTAAAAAGGTCTGTAATTCTTTCAGATTTTTAGGAGGTGGCCATTTACGGATGGTATCCACTTTGGATTGATCCATGTATAGGCCATTAGCTGAAATAACATGCCCTAAATAATGAATTTCCTCCTTGAGAAAATCACATTTAGATTCCTTGGCATATAACTTGTTTCTGCGTAGTAACTCAAACACCTGCCTGAGATGTTGTAAGTGTTCTTCTTCAGAAGCACTATAAACTAGAATGTCATCGAGAAACACAATGACAAATTTGCCCAAATATGGCTTTCAAGACACTATCCATAAGTGTCATGAATGTTGCGGGCGCATTTGTTAACCCAAAGGGCATCACCAAAAACTCGTAATGTCCAAACCGTGTTTGGAATGCAGTCTTAGGTATATCGGCAAGCCCAATACGGACTTGGTGATATCCTGACCGCAAGTCGATTTTTGTAAAAATACGAGCATGAGTTATCTTATCAAATAACTCATCTACCCTTGGCAATGGGTATTTGTTCTTAACTGTAACCACATTTAAGCCCTGTTAGTCTACACACATGCGCATACTACCTTCCTTTTTCTTCACCAAAAGGATAGGCGAAGCCCATGGTGAAGAACTGGGTTGTATAAACCCTCTGCTAAGGTAGTTAGCAAGCTGACGTTCCACCTCAGCAGCCTCTGAGTGACTCATATAGTAAGGTGGTTTACTAACAGGTTTATAGCCTGCAATCACGTCAATGCCATGTTGTACTGAGCGTGTCGGCAGTAAAGCTAATGGAAAATAATTAGGAAAGACATATTGAAATTCCCTTAACAATTTTTGTAATTGATTAGCAACGTTTTCTTGTGTAGAATTAGAAATTGGTGGAATAGAGGAGAGAAAAGCATGCGGCGTTGAGGAATGTTCAACAGACTCAATGTTAGAAAGAAAATGAGATAGTGAGTAACACAAGAAAACCTGTTCTATTTCATTATAAAAAGTGAGTTGCATAAGCTCAGCAGTACAAATCAGTGGTGATGAAGGTATATCCTTTTCTCCTAACAGCAACACATGTGTGCCATGGGAATCAAACATCAAGCTGTTGTACTCATAGCTACGCTTCAGTGATGGTACTAGGCTATGCAACCACTCCCTACCAAGAACCACATCATCCCTTTCCATGTTCATACCTTGAAAATCCAAACAAGTAGAGTACCCTTGTGCTTCCAATGGAACAGCTTGGCATTGAGTATCCCATATTTCAGTATCATGTCCATTCATCATTGCTACATTGTAGCGGTGGGTACTCGGAGTTTGAGGCAGTTTGAGCTTTTTCACCAATCCATAATTGATGAAATTGTGAGTAGCACCGTCATCTACCAAGATGTGCACCTTGTGCCCTTGCAGATATCCGTGCATATGTACTAACTCATGTGGTCCAGAGGTTTTTTGTTGCCACATGGAAGTTGTGAGACAGCATTCGTGCACCACCTCAATGTGTGTTACTTCCACTGTGGAGAATTTTGAGGAAGGCTCAAGAGGCAGTAGTTGCACCGTGTGCACTGCTTTCTCCTTCCCCTGAGCAGCAAATTTCCCCTTGGGACACTCCTTTTTGCCATGGACTCTTCCTAAGCATTGAAAACACAGCTTTTCTTTCTTGGCTTTATCAAAATCCTCAGGAGAGAGAGGACCCCTGGACCCCTTGGGTTTTTTAGATGCATCTGAATTAGCAACTATAAATTTTCTTTTATTGTTCTCGTACTGAGTGCATGTATTACCATGTATACTAGCAGGCATGTTACTATTATGTGTTGTCTTATCATCAGGGTCATCATGAATATGTTCTTTCACTATGGCTTCCTCAAGTGTTTTAGGGTCCTAGGACTTGACATACTTCTTAAGTTCTGGAGTCAGACATCGTATGCACCCTCGTACTTGTTGAAAGGTATCCAAGCCTTTTAACTTGAAGATGAAGTCCCGATAGTGAGAGATATATTCAAGGAATGATGGATATTGGCGCATGGAACACGTGTCCCAAGCGGTCCAATTTCGATCAGCCTCGTTTGTAGGAAAACATTCCTTGCTAAACATTGCTTCAAAGGCTGCCCAACTCTGTGGTATGATGTTCTTCTCCTTGAGAGACATCCACCATTTGTAGGCCTTGCCTTCCAGAGTTAAGCTCGTTTGCAGATCTCTAACTGCATCCGGAGTACGCCGTAAGGCATGAATTCCATCCCATTTACTGAGAAAGATGTTCACTGCATCCTTATTGCGGTCGTGGTCTTCGCCCTCGAAAACTGGTGGTTGAAAATTCTTCAACAAGTCATCTACCTCTTTGGTAGTGAGAGTATGCAGTGTTTCATTAATTGGGCCTTGCCCTTGTGTTCCAACGTGCTCATGCATGTGGGTGTCAGCAGGACTCTTAGTCTCCTGTTGCATTAATTGAATGACTAATGTGGAAAGTTTAGTAACATTTTCATTTAAAGCCTTAAAGTTTTCATTCATGAGTGTCATGCGTGTCTGAAGTGCACGAAATTCTTGAATATCGAGCAATTCATAAGTATCTTCTCCTGTCGTAGCGTCGCGGGTACTCTCCTTGAGAGGATCCAGCCGTAAGCCGTCATTGGTACGATCAGGAGTACTTTTCTCAAAATCGAATGTCATGTTGATATCAAAATCCATGGATACACAGTGTAGTGAAAGAAGTACTCAGAAAAAAATACATGATGTTGGTAGCACTTGCCAAGTATAGTTAACTCCACTTGTGCGTCGTAGCACCTGACTGTCGAAAAAAGAAGAATTTGCACAAACGATGTAAAAGACGAACTTCACACAATCACCCGTGGCTTCACAAGATGACTAAAATCGTGTAGTGTAGATGGTTGAAGCGTGACCGTTGTCAAGAAGCTAAAGCTTTCGTAATCGGCGAACGATTATGTTGCCTGAACGCCAATTGAAACTATCACAATTGGAAAAATATGCAGGTTTCTAGAATTTTCTGCAATAGCTCACAATGGCCAAGGCTCAAAATCGTATGTCGATTGGCCTTTCCATGTGAAATTAAAGGAGTTTCTTGAGTCAAAATAGCGCAGGCACCGTGCTGTAGCAACACGAACTCACAAGGAGAGTGTGTGTGGCTTGCTCAAGCAGGTAGCCGCCGCGAGATTTTGGAAACTCACCCCCTTTTCCAAGGCACCTCTATCAAGCCCAAGAGCGCGGAATTTCCTGCACCACAACCCCGCTTCCAAAACGGGAAGAGTTACCCAATTTAGGCAGTCGCCTTGCTATTTTTGGAAAAAGCCTTACAAAGGCCACGGTTCTCACCTAAAGGCCCTATTTTTAGGAGCAAAAAGTGACCACCCTAGAGAGAGAGAGAGAGAGAGAGAGAGAGAGAGAGAGAGAGAGAGAGTGGAAGAGAGATCTAAGCTCTGATACCAGTGTAAGAAATAGGGGAAACTAGACTGAAGATCCTCCTCCCAACTTCCCTTTATATAGGCGGGCTCCTAGCCCCTTGCCCTAGACGGATCCCCTGTCCACACTGTCTAGCTCGACCCTTGGACCATCCTAGTTCTTAGGTTATAGGACCCTTGTCCTGACACCACCCCTACAGATGCTCGACCTCCTCTTGGAACTACCACCTGGTCTTCCTCCTCTACTGCATGTGCCCACACCACGCCCTCCTCCATGCACTCAAACACTTGGCGCTCCTTTCCCATACCTGCAGCGCCGCCTCCTTGCTCCTGCAGTTTGTTTTTTTTTCCTTTTACTAATAGCTTTAAAAAACCTTGGGTTTGGCCCCCTTTCACACGGTCCCCACTGCTGACCATATTCCACCAACACCCATGGCAGGGCCTCAATGTCGATGACCAAAACAGCTCACGTAACTCTCGTCACTTATTGAGAAAATTCCATGTCGATTTGAATAGTGCTTCCATTGAGAAGGCAGCACGGCCGCAAACCAAACATCCAAAAAATAAGCCACCATAATTATGGTCCTGCTTAACAATGGTCTTCAAGCACAAGGTAGCTTTGGCATACAAATCACGACAACACTTCGTGACAATTTCCATCGAGCTTCAACACTTTGAAGCCTCCCAACCTAGCAAAGCTTTGGAACGGCCTTCGACCAACTTCGAGCCACATTTACCATACACATCATGATCAAGCATGCCGCTATCGACATCTGGCACCGACTCCACCGCTTCAACCTGTATCTGCATGATTCCATAGTGAGGCTATAGCCATTATTCTGGACCGACATAACTTAGTTGTACCAACGTGCTCCTTACCCTAGTTTATTCTTTTAGTGATTGTAAAAATTCTTTTATGTTCCTTATGCACTTGCAGTTGGTGGCAAGTAATTATAGACAACACAAAACATTGGATGCATGAGAGACAACTTGATCATCAGAAAGATCACCCATTGCTAAGTTTGTGAGTTGCGAATACCTAGCATCTTGCAAACAATAACACATCTGGAAAATATATATATGAAGGTCCATCAACCACACTTTTTGAGACACAGTCCCAAACACAAATTAAACACAAACACCACACATCACTTTTTGTTGGGTCTTATCACACACACACACACATAGAGAGAGAGACAGAGAGAGAGAGAGAGAGAGAGAGAGAGAGAGAGAGAGAGAGAGAGAGAGACCCCAACCAAGTGAACCCAACAAGATTACTCGCAAATGATAAGCACGATTGGGAGAAAATTCTTATGTAGGATGATAAGAAAATCTGCTTTGATCTCACTGAAAAGGTAGCTTTCTAGCGCTTTTCCCTACTATGAGGATAAGATTGGTTCACATTAATCTCTCACAAGAGCTGACAATGATCTTTTGTTTACTCAATATTCTCTTGCAATATATCATTAATATAAACAAAAGGCTATTGACCAATAGTGTCTTTGAAGTTTTGTGGAAATTACCCCTATCAAATTGTGGAGGGTGAATTGGTCTAAAGAGAAGTGGCTAAAAAGTATAAACAACATTTGGGAAGTAAAATGGCCAAGCTCAATGAAGATAATCACTTGGAACTTGTTGTGGGGGTTTATCCCTAATAGGAGTAAGATTCTTGAAGGTATTGACACAGACACTTGCTCTGAGTGCAAAGTAGATTCAGAGGATCCCTTGCATCTTCTCAGAGACTACCCTTCATTGCAGAGTCTTGTCACCAAAATCTACAAATGGGTAGATAGTACGTGAAAGGTACTCTTCTTTACAAATGACTTGCTTTTAGGAAAGAGAAGATTTCATTACCAAGAAGTTCTTGTGTGCACTCAAATAGTATGATATTTCTATCTCAAGTAGATTTAGAAAGCCCAAAACATTCATGTCCTTGAAAGAAACTTTGTAGTAGCTTGGCTCAATGATATCGTGCATGATACGAATGAACTTATATATTTGATATGGTCAAGAGTAGAGACAACTTTGCAAGTCAAAGAATGTAAACATGCAATGAGTTACATTGGCTATTCAAGTGGTGCCCTCTTGTGGAGAAACATACTGTTGACCTTGGGTTGAAGCTATTAGATAAGAACTAAAATAGGGACTTTTGCTATTATATTGTACATTGCCTTTTTGGAAATGTCGCCCCTTTAAGGCACATCTAGTGCTTGAGTCTCATTGTAGATTAATTGATGATTTAATATACTATCTCTACTTACAATTTCTAGTATGGATTTTTTTTTATAAAAAGTTTTTGGCCACAACAATGGAAAAGACATTGTATCCAATTCCAATGGTTTTGGTTTCCTAATGCAGCTCCAAAAATATAACAAATAAAAATATGAATACATACACAGCGGAATGGAACTCAAACGACAAGAGGAATAGGCTATGATTTAACATCATTTTTTACATGTTAAAAGATATGTATATATGTAAGACATGGACTTAGGACTTTAGCTCAAAAGGTTTAAGCTTATGTATTTGTGCTACCTTCTAAATTCTCATATTATTTTATACTTTGTATGGAGGGGTGATTTGCCCCTCTTAGCCCTCAAACAAGGAATCATAACACACCAACAAACAAGAAATGTCAAATAATTACTAAAAAGTATTTGGAATGATTAAATTGTTCATTTTCACTTTGAGGAAATAAGAATTCACATAATATTCATCATCATTGAGTATCCCTTAAAGATGTACCACCATAAGTCACTAGCTAGATGAGGCTTTTTCTCATTCCCTTGCCTTTCAAAGTGGAGACATGTGTAGAAGACTCAAGTTCACATGCACCCAATATTGATTTTAGATGGTAAATCTTGAAAATAACATTCCAAAATTATAGCATATCTATCTACTCAATTGTATTTCTCTGCATTTCTTTGTACAAATTCTTACCCCTTGTCTCTATTTCTTGTTTTTCTTATCAACATAAAGAATTTATTCCCTTTAGCAACTAGAAGTTGGTGCCTTTAAAGGTGACAAAAATTTCTTTTTAAACCCCCTATGCTACATATTATGGCTAAAAAATGAAATAAATTAATGGCGATGAATCTGAACTTAGTGATTATGTTTCCTCTAAACACAAGGAGTGTTTGAAGAGATGGTGGTGTTAGTAAATGGACACTCTTCATGAAGCTCAACACCCATGGACTCAATATGTTTCTCACAATTTACTGCTTGTTTGTAATCAAGGTTACTATCAAATCATGGCTTCTATGGATATTTCCACTCAATGCCCTGCTATCAACTTGAATGTGTATGTCCCACTAGATCAACACTTAAGCTCATATATTCTATGTAGATTTTAAACACAATGCACTTATGATTGTTTTTCTCTTGACTTGGAAATGTTATCATATGAAATAAGCGGATTATACTCTTTGTTTTTTAAAGTTCATGAGATCTCCACAATTTGGAAAAGGAAAAAGATACTTTAGGTCTAAAGATTGGTAGGTGGATGGGAGCTTGGAAGGCAATGGAAATTGGAAGGTCAAATGTGGATTGGGAAAGTAAAGGTTGATAATATATGAAATGAAAAATCTCATGAAAGAAAGTCAAAGGACTTTGTACAACTACAAGATTTTGCAAAATTCTACCCACAACTTGAAAAGACCAAAATATTTTTAAAAATGCTCTAATTAAAATCTCCCAAAAATAAAGTACTCGATTCCAGTTAGTGTTTGAGAAAGTCTCTTTTATTAAGTGGCCACCTGCCGAGTTTCCTCCTTGCAAAGAAGCAAACCTAGCAGAAATTTTGAAAGTTGCAAGATTTTTGAACTATTTTCTCACATTTTTCTTTCCTTTACAATGGTTTGCAACTGTCTAGTCTCGATTTTCACTAGCTTAAGACTAAGCTGAGGCAATCCTTTCTCGAACACTGATTATAGCTAAACTCAACCTAATGATTTTATCATTTTCTTATAGTTTTTGAAAGCCATCGTGACCGTTTCACTGTTATCATATAAAGGCAACCGGAGTGCTCTTCCCACATGTGCAAAACTACAAAATTTGTGCATGAGTGCAAAAAAAATTTAATTGCATTGGCAGCACATGGAAATGCGACTATCCACCAATCCTTTGCAAGCTCTCTCTCTCTCTCTCTCTCTCTCTCTCTCTCTCTCTCTCTCTCTCTCTCAACATTCGCGAACACACACACACACACATACACCAATTGATATAAGCCAAGAGGGAGGACCTGCATCTAAATTTATACAATGTCATGGATGCTTGAGAGTCATCCATCGCTAATGTCATCACCTACATCATTGCCTGTGTCATCACCTACATCATTGCTGATATCATCGCCTACATCATCACCTGTGTCATCGCCTCCATCATGTTGGGGGTCCCATCCTTGCAATAGCTCCAATGAGCAAAAAAATTATCAATCCAGAGGGATGAGCTACCCGGCTAGGGCATGGAAACACTCACACGGTTAGTGAGCTAATCGTGGCAACACAAATGGTTAACTCTACAAGGTGGCTTCTCGGCCTATGGATGAGCTAAGCCACAATGAAGGGCAATCTCCGTATCCACTTCTCTACACCTCCAATCAACCCAATCACACACACTACAATTGCAAGACGCACACAACACTAATCCTATCATGCAACACACTAATCGCAAGCACACACATATAGATCTATTGAGAACCACACTCCAATCAAACATACATGCACACACAAGCAAAAGAGGGCAATCACAAAAGATTAGAGAGGGATTAACTACTAATTAGTTAAGATCTAGCTAATCTAAGCATCATAGGCAATCATAAGAAGCATGAGAGAGGCATAGTGAAAGAGAATGAATCATTGATTAGTGCTAATCAAGTCTCATGATCAAGGAGAAGCTCAAGGACTCCATATCCACACACCTCAAGAGCTCTCACCAAAGAGTGCTCTCAACAAATGAGCTTGAGAACCCTAATTTCTTTTACACATTGTGCATGCCTTATATACCTAGGGTAAAAATATGCAATGTCCGGGTGTCCAAGGCCTTTAGGGCTCCACCAGTTACTAAATCTGCAACCTAGGCACAGTAATGACCTATTCTTTACAACTTGCAACTCCCATTGAGCCCATAACACATTAAAATATTACAATGGCTTGAAATAATTCGGGAATTTACAATACGTGACGACCATTTTGGAAAAATGTGGAAAATGTGTAACTCCAATTGGAAAATGTGTAACTCCAATTTTTACTGCTTCTTTGCATTCATCCTCGATGTGCATTCATACATCTTTGGTCTTTCATAGCTTCTGTTAAATGATGTCGACTCAGTTAGCATTCCCCCCTTTCGATTTTAGTGCCGTCCTCCGGCACTGTTGAAAAGTGTCTTTGGAGGCTGTGGAAGGTTTTTGATTGTTTGTTGATGGACTGATTGTCTTCATTTGTCGTTGAATTTGTTGATGAGGTTCAATCTGCTGAAGCATCTTCATTGGTCTGAATATGTCTGCTATGAGAGATGATGTTGCATTTGTTTGTTGTAATAGCATAATGAGGAGGCTTCTGTTTATTTATGAAAAGTATGTACAATGGAAGTAGAATGATGAGGTTTTAGGGATACGTGCATTATTGGAGTACTTATTAGCATGGGAAATACTAATAAAGTACTCAAGGGATTATTTGCTGATAGATATGGAATTAAAAAGATAGCAAATATGAGAGGGCAGCATGATGGAACATTAATTTTCCTATTGTAGTCCACTCAAGGTGCATAGGTGGAAGAAAAAAAGAGTGTCTAATGCATATGTCCAATGATGGAACATCCTATTCATGTTGTAACATTTAATGGCCTAAAATCTTATGTGTAGCGGAAATTAGCATGAACATAGTGGGCATTTCATTAGAATAGATTCCTAATGAGAATTACAAGAGTGCTTGGGTGGAGAGAGCAACAAAAAGCATAACACCTAGTTAGATAGCATCGAGAATACTTTCAAAAGAGAGAGATATTAAGCTATTGACAACAGTTGAGGACCGGATTTGCATGGAGCCGGTCCCCCCTCCAAAAGGCTTTGTATTATGGTTTCTCCCATCAAGAGAGACATTGTACAATACAATTCTTTGTGTTCCTTCAAGACTAGCTAGTGCAATGAAGATGGAAGCTTCATACACCAAGCAAAACACTTAATCAAACACAACTTGAATTATCCCCGTTCTCAGACCCAAGACCTCACACACCTTCGAAGATGGTGAGAGCTAGCAGGGTATGAGAGTAGATTGAGAGGAAAAAGAAGTATCTTACGAGAAAGATGTACATCTCCTCACATAATCACTCATATTAGCATAGCTTAGCTTAGTAATTAGCTTGGTAGAGAAGATGAGCATGCATTGAAGCTTGGCTCTTGGTTGGATTTGCATCCACATGCCAAGAGAGTATTGATGTAGGCTTCTATCTCACAAGCTTGGAGTAGGTGATGAGCTCTCCATTAAAGCTTGGGAGGAGATAGAGTATTCTTCCTTCACACATGGTCAAGTGTGAGTGTGTGTGTGTCAATGCCAAGCAAAAATCAGCCCCCCCTCTCTCTTGGGCGAGCCCTAGCTGCTAAATAGGTCTGGCTTTTGCCTCATTGGACCTCCCCAGGTCAAGCCAATAGGAATTAAGCAGCATAAGTGATAACCTTCTGACATGTGTCCCCCTTTCCCCTTTTGTGAGAGCTTCAGGTAATTAAATAATTAAACTAAACTCTCATTGGACCCCTTTGCCTCCTGGCCAATAGGAATCAGGCAAGCCATGGGGCTCCTGAATGCTCATTGGACCCCTTGGGAGACTGCCCAATAGTCTTCTAGGAGACTTAATTCTCATTGGTTTCTTTTATTAAATGTTTTTAAATTAATTAAACTAGATTTACTCTAGCTTAATTCTCATTGGTCCACTTCAAGGGTCTTCCAATAGGAATTGGGCACACCTTGTGGGCATCTGGCCTAGGGAGCTGACATGTGTCCCTCATTCCCTTTGTGTAAAGGGAGCCTGTGTGTGTGTGTGTGGCTTTCTCTCTCATCTCCTACCTTTGGGGCTCGCCCCCTCCCATGTAGGGATGTGCAAAGACTTTTAGGGCACACACTAAGCATCCAATTTTCCCTAGGGTTGACCTTTGGACACAACCTTTGAATTTTGGAACCTTAGCATTTTGGAAGTCTTAATGGGCTGAACCTTAGGGTCTTTTTGGCCCATTGTTTCACATGGCTCTTTTGCAGATGGCCCCCCCTTTGGATCCCTATTTTCCCTCCTTTGGATCCCTATTGTGGCCGGTCTGCTAGCTTAACCAATATTCTAGCTTTTTCTCCTTGGCACTTCCCCACATTAAATGATCAGTTTAATATGAGAAAATCATTTAGGAGAATTAGATATTGATTATTATGACATTACCTCTCTCTTGAAATCATAGTCGTCCTCGACTATGGTGTAGAGAAGATAAAGCATATGCATGAGTCCTTTTCTTAGCGGGTAGAGGATCCCTATGTTACCCTACGACATCATTCCATAATGGATGACTAGTCCATTTGGCGCTTGAGAGCCTGAGGCTGCCGCAAGCATGTCTGCACATTAGTCCTATCAGTCTTCCATAATAGAGTGACAAGCTCTACTTGGTGTTTGGGAGACGTCGTCTCCGCAAACTTGATCTAAGCATGCATACTACTTCATTTTTGTGCACAAATAAAGAAAAAGAGAGTCTTATAAGACAAAAAATTTTGTTCATTTTTAACATTTTGTACATTTGCTTACTCTTGGGAAGCATTGTAAGCATTGACAAGGTTTAGGATATCCTTTAATTGTATGCCTTGCATCCATCTAGCATCTTCAAAAGGATAATTCTTAAACTTAATAAGATATCGTCGGATAGTCTTACCGCCTCTTAATACCTTGTCTTCATGTCGGAGAATGGACTCGGGCTGCAGCACCTCCTCGTGGTCCTCGATCTCCGGTGGGTCTTCAATAGTTGGTTCTTGAGGTGGCTCTCCTTTGTAAGGCTTTAAGAGGCTCACATGAAAAGCATTGTGTATGAGCCAATGATTGGGCAACTTAAGTTGATAGGCCATCTCATTGATTGGCCTAAGAATCTGGAAGGGACCATAGTACCTTTTTGCTAGTTTAGCATAGTACTTTTGGTGGCCCGTAGGATTCTTGCCCGTCGTGTGCCTTAATCGAGCCTTGGGAAACTTTAACAAGACCCAATCGTTTTCTTTAAAGGCTTGGGCTCTTCTGTGCTTGTCAGCAACAGCCTTTTGCCTTTGCTGTGAGATAGAGATAGCATCCTTAATCTTTTGGAAAGATTCCTGTAGGTCTCGGCTATACTCATCTGCAGCGAAGATCTTCCCATGTACCTTAAGTAGCAAGGGACTTTTTGATCTTCCCTCAATTACCTCGAAAGGTGCTTTTCCTGTGGAAGTATGTACAGTGTTATTGTAAGCATACTCTACTAAAGGTAAGTACTTCTCCCATTGGGATCTTTGATCTACTTCCGTTACATAGGCTTTTAGTAGATCAAGAATGGTTAGGTTAGCTATTTCACTTTGGCCATCAGTTTGTGGATGATAGGCCGAAGAGAAGTTTAGCCTTGTTCCTAAATTCTCAAAGAGACCCTTCCAGAAATTACTGGTCATTCTAGGATCTCTATCCGACACTATGGACATTGGCAAGCCATGGTACTTGAAAATTTGTGAAATGAAGAGGGTTGCCATTTGATGGGCTTTGATAGTCTTTTTGACAGGTATAAAATGAGCTTGTTTACTGAACCTGTCTACTATTGTCCATATTCCCGTATTCCCATGGATAGACTTAGGCAATCCAAAGATAAAATCCATGGATATGCTCTCCCAAGGTGAATTAGGGATTGGCAAGGGTTGAAGCAATCCAAGTTGCTTCCCTCTATCAAATTTTGTCTTTTGACATACCACACATTTGGAAACATACTCGTGTATGTTCACTCTCATGGTAGGCCAATAGAAATATGTTTCAATTCCCTTTAGGGTAGACTGAATCCCTCTATGCCCCGCATATGGGGGAGCATGAGATTCATACATTACTTTCTCACGTAGTGAGTTAGTAACGCATAGTCTATTGCCATAGAGAAGATAACCATCTTGTAAAGTAAATGGTTCTTCTTTCTTCCCTAATGCAAGGGCTGAAATCACATCTCTAAAATCGGGATCAATAGCATACTCATCTATCATTGAAGATAGATCATTGTGAGTTGCTATGGAAACCGCATTCACTCTCGGTCGTCTTGAGAGTGCATCGGCTACTTGATTATGCTTGCCAGCAATGTGAGCAATATGAAAATGAAATTGCGAAAGGAAATTTGCCCACCTCATTTTTTTGTCGGAGAGCTTGGTCTGCGTCATGAAGTACTTAAGACTTTGGTGATCCGTTCGCAGAATGAAAGGAGTCCCCAATAAATAGTGCTTCCATGAGTCTAAGGCATGTAGAACTGCAAGGAGTTCTTTTTCGTATATGCCTAGAGCTTGCTCAACAGGGTCGAGCCTTCGACTCTCATAGCCTATGGCGTGCCCTTCTTGGAGCAAAACAGCCCCAAGGCAATCACCACAAGCATCACATTGGACCTCAAATGGTTTTGAGAGATTCGGTAGTGTAAGCATAGGTTGAGAGATAAGCTTTTCTTTAAGCTTTTCGAAAGCATTGTTCTCCTTAGCAGACCACGTATACCTAACATTTTTCTTTGTTAGGTCATGTAATGGTCCCGCAATTTGTGAGAACTTTTCTATGAAGCGTCTATAGTATGCACACATACCTATAAAGCTTCTTAGTTCATGAAGATTCCTTGGTTTAGGCCATCCTTTTATTACCTCTAACTTAGATGGATCCATTTCGATTCCATCTTGAGAGATAATGTGACCTAAATATTGAATCTCTTGCAAGAAAAATTCACTTTTCTTTCGATTAACATAAAGTTTATTCTCTCTTAAAACTTGAAATATTACCTGGAGGTGTTGCTTGTGTTCCTCCAATGAATTAGAGTAGATGATAATATCATCAAAGAACACTCCAGTGAAGGTTCAATGAGGCCTGAACAGCTTCTCCATCAAGCGGTTGAATGTGGCTGGTGCATTAGTCAAGCCAAAAGGCATGACAATGTATTCGTAAAGACCAAATGTAGTACGAAATGCGGTCTTTACAATGTCTTGATCAACTATCCTTATTGATGATAGCCACTTTTTAGGTCAATCCTACTGAAGTAGGTCGATCCTTGTAGCTTATCAAATAGGTCTTCTACCCGTGGAACGGGAAACCTATTCTTGATAGTGATCCTATTTAGTGCTCTATAGTCGACACACATACGATATGTGCCGTCTTTCTTTTGCACTAATAGCACAGGTGAGCAAAATGGAGATGAGCTAGGCCTAACCATGCCCTTCTCAACTAACTCATGCACTTGCCGCATAATCTCCTCTTGTTGAGCTTGAGAAACTCTATAAGGAGGTTTGTTAGGCGGTGAACTTCCTGGAAGAAGTTCAATTGCATGGTCGTCATTACCTCGTTTAGGAGGTAGCTCACAAGGGATGTCATCAATAAAGACATCTTGAAACCCCTTGAGAAAATTGGATAACTCTAATTCCTTTTGGTTGCTTTTATTTTCTTTTGCTAAAGCATTAGGTTCATTTTGAGAATCTTTAACAAAAATCATGTACACGGAAATAGAGCTCTTTATTGACTTGTTGAAAGCTGGTGTATGTACAATGGGGATGGTGTTACCCATCTCCTTAGCATCTATATACATGTCCTTTTCCCTGAACTTAAAGGAGATTCTCCTTTCAGGAAATTTAACATGGGCAGCCAGGCGGTCAAACCATGGTGCCCCTAGGATTACATCCTCATGCTTGAGAGGAGAGATAAAGAAGTCCTCTTTGTCCACATAGCCTTGGACATGAAGCCTCAATTTCCCGATTAAGGGAGTGACTGAAGCTTCTTGCCCCTTGAAGGCACTGTCTGCGGGTAGGATATCTCCAATCTCGTAGGATTGTATGCCTAGCTTGGTGGCTAACTCCATAGATATGAAATTGTGAGTAGAACCAGGGTCAAAGAGAATAAAAGCATCATGTTCTCTTACCTTTCCCCAAGCATGGCATAGAGGAAGATCCTTTGTGGTGAGTTTGATGAATCTCCTCCTCTTGGATTTCAACCAAAGAAGCTCTAGGAGGATCTTGGCGGTTGTTCTTTTGGGGACAAGCGCGGTACGCATGCCCTTGTTCGCCGCACTTGAAACACCGGTTATCTTTACGATAACGCTCAAGCTCTTCAGGAGAGAGTTTATTCTTTCCTTTGTAAACTCCCTTCTCTTTAGCTTTGTTGGAATTGCCCTTAGGAGACTTTTGGACATTGTCCTTCCCCTTAGGCTCATTGGAACCCTTGTTTTCCGGGGGCTTATTATTTCTTTTACCCCCCGTTTGGAAATTGATTCGCGAGGCCACCATAGTATGGTGTATTACCGCCGATATGGTACGTGGCCTTTGGGAGTTGACATACTCCGCCATTTCTTCGGTTAAGCCCGCACAAAATTGTTGCTTTTGCTCTCCAAAATCCAACTTTTTGAAGACAGTGGCTTTGAGTTGTAGGTCCCAAAACTTGTCTACATATTTGTGGATGGATTCATTGGGAGAGAGCTTTAAGCTTCGCCATTCGGTGAGTACTTTGTCTTTGGCATCGGTGGCCAAAAACTGCTTCATAATGGAAGCTCTTAAAGCCTTCCATGTTCGTGGAGCTTCACCGTTGGCTCGTAGGCTAGACCACCATTGTCTGGTGGACTTTTGAAAGTGCATAGCTACATGGCGTAGCTTAGAGGACTCTGTGAAGCCCTCATCTCCAAACGCCGCATCGAATTGTTGGATAAAGGCCAAAACTTTGTCTGTAGCACCGAAGGTGCCATCATAGGTAAGGAAAGAGATGCTCTTCCCTCCCTCTTTGAATTTCTTCAGCTTGGACGACCTCTTCCATGCGGCATAGGATTTCCTATGGCCTCTTCTTTTTGATGGTTCAAAAGTTGCACCATCACTTTCTTCAGAAGATGAAGAATTTGAAGAAGGTGGAGAAGAGGGTGACCTCTTTCTCGCCTTTTTCTTGTCTTGATCTTTGTCATCTTCACCATAGCTTTCATAAGAGGAAGAGGATGAAGAAGATGGAGAAGAGGATGTCCTCTTTCTCACCTTTTTCTTCTCTTGCTTTTTATCATCCCTCTTTGAATTATGGCGTGGAGAAGAGTGTGATGGTCTTCTCCGCTTTGGTGGTGATGGAGAGCGTTTAGCCCGCCGTCTTCGTGGAGCCATCTCCGCCGAGGTGGCGGGAGACTCGCTTCTTTCTCGTTCCTTCGGTGGAGGCTCTTGAGTTCTCTTTTGGGAAGGAGATGCATCATCAAGAAGTAAATTCTTGAGCCCTTCATATGGATTCTCTTCTTCTTCCCGAATCGGAGAGAGACCTCTTTTGGTAGTCTCACAAGGAGGCTTCCTAGGTGTTCTCTCGTCATGGTGATGAGCTTGGAGAATCTCGTGAGCACGGAGCTGCCGTTGCACTTCACTTTGAGGAGATGGATTGCCCATGGCTTGTTGAAGCCTAGAAACAAGATAGTTAACAAGCATTGAAGCATCATTAGTAGCTTGCTCATGAGCAAAATCAAAGTTATCAACATTAATTTCACTCTCTTTACTATTGTCAGCCATTCTAACAACTTTTAGGTGTAAACTTTTTAGGTGTACTTTGGCACTTCAAGCCCTAGTTGCTACTCCTCTTTACCCCTTTAGAAAAAGCACTCAAGCTACTGTACCCGCGGCTCGAATACCATTAATTGCAAGGAATAGAAGAGAGGGTCTTTCGACACCAAAATAGCACCGGCTCCTGTCAAGCTTCTAATAGCTCAATAGTGGTTAAGCCGTAGGCAAGCCCCGTAGGACTCCACTATTAAGACCATAGCTCTCGACGGTGATGCCCCGTTAACAGCACAAAGGCAGGCGCACTGCAAGGCTGAAAAATCCCTATTCTACTTACTCACAGGCAATTAATAATACCAACCATTTGTAGCTAGCTTGAGGACCTCCCTTCTTGAGCAAGAAAAGAGAAACCTTGAGCTCTGATACCAATGTAACATTTAATGGCCTAAAATCTTATGTGTAGCGGAAATTAGCATGAACATAGTGGACATTTCATTAGAATAGATTCCTAATGAGAATTACAAGAGTGCTTGGGTGGAGAGAGCAACAAAAAGCATAACACCTAGTTAGATAGCATCGACAATACTTTCAAAAGAGAGAGATATTAAGCTATTGACAACAGTTGAGGACCGGATTTGCATGGAGCCGGTCCCCCCTCCAAAAGGCTTTGTATTATGGTTTCTCCCATCAAGAGAGACATTGTACAATACAATTCTTTGTGTTCCTTCAAGACTAGCTAGTGCAATGAAGATGGAAGCTTCATACACCAAGCAAAACACTTAATCAAACACAACTTGAATTATCCCCGTTCTCAGACCCAAGACCTCACACACCTTCGAACATGGTGAGAGCTAGCAGGGTATGAGAGTAGATTGAGAGGAAAAAGAAGTATCTTACGAGAAAGATGTACATCTCCTCACATAATCACTCATATTAGCATAGCTTAGCTTAGTAATTAGCTTGGTAGAGAAGATGAGCATGCATTGAAGCTTGGCTCTTGGTTGGATTTGCATCCACATGCCAAGAGAGTGTTGATGTAGGCTTCTATCTCACAAGCTTGGAGTAGGTGATGAGCTCTCCATTAAAGCTTGGGAGGAGATAGAGTATTCTTCCTTCACACATGGTCAAGTGTGAGTGTGTGTGTGTCAATGCCAAGCAAAAATCAGCCCCCCCTCTCTCTTGGGCGAGCCCTAGCTGCTAAATAGGTCTGGCTTTTGCCTCATTGGACCTCCCCAGGTCAAGCCAATAGGAATTAAGCAGCATAAGTGATAACCTTCTGACATGTGTCCCCCTTTCCCCTTTTGTGAGAGCTTCAGGTAATTAAATAATTAAACTAAACTCTCATTGGACCCCTTTGCCTCCTGGCCAATAGGAATCAGGCAAGCCATGGGGCTCCTGAATGCTCATTGGACCCCTTGGGAGACTGCCCAATAGTCTTCTAGGAGACTTAATTCTCATTGGTTTCTTTTATTAAATGTTTTTAAATTAATTAAACTAGATTTACTCTAGCTTAATTCTCATTGGTCCACTTCAAGGGTCTTCCAATAGGAATTGGGCACACCTTGTGGGCATCTGGCCTAGGGAGCTGACATGTGTCCCTCATTCCCTTTGTGTAAAGGGAGCCTGTGTGTGTGTGTGTGGCTTTCTCTCTCATCTCCTACCTTTGGGGCTCGCCCCCTCCCATGTAGGGATGTGCAAAGACTTTTAGGGCACACACTAAGCATCCAATTTTCCCTAGGGTTGACCTTTGGACACAACCTTTGAATTTTGGAACCTTAGCATTTTGGAAGTCTTAATGGGCTGAACCTTAGGGTCTTTTTGGCCCATTGTTTCACATGGCTCTTTTGCAGATGGCCCCCCCTTTGGATCCCTATTTTCCCTCCTTTGGATCCCTATTGTGGCCGGTCTGCTAGCTTAACCAATATTCTAGCTTTTTCTCCTTGGCACTTCCCCACATTAAATGATCAGTTTAATATGAGAAAATCATTTAGGAGAATTAGATATTGATTATTATGACACATGCATACACATAAATGCATGAAAAATGATATGCTGTGCAAGAAATATTTTTATGGGTTATTCAAATAGATGGTGTAGCTATAAAATCATATGACATGGCTTTGCAAGTTGGCACCCCTTTAAGAATGGTTTTCATTGACGAGGATATGTGCTCTCATCTTACTGTGCACTGTGCGTGAGTGTTGGACTCTACGACACTCCACCAATTGTAAGTTAATAGACTTTGACTGTTATGCTCGTCTCATCCAGCATGAGCAACAAGACTTTAGATATGCTCAACTCTTCCAGATTGAGCGTAAGCCCAATAACTATGACTCTTAGCACAGAGTTTAATATGATGAAGCTTTGGGACTAATGCTTTTCTCATTTTATGGCTCAATAGCAGCCGAACTTTAACTATGCCAAAGAGTGTTTTTTGCACCCTAGTGACTTGACTTTTTACATTCTTGTTCTTACTACAAACATTTCTTCTGGTAAAAGTAAGCTTGAATCATCAAAAAGAGGATTAGTGAAGAACCAAGTTTTCATTAAAGGTTTCTTTTGCCATACCTCTTTTATCATCTTTGAATTTGCATTCACGTTAGTTGGGTTGTCCTTCTTTGACTGTGAAGACTCCATTATCTGCTTGATTCTCCAATTAGGCCTGTTGATAGGAGTCTTTGTTTGATGTTGTTGTAGAACTTTGTTGGCTATCGGCATCCAAATTTTGACTCAGAGCATTGGAATTTGTATCTCCATTTTTTCACGGTTTAGCACCTCTGTTTTTTGGAGCATCTGGAATATGTGGTTCCATAAGAGCTTGGGCCTTTTGGGCAAGCTCCTTACACATTTGCAACCTCTCTTTTTCATACCTTGGATGCGGATATATTAGCCATCTATCCTCTTGGGGGTTTCATTGGGTTTTAGCCTACCTTCATAGGCCTTCAAAATTGCATCTAAAGGTTCAAAGACTTTGTTGACCAAGACTGAACCTCCCGAGTTAGTCTTTGACTCTTTAAGTCTGTTTGCATTTTTCTTGCTTTCTTTCTCTCGTTTAAGTTGTTCTTTTGTTTGTTTCAATTCAGTTTCCAAAGCAGATTTCTGTTGTAGCCTTTTTGCTTTTATTTGTTTCGCTTGGCATTCCATGATTTTCTTTCAGTTCTCACTGATATGTTCTCGAAATCTTTTTGAACATGCAATCTGTCTTCGTCATCAATGATTGCATATTTGGGAGCTTCTTGAGCTTGAGCTTGAGTCATCACCTTTACAGGAATGGCGGGTTCTACCTTGGATCCACTCGAAGATGGTATCATGCCTGCAACATTCATTGTTGTTTTCCCCTTGTAGTTTGGATTTTTAGCACACCGTTGGCATAGATGGTCTCTCCCATAGCCATCACAAAATACAAATAATCCTATTTGTGGACCCTTGTTTGGACAACATTCTGCCCAATGGTCACCTCCCCATTCATAGCATGGACCATTAGGGAAATTTTGGACTCTCAAATGGGCCCTATAAGGACTTTGACTTTCTCCCTCTTGTCCAAAGCGGGTGCACGGTAAAAGTTCTACAAATGAAATCAAAACTTGTTGAACCTTTTGGATTTAGAATGTACTCATTGAGATCTATCCATTGATATATAGCATGCCATCAGATTCCTGATATTCTGGAAGATTCCATTTTTTGATGTGACAACTCCATCATATAAGTGGAATCTCTCCCCACATTTCAGATTCAATGAGGAGGCATAACGTTTACAAATCAACTCCAAAATTGTTGAAGTTTAGGGATTTAGAACTTACTTTCTAAGATCTTTCCAATGATATGCTGGTTGATAGGGTTTTGACAAAGCGTTTATGTACTTCACCAAATTGCCCACTTTGGACAAGAGAGGCAAAGTCAAACCATCCTTATAGGGCTCTTTTGAGAGTCCAAATTTTTCCTAATGCTTCTTGTCTGGTAATAATGTTCTTTGAACCATACTCATGATTTGCTATGAACATGAGCGTATTCGCATCCATGGAGTATTGTTTTTTCATGGGTTGTGGCACATGGATTGGCTGACTGTAGTTGACTACTACTCTACCATCATTCAGAAGAGGTGGTTGATGCCCTAGCATACGTTGCAGTTTTGGTTAAGTGTTACACCATGGAGTGGTATGATCCCCTCCACAATTATTACATCTCCTCAATTAAGGTTGCCGTACATTCAGGTTCTGTTTGTAGCCTTCGTTTATTCTTCTAATCACCCCCTTAACTACTTGATCAAATATCTGCACCATAGGACATTGAATATCTTATTTTATTGCAGGTTCCCTCTTTGGAGAAGGGGCACTACTAGTTGGATTGTATGTATTTTCAATCACCTCTTCATAGGCCTTGCAATTGTCAACTAGATATTGAGCTTCTCTGGTGACTTGATCAAATGTTGTGCATACTTTCAAATGTAGGTCCTTTTTAGTGTTTTGTTCACCAAGCCCTCTATGAAGAGAACTGATAATCTCTCATCTTGCGATAGCTCTCTCACAGAACATCTGTCTATGTACTATTTGAAGCGAAGCAAAGCTTCCTTCACTCTTTCATTCACCTTTTGTTTGAAATCATAGATGTGTGACACTGTGTTATGTTTGATTCCCCTTTTTGTGAACTCCTCTACAAACTCTTGTAAGAGTTGTGCTATGTTTGGGAAATCATATCTATTAAGAGGTTGAAACCGCTTCAAAGTTGTTCCTTCTAATGTCAACCCAAATCCCTCAAACTGAGTATGGAAATCTGCAATCTGTTCAGCTCTCAAAACTTGTTTGAAGAGTGAGACATGAGCATATGGATTCTTCAATCCATCGTATTTTATTTTGACACATTGAGCCACTTGATATGGTCATAATTGTTGTGGTCCAGTCACTAATCTAACCAATTTGTGGTCTCTTGGAAAGATGTCTTGCAATCTCTTCTCTCTTCTTGCAAAAAATCCCGGTGGAATCCTCTTTGAAGTGTACTCTTGCATCTTTTTTCGTTGAAAGTAAGTAGAGATTGGAGAACCTTTGTATGTATGTCATTCTAATTCAATTGGATTGACAAGTTTGTACTCTCTTCCAAACTTATCTACCATCAAAACATGCACTCCATTGACATCTGTATACATGAATGCAAAGAGGTTCTTATGGGTGCTCCACTCTATAGCATTGGGTTCTACACACTTGTAAAAGATTTATGGATCTCCATTTGTGAACCTATACATGCCCTCATGAGCATAATCTGTAAGCACTCTCATGGATTCATTGGTTCTAATGAATCTCACATTTGGTTTCTTGATTAGAGGACTCCTCTCCTCTATGTGTTCTCCCAGTCCCACTGTTGTTGGTATTGTAGTGTTTGTTGCGTTTTTCATGTCTTTGAGTGGAGTAGAAAACCCTAGTGGTGGATGATTTGACATGACAAAAGTCTTACTCAAAACTCTCAAGGTAGTCCTTGTTCTTCATAAGCCCACTTTGGCTTAGTGTAACTTATCCCTTTTTTCCCCTGATCAGGTCTCTCAAAAGTTAGGTCTTTGTGGCTTTTTGGTCTCTGGAAATTAGTTTTGGATACCCTAAAATTTTAGATATAGGAAACCTAGGAAAATTCAGCTTTAAAATTTAGTCTGATTTCCCACAAGCTTTCTTTCTGGCTATACCTGACTCAATTTGGAGTTGTCTATCAAAAGTTAGAACACTTTTAGTAAATTGCACTTGAAACATCACTCAAAATAGTTTAAGGATCGGAATACAGGAACTTTGGCTTATACCTTGGCCTCCCAAAGGTATTGTAATCTCAAACTTGAGATTTGGGATGTCCTCAAGTATTTGTACAAGATCATCAAGTCAAATGCCCAAAAAAATTTCTCCAAATTTTCTCAAATTTTGACAGTATGTAGACAAGGTCATATGCGACTCTCTACAATGTTTCATCAAAATCTGAGGTTGAGGTACATGGATCGCGATCCATGTTCAACCACATCTGGACTTGATCTCTTAAGGATTTTTTCCTGACTATATCTACAAGTTAAATCTCAACTTTTTTTGGATTTGGACTTGTTTTGGCAGATCAACTGGCCAACACTAGGTATGCATAGTGGTTTTTAGTCTATCACCTGTTTTGATGTCTTTTGGCCCAAATTTGCTCTTTTTTTAAAAAAAATGGACTTGAGTATATGTTTCCTTATGTGTGTACTGCTGATCTGGAAAGTTTCAGGTCAAGCTATCACTATGGGTACATGGATCGTGATCCATGTTTGGAGGTCAAACTGACTTTTCTTGGTACCATTAGAATGAGCATGATGTACGTCCTATTGTATCATTTTTTTTTAAAATGGACCTCTCGATTGAAAGTTAGGTCAATTCTTGCACATGCTCAGAGTACTTGGCAGTTCTGGTCTTTTGGTTTGGTTTTTGATATCCAAATCTAGTTTTGAAAAGACCACTAGACCCTTGTGATGGGCTCTAGCTATGGTGTAAGTTTGGTATCAATCTGTGACAAGAGGAACATGGATCGCGATCCATGTACCTCTGTGTCAGATGGTAATAAAACTTGACTCACAGCTTACCCTTGGTCCACTAATCCTTGGTATATCGTTTTTGTGTGATTTGGACTTATTTAGGTTAGGTAAAATTCAATCCCTAGGTCTGTTTTAGGGTTTTTACCTTAAACTGTTTTTTGCTCTTTTGACCCAATTTTTGAACTTTTTTTACCATGCTTCTTTAGGGACTTTTGTTCTCAATGGTCTATACTACAGACTAGAAAAGTTTTTATCCAAAATTTTCTCAGGGGTACATGGATCGTGATAATACTCTTTCACAAATATTTTTGAATTTGGACAACTTTTTCCTAGTCAAAAGTGAGTTTTTCTGTCTACTTTGCGGTTTTTGACTAGTTTTTGTATTTGGCTATTTTGACCAACTTTTTTCAAATTTTTGACATGGTCCTTTTTGGGAATTTTTTTTTACTAGTTATCAGGGATATACTTATCAAATATCAGCCCCAAATTCCAAAAGGTACATGGATCGCGATCCATGTTTGACAACATTTTTCCATGAATTTTGTTATGCAGGTTCTCTATTCCCTATAGAAGCCAAATCTTACCCCTTTTTCAATGTTGATCTCAAAAAGTTAAAAAATCTCAAATTTTGTGTCTGAAATGCCTGTTTTGCTGCTTTTGCCCTAGCACTCAATTTTGATGTGATTTTTGAGGTTTTCTTTCAAAAAAAACTTGATCAGAGCAATATCCCATTCATTCTCAATGTCACTGATCACTTTTTACCAAAAATGGTCCACGATCCATGTTCCTCCACAGAATTTTTCCAGACTTGTTAGATTGCTTCTAGAGAGTCTACTGATGCCTTAGATCCACAAATTTTTTAATTTGGATCACTTTTGAGGTCTCTACCACCAAAATTTCAGAGTTATGGTCATTTTTGCCAAAATATTATTTTCACCCTTTTTTTCCTCAATCTTTTAGCCCAAATTTGACGATGACCCTACTCCTAAGTACCAAAATGAAACATGAAACAAAAACAAACAAAATGATACAAAATAAAGTTGAAACAAAGAACGGAACAACACTATGAAAGCATGGAGAAAATCGAAGAATGAAATGATTTTGGCTATCTCACTGACAACCCTCTTACTTCTCAAGAATAGATCTAGCAAGTCCCCGAGTTCTAGAGTCTATCAAGCACTAAATCCCATGTCTAGCTGTTTCACTGCTAAGGTGTAAAGGAAATGGAGAGACAAATCTTAGAAAAAAATGTTCTAATACGCACTAGGTCACTAACCATCTAAGGATCATATCCCTGACAATGGGGCCAATGTTAGCGGGTCGCCACGACGGACATCTGTAGCATAGCTATAGGGCACTAACATAATGTCAATACTCAGGAAAGTGACTCGGATGGGGTACGGAGACTCTTTGAGATCTTCAATATCAAGAAGTGAACCTTAACAAGCAAACACAACAACTCTACAAGCAAACCAACACTCAATGGTAAGGGAAATCTACCTATGTCATTTCTCATAGCTCTAGGTCATCACGCCATTTTGGCACTTGAACGGACTCGAAATGCAACGAAACTTTAGGAGGAGGTTTAGGACACATAGGGACACTATCCTACAAAATCCTACAAAGTCTGGTCACAATCCAACAAGGTACCAAAATCACAATCCATCATGAAAAAGGTCCAAAAATATCTCCCTATGGTCTAGGAACACTCTTCTATGGTCAAAATGACTAAAAATAGTGATTTAAGCACTCAAATCTGAAGATTAGGCTCACAAATGTGTAGTCGCAAACCTCAACAAAATTGACAATGCTACATTTATATAACAGAGCAAAGAGAGAGGAACACAATGCATAGTTTGGAATCGAAAACTGACTACCCAATCATTAAGTTGATTACAAGTTGGAGCAGCTTAGTAGCTCGAGCGTACGTACGATAGAGTTATTTCTTCTTTAAAATTAAGCCTCCTTTCTCATTAAGGTTATTGCCCTCTATAACTAGGGATTTTTAAATGGCGAGCAGCCAGTTCACATGGACCTTTACAATTGTCATGACAGAATTACAACCCCCAGGGAATTGACCTACTACTCTAAAATCAGGATTTACATAGAGTATCAGTACACTAGCTCAAAAAACTAATAGATTATAAATGTGGTGTCCAACTATGTGTCCGGCCAGGTGGGTGCCCGTTCAATCTATCCTCAAACATTTTAGTGGTTTGCCATGAGACGGACGTCTGTAGCATAACCATCGGTCACTAATATAATGCCAATACTCAGGGGAGTGACTTGGGTGGGGCACGGAGACTCTTTGAGATCGTCAATATCAAGAAGTAAACATTAACAAGCAAATACAACAACTCTACAAGCAAACCAACACTCAATGAGGAGGGAAATCTACCTATGTCCTTTCTCACAATTCTAGGTCATTATGCCATTTTGGCGACCTGAAATGCAACGAAACTTTAAGCGGAGGTCTAGGATAACTATCCTATAAAGTCTTCAAAATCATGATCCATCATGAAAAAGGCCGTAAAAATTGTAACAAATCAGCCCAGAAATGTCGCCCATTGGTCTAGGAACACTCCTATGGTCAAAATGACTAAAATAGTGATTTAAGCACTCAAATCTGAAGATTAAGCTCACAAACGTGTAGTCATCATGAACCTCAACAAAGCTGACAATGCTTACACTTAAATAAGAGAGCAAAGAGAGATGAGCACAATTCATATTTCAAAATTTAAAACTAATTATCCAATCATTAGAAAAGTCGATCACAAGTTGGAGCAGCTTAGTAGCTCGAGCGTACGTACATCATAGCTCTTTCTTCTCTGAAGATAAGCCTTCTTTTAGATTAGGTTATTGACCTTTATGCGTTGGGATTTCTAAACAGCCAGTGATTGGCTCACACGAACCTTTACAATTATCATGATATCATTACAACTCAGGGAATTGACCTGCTACTCTAGAATCAAGATTTACCCAGAGTATCACTACACTAGCTCGCCAAAATAGTTGGCTAAAACAATGTGGTCCCTGGCCAAGTGGACGCCCGTTTGGTATGTCTCTTAGCATTCTCTTCTTCCTAATTCATGTCATCCCTTGATACGACCTTGTGCAGTCTTGTCATAGGATTGTGTTCAGCTTTGTCTTCAAGGTTGGTCTTTAGCGAGGAAAGTGCTTTGTCATTGATGACGCGCCCCCCTTCCTTGAGTTATTCATATCTGCTATGTTGTTGATACGTGATTTGAGCTCTGATATTCGAGGCAACTTCTCTTCTTGTTGTGTATTGACGTCTTTGTTGCCAGTTTTAGCCGCCATGAAGATGTATGTTGATGTGTTTGAGTTTGTAGAACTGATCCTCTTGTGGCGTGGACCTTATGATGGGTTTTCTTTCCATGTCCATTGCAATTTGAGTTGTCTGCAATAGGGCGCAACCATTGGAGCATTGTGTGAGCTACTTTTGATTGTTGATGTTTCTCTTTTGGAATTTGTCATTGCTTGTTGTTGTAGGCCATTCTTTGACTTTCCATTGTTTGATGGAGCTTTGTTGTCTACCTTGGAAATGAAAGATTCTCTTGATAATCATATGAAGACCTGCAGTTTTTGCTCCAAGTCATTGTCAATTGATTTGGGTAGCGATTTCTTCATTGCTGATGTAGAAGGAATATATACAAGAGTGTGGTGATGGGTATCTCTAGATTAGGGCCTGAAAACCGAGATGACCAAAGGGAAAAAACCCGGTGGAAAAAAAGTGCCTTTGGTATATGCTCTTATTGGAGTTGAGAAATTAGAAATTGAAGTACCTGTCATGAAACAAAAGAAGAGTGCCTGTCATGAAACAAAAGAAGAGTGCCTAATGCAAGTTCCAGTTATGGGACATTCTATATGCTTATGATAAATTTTCAAACCAAAGCATGCAGTGTGAAAGAGGGATTTGATGGGTGCTTCAAGGAACAAATGTAGCACATGTGACATCAAAGGATGTCACAATAGCTTCCATGTTTCCAAGAAGGGTTTTCAATGTAGAAGCTTGGCCACTCATATTTCACTGTGCTGAGTGCCTGAGTGTCTTTTGGACTTCCTCCTTCACTTATCACTATACTACAATGACTTCGACTCTTATGCTCACCTATACCAGCATGAGCGACACAATATAAATATGCTCAACTCTTCCAGCTTGAGCAGCTTGAGCAGTACCTAGAATAACTAAGACGCTTAGACCATAGAGAATATTACATGAAGGTTAGGGACTAGCACCTCGCTCATTTAGTGGCTTAGCTGCTTAACTATGCCATTTATTTTTAATGGCAACTTGGAATTACTTGCTCAAGGCCAAAAACCCAACTCCATAAGTTCTAGAAATTTAGGCCTCTACCATTGTGTTGGTCATTGGATGCCACCATTTTAGCAAATAGGTTGGCATATTTTGGCTCCTTTTGACTTGCTTGTTGTATGTTGTCACTACTTTGTGAAACAAGTTCTTCAGTTGTTGTAGAGACTGATGGAGCCTTTGCTTTATCTACCATGAGAAGCGGTTGTTGATAGGTGTGTATTCCTTGTGTTTGAGTTTCCACGAGAAATTTTGGAACCCATCTTGTTTTTGGTCCTTGTGTGACCATCTTTGGAATTTTATCTTTTGCTTTGGCTTGATTGACACTAGGCTTCCGTATCCATATTTGATGATTTCCTTTGCAGAAGCCTTGATTTTGGAGATGATGACGAGGTATCCATCTAGAGATTGCAGCAGACTTGGTTGCATTTGGATTTTGTTGGCTGTTGGTTATCATTGCTTGCCTTTCGGTAGAAGCTTGTGCTGCATGATTTCTCTTGGTTGTCCAATATTGAGAGACAAATTTTGGTACCATATTTGAGTGTTACTTTCATAGAATCATTGTGCTTTGAGTAGCTTCACTGGAATCACCTGTTGCTTCACTTGTTTGTGTTGGTTAGCTTCATCAAGGTCTGACTTTGGTACCCAAACTTGTCGCATTGTTTGCTGCTTTGATGTTTTCTTTTGCCTATTATGGTAGTTCTTTCTCCTGATTAAGTTGTTTGTCTTGCATTTATAACTCGTCTTGCTCTTTGTAGGACTTCTTTCTTGAGGTGAGTAGATCCAGGATCTTACTTTAGGATTTTTGGCCCAAACATTAGTGTTTCCCTGGAAATAGCCCTGAGCAGTGATTGACTCATTTGATGCAACGCACTTGATGACCTTTGGTTGTTGAAATTGAACCCATGCTTGATGTATCCAAAATGGGTCTTTGAATTTAATGTGCTCTTTGGGTACAATACTTGGCTGACATTCTTTGACTTCTTTCGGATGCATTTTTGTGATGGAAACTTTGGTTGGTAGACTTTTTGCTTTGGTATCTATTGCGTTGTTCATGGTATGGCTCTTGATGTAGAAGCTTCATTGGAAGTTTGATGTAGGCTTGTGAAGGTAAAGTCGTCTTGCGAGGTTGATATACTTCAAAGTTTACCTTAGCTTTACCTTTTTCTATGATGGTTGGTTTCTCCTTTTTGCATTGATTGAGGTGCTTTTGGGGTTCTTGATGGTGTTGTTACTGAAGATTTTCCTTCTGGTTGAAAGAAGATGTTTCTCCAACTTTTTGTCAAGATCAGACTCCCTTTGATATGACGAGATTCAATTATGTGGAAAGTATCCTTATACACCCCAATACTCAACTTGAGTATGGATTTTACCATGCCAAAGCTAGGAATCAACATTTTTGAACTTGTGTACACTATCTCTTCTAGCTCTTTGATTGGTGGCTTTCCCATCATGATTTTACATTTCATAAGTCATTAGATTCTTTGCTCCTTCTGGATCTATCACTATTGAACATGTAATTTTGAGTCTTGTTTCTCCGCATATGCTGAATTTGATCATCATAAGAGACACTTGATCTTCTTCCTTGTCCATGTTCTTCTTTTGATCCTGTGTTTGTTGAATATTTGACGTTGAACTTGGAATATTTTTTCCTTTATCTGATTTCATTTGCACTCTTTCTAGAGTCGGCTTCTGTGAAACAGCTTTTGTCGATTCGTCAGGTATGTTAATGATGACATATTCTCGTGACTTCTCTGCTTCCTTTGTTTGCACTTTGGAACCATGCTCCATGATGTAGGTATCTAACTCACCTTTTCTCCTTTCACACTCAGAAACCTCCTTAGCTTCCTTCAACACCCGTAAATAAGGGAGTTATATCATAGCCATCTTCATCGCAAAATTTAGTGTTGGTTGCCTCATTTACACAAACATCAAGGGTTGACAATATTGGATCCCATCCAAAGGGTTCAAACAAATCCTCTGGAAATGGTTCCTTAATGTAAGCTTCATCTTCTACTGAACGCTCTAGGATGCAATCTTTCTTTCTAAGACTCCCGCATCCTAATGCTTTGTACATCCAAACATGCACTTTGCTTTGCAACCAAGCAGGTACCTCATTTTCCTCTTCAATTGTGGACTGTAATTCTTCCCCCGCGGTACGCTCTACATCTCTATAGCTATGATGTTTGATACTGATTCTCGTTGTCACCTCTTTGTGTCTCAAGTAGATTGGATTTGGACTTGTTTTGACATGTCAAATGTCAAACACTAGGTCTGCACAACGGTTTTCTATATGTCACCTGTTTTGCTCTCTTTTGACTCAATTTTGCTCATATTTTTTCACAACTAGGCTTGGGAATATGTTTTCTTGTGTATGCACTACTGATCTGGAAAGTTTTAGGTCAAGCTTTTACTATGGATACATTGATCATGTTTCATTTTTGAAGCCCAAAATTGACTTCTCTTGGTACCATCAGATTCAGCATGAGTAGTAGGTCCTATGGTATTAATTCTTTTGAAAATAGACCTCTCGATTGAGAATTAGGTCAATTCTGACACTTTGTCAGAATGCTTGACAGTTATGGGATTTTGGTCTGGTTTTTGATATCCAGATTCACTTTTGAAAATACCAATAGACTCCTTGTGATGTCCTCTAGCTATGGTGCAAGTTTGGTATCATTCTATGACATAGGAACATGGATCACAATCTATGTATCTCTGTGCCAGATGGTAAAGAAACTTGGCACACAACTTGTCCTTGGTCTGCCATATGGTTTTTATGTGATTTGGATCACTTTAGGTCAAGCAAAAGTCAATTCATAGGTCTGTTTTAGGTTTTTCACCTTTAACAATTTATGTAATTTTGATGACTTTTTTGGACTTTTTGGACACAATTTCTTTGGGGACTTTTGCTCACAATAGTCTCTGCTACAGGCTAGAAAATTTTTGTCCAAACATTTATCAGGGGTACATGGATCACGATCCCTGTTCCACCACCTTTGGATTTGAATTTTGGTGTGCTCATAGCTTGTGATCTTTGTAGCTTGCTCCACAAAGAATTTCTAGATTTGGATTAGTTTTGCCCCAACCACAAAACTGACTTCTATAGTCTGTTGTGAAAGTTTTGACAATGTTCTGTTTTTGGCTCTTTTCACCACTTTTTGCAACTTTTTTGCATATAGTTCTTTTATGAAAGTTGTTGCAAATGGTACCAGCTACCTACTGCTCAAATCTCAGTCAAAATTTTTGATAAGGTACATGGATCGCGATCCATGTTTGACCTCAAGGTCTCTACCACCAAAATTTCAAAATTTCAAAGTTATGGTCATTTTTGCGAAAATATGGTTTTCACCCTTTTTTCCCTCAATCTTTTAGCCCAAATTTGATGGTGGTAGTTTCTACTTACCCTACTCCTAAGTACTAAAATGAAACATGAAACAAAAACAAACAAAACGATACAAAATAGAGTCAAGACAAAAAACGAAACAGCACTCTGAAAGCATAGAGAAAATTGAAGAATAAAATGCTTTTGGCTATCTCACTCACAACCCTCTTTACTTCTCAAGAATAGATCTAGCAAGACCTTGACTTCTAGAGTCTATCAAGCACTAAACCCCATGTCTAGCTGCTTCACTGCTAAGGTGTACATGGAATCAAGAGACAAATCTTAGAAAAGAACGCTCTAAATACGCACTAGGTCACTCACCATCTAAGATCATATCTCGGCAATGGCACCAATGTTAGCGGGTCGCCGCGATGGATGTCTGTAGCATAGCTATAGGGCACTAATGTAATGCCAATACTTAGGGAAGTGACACGGATGGGGCATGGGGACTCTTTGAGATCGTCAATCTCAAGAAGTGAACCTTAACAAGCAAAGAGACCAACTCAGGGAAATCTACCTAGGTCCTTTCTCATAGCTCTAGGTCATCACGCCATTCCAACATTCGAACAGACTCGAAATGCAACCAAACTTTAGGAGGAGGTCTAGAACACCTAGGGGCACTATCATATCAAGTATGGTTGCAATCCAACAAGGTACCAAAATCACCATCCATCATGAAAAAGGTCTTGAAAACTGCAACAGAACCTGTCAAAAATGTCGCCCTATGGTGTAAGAACACTCTCCTATGGTCAAAACAACTATAAATAGTGATTTAAGCACCCAAATCTGCAATTAAGACTCACAGACGTGTAGTTGCGAATCACAACAAAACTAACAATGCTTACACTTAAATAAAAGAGCAAAGAGAGAGAAACACAATGCAAGTTTCAGAATTGAAAATGGATTACCTAGTCATCATTAGTTGCGATGATTACAAGTTGGACCTGCTTCGTAGCTTGAGCGTACATACAACAGAGCTCTTTTTTCTCTAAAGATAAGCCTTCTTTCACATTAAAGTTATTGACCTTTATAGCTAGCGCTTTCTAAATGGCCATTGGTCAATTCACATAGACTTTTTTAAATGCCATGCATTACAACTTAGGGAATTGACATGCTATTCTAGAATGAGGATTTGCATAGAGTATCACTACACTAGCCCGGCAAAATAATAGACTCCAAATGTGGTGTCCGACTACGTGTCCAGCCAGGTGGGCGTCCGTTCGATCAATTGTAAAACAATGACTTATGCACAAGCCAGCAAGGATACCTACATGAGCTTCATAGCAAAGCTTTGGATGTTTTCAAACCCACGAAGCAATTGCATATGAAGCCCACTATGATGATGAAATTGAGTGGGATCTTGAAGATGTGGATCCAAATTGTTTAGATGTCGACGAAGTGGATGATTTGGAACCTCTGATTGATGCTTTAGATGATGCATAAGAAACATTATTAATGAAATAAATCCCTTGAATGCCAGACATCTCTCTCTCTCTCTCATAAAGTAATTTCATAAATATTTTTATTGTAAAAGTGTGGGCTTTTACAAAAAGGGAAATTACAAAAAGGATGGGTTGTGCATAGAGCCGAACTAGCGTAGATATTGGGTGTATCTCCCATGATCTCTAAAAAACAAAACTTGTATGTTTCCATGGTTCACTTGTCCCTGCTTGCAACATTTTTTTTCATAAGGGAATACACTTTGCTTTGTATCTTGCTAGCCTTTACTTTAATCCAACATTATCAGCTTCTAGTGCTTTGCATCAATCGTGCAATGATTGTGCAATCTCTCCTTGGCAAGTGAGATTTATGCCTCGGGTAGACAATTGCTCAAGGATTTTTGTCTCTTCAAGGAGTTAAGTGAAGCCCTTCTTTCACGTATGCTCTCCTTTATTTGTCTCTTCAGCATGAACTCATTCTATCGGCCATCTTTTGCAGCCATCCCTTGCCAACACCTCCCATTCTAGGTTGATCATTCTACACTACTTTGTGCCCGAAAACATAATAACAACAGCATTGTTGCACAAAGTAGATTGCTATTTGGCTATTGTTTTAGTTTTTTTGTACACCTACTAGAATTTGGTGTGTATGTGTTGTACCAATACCGTTTGATGCAGGTCAAAAATCTTCAAAGGAGGGGATCCCTTCGCACTTCCAAAGGCTCTGAAATAGTTTTTTTTTGGAGGGAAATATGGGAGAACATTGGCACATGGTTGTAGTTCTCATCTTTGTTCCACCCATATACAATGGGAAATCTGAGATATCCAATTCAATGGTTTTGGATTTATTAAAGTCTTACATTTTGATTCACAAGACTCAATGGAAAAAGTACTTGCAATTGATGGAATTTTCCTACAACAACAAAGTTCATTGATCAACAAGAAAGGTGTCATTTGAAGTAATCAAGGGTTCTAAGAAGGTTCCTCCATTTCTAAGCACCAAAAATAAGATTTTTGAAGTGAATCATTATACAAGAGATTTGGACACTACTTTTTGCAAGGTTTGTGAGGCTCTTGAGAAGTCTCTAGCATGGCATAAGAAGGCAACTGATAAACATTGATACGACTTGCCAAACACTCGAAAGATTCACAATCCTTTTCATGTGAGTCTCTTGAAACCTTTCAAGAGACTCTTGAAACCTTTCAAGGGTGAGGTGCCAGTTGACAGGGAGCCTAAGGAGAAACCTGAAATAGAAGAGAGCAAGACGATACTCGTTCTTGAACAGATACTGGCTCACAAGGAAAGGAATGTGAAAGGTAAAGTGATATGGTAGTTCTTAGTGAAATTCACGAACTATCCACGATTGGATGCAAAGTGGATGGAGGAGGAGGACTAGCAGATACTCCTCAGATATTGGAACTTTACCTTGATGCTTTTGGTCTAGCTTCGACTATTCCAAGAGGCATGTAGATCAGTAGGGTTGAATCTGGTGTAAAGGCATTAGGATATTTTGAAGGTCTTTTAGAGGGCCTTATTAAGGAGTGAGAAAAGGAGGCACCTCCAATGAGCAGCAAGGCAAATCAAAAAATATAAAGAATGACCAAACATGAGGTAACATCTCATTTTTACGGGGTTTACAATATCCATATGTGGACCCGATCTAAATGGAGTCTGATAGTCGTAAAGGTACCTAAAGACAACTACAAAAATCTATCATAATCCCGCCACCAAAAGGTCTTGCTCCCTTAAGCAAGCATTCAAAATTGAAATTCCCTCCACTGCAAGCAAGTTCAAGCTTTCTTCTTCCACTCAGAAAGAGCCATGGCTTCTCCTCGTTCCCGCCTTAATAGCTCTAGGGGTTGTTGTACTCTCTTCTAGTACAAGCACTCTCAAATTGTTATAGGTTTCTCTCAGTTTGTGCCTATTGATCAAGAGTTTGTAGGCCTGGAGAACAATGTTGTCATAGATGTGGAGGCATTGGAAAAAGAGCTCAACCTTGTGACAATGGTCACAATAAGGGAGCAATGTAACCTTTTGCAACTTTGACAAAACATAGTGGACGAGACCGCGGACAACAAACCCTCAAAGTTCTATTTCTTACTAGGTGGATGCAAAGTAATGCAACAAAGGGAAAAATAGATTGTTTGTACAGAGATAACTGGTCGCGTTCCAATTGTGCCAATGTAACTTGGATGAATTTCATTGGGTATAAAACTTCTTCTTTAAGTGAAATCTATGTTCATGACTTGCATTGTAACGTTTCTTTCAATTGTGAGATGATTTTGACCATTTGATTGTATCTTTATTTCAATAGTAAGATGAAAATGTTTGTCTATCTCTCTCCCTTTGTGAAAGTATGTGTCATTTCTTTACATTTTGTACAACATATGCAAAGTTTGATGTCTAATCTCTCTCTCTCTCTCTCTCTCTCTCTCTCTCTCTCTCTCTCTCTCTCTCACTCACACACACACACACACACACACTAACTTACATCCATGGAACCACATTTACAAGTACAAAGAATCATATTAATATACATAGTTAGCATTTTGGAGAGTATCTATAAGTACAAATTTTGAAACAGTCAATGGGTTGTAATACAAATTCTGCACATAAGGTCTCTAGGTAGAAGTCATGCTTGTGGACTTCTAATGAGGGTGGGGAGAGACTTGAGCCTGGTGGATTAAGTAATCCATTATGTGGTGTGTCGTCTATCAACAAAGTGTTGTCAACATCAAATGGCACATGGATTTGACAAAAATCTTTGTAACAAAGCTATACATTTGGTTTTGTAGGGTGGTAGTGACCATCGATGACAACACACTATGATTGTCAATACACAAAATTAAATTGGCATCGCTTAATTTTGGCTATGTTACAATTTATGGCTGCAAGGTGGTTGAGTTTTCTCAGTCGCATAGAAGACCATATTTTGACACCAAACCTTGGAAAAAGAAATTGCAAAAATTCCTTGGTGCCCGACCATAAAATGACTCTATGTCCAGCTACATAGAAGCTACATAGGTTGAAAGATCTTGCATTGGAATCATATGGCTCTCAAAACGGCAACATTTTGTTTTTAAAAAAAGTAGTTAGGCAATAGGATGAATTTCATATTCTTTTACATTGGTTATTATCCGAACAATCATGTCAATGTCTAGCAAAGTTCTATAATGGGTTTGGCTATTGTGGAGGTTGTCCACTCCAGTGTTGGCATCCTTGAGCTTTTTCTCACCACTACCTTGTTCTTTTGTGTTTCTAGTGTAGAGTGGTCCATAATAGATTAATTGGCTTCTAATGTGCTATGCTTTATTTTTGGGCCAGGCATCGTCGACTATTGATGATTTTCAGGCTCTATTGATGGAATTGTGGGAGTTGTATGCTCTGCTTGAGGGTTGGAGTGTTCCTCCTCAGTGCCTCCCTTTGCATTATCTTCCTCCTTCTAAAACCGTCCAAGCATAGATGGAGTTTCAATCCTAATTTCTTCCTTAGCCCCTCCATGTGCATGATCTGGCTTCTTTGTGCTTGCACTACCCTTCCCATCCTGCATCTCCTCCCTGTCAAACTCTCCCTCTATATGATTTCACTTCTCATCATCTTGTCCTTCCTCTTCCTCGTGTCACTTCTCAATTGATTTTATGAAATCTGTTTGTTGGTGTGTCATTGTTATCTCTACAATATGGTCATCCAAAAGGGTGTCTTTTGCAACCGTGCTTACAGGATGTGAAATAGAAAGCAGATGCTTGATCAGAGTGGTCCGATGCTCCAAATACTCTAGTGTATACTTCTTCAATGCACTCTACAAAAGAAAAATGAAAACAAGAAGGAACTAAGAAAGATTTGTATTGCAACAATCACCATCTCCAAAGTAATGCTTTGCAAAATGCCTACCTTTGACATGAATGGATGTCGTGAAAAGAAGCTTTGCAGTATGTATTTAGCATGAAGGAGGCACCTCCATCCACATGAGTTGGCATCCTTCTGTTTAGGAGCTGTGACTACTTCAATTTCCAACTTGTACAACTCGTAACTTCCGCACAACTTTCCATATGCAAGCAACAATCTTTTTATGCAGTTGCAAAGCAGACAAGTTTAGTATGAAACCAACACAATCACTGTATGCATTACTTATTCCACATCAATCCAAATTCTAATTCTAAATACTCACAGTCTTAATTTTAAATGCATTCCTTGAATTGAGTTTAGAATCCAGACAATTGGCTTGTCAAGCTCAATGCAAGCCAAGCTCTAGTGGTGGTTTCTCTCATATGGAAAAATTATGTTTGTGACTTCCAGCATCTTATTTAGGCATATATAGACGATTGAATCTATTATTTGATCATTTGGACCCTGCCATATATTAATATCAACAGAATCTAGTGCAAGTCTCCTTGAACTATCTGCTAGTGGCACCTCTGCTATTGATCCATCCTGTCACATAGATGATAAAATTTCACTATTGCTCATCTTGATTTCATGAGTATCAGTGTGGTAGCTCTTAATCTCCTCCTCTATAGCATCTGCTTCTTTTTCTTTCTCTTTCAGTTTCTTCATCTCCTTTGCACTCTGGTTTTTGTGCTGAGTTGTGGCCCTAGTATTCACATCATGCATGACCTCCACAATCTTCACCTCTGACTATGGCCTTGATGGAGAATTACGCAAAATTTTCTTCATTTTCTTGTCTATAAATTTGTTGGGTTGAAGCACTTTATCATATCTCCACCTTACTCTTTTCAATGTTTCACTATCCTTGTTCATAATGGTTACCCTGTCTACAACAATACTTATATCATTGAAGTATTCAAGCAAAAAATCTTATGTTTCCTCATCGTGCTAAAACATTCCTCCTCACATATTGACCTAACTAGCCTATGATATGGAAGGTTTGATACAAGAAGCTCAATGCATTTCTGAGCCTTCCTAGTTTCCTTAAATAACTTGATGTGTCTTTGTAGCCTCTTCATCCTTGGAGCTTTCAAAATATTCATGGGCTTTCTAGGACTTTTCTTCTTACTGGCAGACCTTCCCTCTGCTTTAGCAGCCAAACTTGGACCTTTGCCTGCCTTCCTAGTATTAACCTTTGTTCTTGCCATTTCCTTGTAAGGCTATAGCCTCTCTCTCTCTCTCTCTCTCTCTCTCTCTCTCTCTCTCTCTCTCTCTCTCTCTCTCTCTCTCTCTCTCTCTCTCTCTCTCTCTCTCTCTCTCTCTCTCTAAGAAAGTAGCATTATGGCATGTGGGCGGCTTTTTGTGATTGATTAGAGTTTTACCCATGCGCCATAGTGCTACTTCCTATGACAATTTAGTATTCTCTCTCTTTCCCGCTCCCGCTCTCGCTCCCCCCCCCCCCGGAAATCTACTTCTTCTCCCATAGATTATCCACTTATCTCTCTCTCTCTCTCTCTCTCTCTCTCTCTCTCTCTCTCTCTCTCTCTCTCTCTCTCTCTCTCTCTCTCTCACCTGCAAGTATATGTAGCCTCTGATTTATTGTGAAGGATAGCAAGACCCTCCTCTGAAATGTCTAACCTCGTGGGATGCAAGTTTGACCCTCTTTGGGATGGAGCTGTAGTCTCTCTCTCTCTCTCTCTCTATTCATATATATATATATATATATATATATATATATATATATATATATATATATATATATATATATATATATATATATATATATATATATGAAGGATACTCTATCTCTCCCCTTTCTCTTTTTCTCTCTATTGTGCTAGACTAAGCACACCACCAGAATGTAGTACATGCAATAAAGTGTATGATGCATTAAATGCCCACTAGATATATTTAGACCTTTCACACATGTGAGGAATGTATTTGTTTTAAAATACCGTGCATGGCAGCAACGATAACATGATTGACTAGATTATGAGAGAGAGGGCACTGCAAAACCTTAAACTTTTAATCATGGATTATATCCTTTGCAAAACCACTAGTTATCAATGGCTTTAATTGCTTTCCTAAATTGGCCTTTGGATCTATGTTTTCTTTGTCTGGATATATAGCATGTCTACAAAGAAAGCATATTCAACATAAGAAAAAACTACGTATAGGTAAAAAAATTAGAAGGTTTACAATCCTCACCTCAATGGTTGGATTATTTTCTTAAGACCACCAGAGCCAACCTTCAAGGTTTTAAGATTCCGTAGCTTCTTTTTTCGCACACGAGCACCGAAGCTTGTATCTTTTGTTTGTAAGGTTTGGCCCTTTTGTTGCAAGACTTGTAATTCCTATGTACACTGCAAATTGGTTTTCAGGTCCTGACAATGCAAATTAGAAAGTTGTAGAATATCATTTTCTTGATGATGAACCATGCTTTTTTGAATTTTTTGATTTCCCAATTAGAGATTTGCAATTGCCAAGCAAGCCATTCTCTACATCACCTTCAAAAGTCAATAAAGTAGTGGGATTTGCAAATGCAAGGGAGGCATTGGTCATAGGATTCAAAGGATAGAGTGAGCCATTTGTCCATATATCTACATGTTTTTCTCCCTCTACTCCGAGTCTTTCTTTCTCAGTGGGTGTTACTATTGTGTTTGTTTTACTTTGCTTGTGTAATGGCTCATAATCAGGATCAAGGTCAATGTATAGATGATATTTATGTCGTTTGGTGAGGAGGTTTGAGGGGCGGAGGAAGAAGCCATGAATACATAGTGCAAGACCAAGAAATAAAAGAGAAGAATGCCATTTGTCCCTAGTGCATACTTTGTGTGGAGAAGAAACTCCCTCCAACATGACGAGGTGCATTCAATGTATTTAAAAAGAGACATTCCCTCAATCATCACGGTCATTATGACTCTGTTGAGAGAATCCACTTGGAAGTACACTTTACAAATGATTGATGAGAACACCTTTTCTTTTACCACACCCAATTTTCTAGAGAGAGAACACAAAAAATTGTATGTTCTTAAAAGGCCCTCCAAATGACCTCCAAAATTCCCTAATGGGAGTTGTTCTGCTCCTTTATAAGAGATTACCTGGATGGAATAAAAACATTGATTTCTATTTCGGACTTCAGGGATACTGATACGTTGACAATATGTAGCTATATGACTTTATGAAAGAAGTACTTCCACATGGAATTCTTGAAATGAATCTGATTTATGTGCACTCTCTCATGTGAGTCGTGTCGGATTGCATGTTTGAAAGACAAAATGACTGCAACACTTTGCGCTTGAGATTCCATATGAGATGGACATGATAGCAATAAGAATTAGTTAATCCCACATCACTGATATTCCGTGTCGATTTAGATGCAATTGCTAAACACATTGTCGAGCGATCATGGTCCAAGATCTTGATGGACTTTATGTGATTTGATTCAAATATTATGTGGATGTTTAGTGACTATCATCTTTGTGCAAGTGTTGAATTTGTGATGTCTAGTACATCAGTACGAGTCAGTTTCTAGTGAACTAGTTTGTGGCTTGTGTCTGATTTTGTAGGCGATGGAGAGGGGGAACACACCCATCACAAACACAAGGGCCTCTCTATAGCTCAGGGTATCCACAGCACCCCTGTCCTCTCGGAAAACACCTTCAAAAATACACTTCACACTAGCAGAACACCACCTGCCCAATTTCCATTGTCCACACACTCCACAAACCCACCACACAAAGCACACCTATTGCCACGGTTTGTCTCCACTCTTACATAGACACACACACAGTCTGTCAGTCTCACTCTCTCACACAAAACACAGTCGGTCCGGGGGGGCACACACATCCGCACTGCCAGCATTGAGGGGAAACATGAAAGTAGGAGAAAGAGAAGGGGGGAAGGGGAAATAGCAACAAGATGGGGCAACAGTGGCTTGATTGCACTTCAAATGCATGTACACAGGCTTGCACTGCCATCACCATGGCCATTTTCAAGAAAACATTACAAAGGGGTTAGCTTGCTAGAGAAGTCCACTTTGCAGGCTTCAAACGGCACCAAAAAAAGCCCCTAATTTGATTTGAATTTTATAGAGGGTGGCCTTCAAGTTTGGAATTTACACTTTAATTGGTCCATCTGGCACCTTGATTTGGCATCTTTTGGAAGGGGGAAACCAGTTTACTTTTTTCCTCTGCTCTCTCTTTCTCTCTTTGCACTTGGGGGGGGGGGGGGGGGGGGGGGGACATAAATGAGGTCGCTATTGCCCCCTAGGCTTCTTTTTTATTTTTTTCTCATTTTTTACCCCTTCTGGGACCTTAGCTTACACTGCCTCTTTGGTCTAGCTTTGATCTTCTTTGTTCGACTCCTACTTGCCTTCTCTCTCTCCCTCTTCTTCTCTCTCCTCCCTCACTTTGGTCCGACCTCCATTTGCCCTTGCCTTTTCCTTTGCTCACCCATCAAACTGCCCTCTCTTGGCCTGATTTGAAATGCCCCCTTTTCTTTGACCTACATATTTGGCGGTCTTGGGCTCTCTCTCCTTCTTCCTCTCAGGACTGCCTCTCACTTGACTACCCGGGACACCCCCCTTGGCATTAGACCTCCCGGTCGCCCTGGCCCTCTCTTCACCTCTGTGAGACGTGCCCCTTGCCCTACCATTAGTGATATCGCTAGTGGGGGCTGGGGTTTCTCTTCAAAAAGAATTGGGCCCCAAGGGCCACGAGATACCACCCCTACCGGATTGCCATGTCATCAATCGACCACACAGGGGTGCACGGCACTGGCACCACCTCCAACCCTCCAAAAGCCACCACATTTACACCCTGCACCACGAGGCACCACCAACATAGCGCCCACAGCCGCACGCCATCACTACGGGGTGAGGGAGCTCCCCTCTCTCCCTCTTTGTGTATCTACTGAGGCTCACGGCGTGGGTCAAATACCTCACTATCCGCTCCCAATCCCTTGCATATGGATTCATATGCGGCCATGTGGTAGCCCGCAGGTACCCCCCCTTGGATATCATCCCATGCTCCAAAAAAAACTCCTCAAGGTGCCCTTTTCAAGCATTGAAATTCTTTATCTAGTAGTTGGAGCTCCAAGCCACCAAATTGTGTCGGGTCTCCACCATGTCGGCGGGCCGGGGCCGTGCAAACCTCACCATCCTTTGACTCCTCTAAGTTCGCCATACGAGGTCGCAAAAATCGAGAAAATTATCTACATACACTCCACCGCGAAATGCTCCCATTTTTTCCAGGTCGTAACTCGGTGCTCGGCGCTTAGATCGACAAACCGTGACTTCCTGCTGACCCCACACGGCATGCGTTATATGCTTGAACCCTGTGAAGGCCTAGAAAATGCCAGATGGGTCATCCTCCAATGCGGGCAAGTAGGCTCAAACCTGGTCCCCCAGAAAAATTTCAATTGACCATAACTTGCTAACCAGAGCTCCGATTAACAATCCAAGAAGACATGCATGCTCCATAACTCGGGCTCTACACATGCATCCACTAACATCAACCTTGGCCACCTGTCCCCAGCTACCTTGCCCGTTGGGGATCTGCAATACCTTCTAGCTTTGTACTTCAGTATCTTGCACACCGAGGCTCCGTTTGACGAGCCATCTGGACCGGCTTCTAGAGCACATCAAACACCACATTCTAGAGTGCTGACTTGGAATTTTGGATACCTTCATTTGCTATCCCAATTGAGTCAAGTTGAGCTATTTTAGCCTAAAAAGCTGCATTGGACATACATCCCAGCTACCCTTTGGCTGCCTAGGACCTTGGTGTCTACCCTAGCCTTTTGCATTGCACTTGCTTGCTACCTCTGCTTGGTATAGACCACTTTCTAGCTTGGACCAACTTTGGTTGTACCATCATTGCCTAGCCCCCTCGTTGAACATTTATGTTCGACCAAAAGCATATGTACAGAACTTTAAAACTGGCACACCAAACTGATGATTGAAAGCACTCGCAAAACCATAACTGTATGTACAAGCTATGTACAAAAACTCTATTTTTTTTCCTCCCTCGCCCACTGCATGCTTTATATGGGTTGCCCACCCCCCTTGACCACAATCTGATGCACATCAGGCGCTAGATCCCTCTTAAAATATAACTTGAGCCGCAACCATTCACCCTGTTCCTAAGAAGCTTTCCATTTGCTCTTATCAGCTTGATAGGTCCCATTTGGAAAGGCTTTTTGCACTTTATATGGACCTTCCCACTTCTTCTTGAACTTCTTGTGGAATGTGAAATCCAGGTAGATTTTGTACTTCATGACCATGTCTCCTTCTTCTATCTTCTTGTCTGGTAGGTTTTGATTGAACTTGGCAACCCGCTTCTCTCTCTACTTCACATAGTAGTCGGTCGCTGCCTCTCTATCCATCTGCAAAGCCTCCAAACTGGCTATCCGATCCTATAAAGCTTCTTGTTGAGTGGCATTGACACGCCACATACCCTTCAAATCACCTAACTGCGCATGCACCGGCAACACAGCCTCTTTACCATAAACTAGCTCAAATGGAGTGAAATTGGTAGCTACCTTATAGGACGTTCTATACACCCATAGACACTTCTCTAAATTTGTTTCCCACTCAGCTTCCTATTTATACACGTACTTTGTTAACATTTTTACGATTTCCCCATTAGCACTCTCGACTAGACCATTGCATTGGGGGTGATAGGGCGAGGAAAATCGATGCTGAATCTTTAGCTTTTCCACTAATGCACTCATGAGTTTGCTTCTTAACCCCTGACCCCTATCAGAAACTAACACCCATGGAACACCAAAACGACAACAGATGTTATCAAACACAAACTAAGCCACCACCTTAGCGTTTACTTCCTTCACTGCCTTGGCCTCAACCCATCTTGTAAGGTAGTCAATGGATATCACCACGTATTTCTTATCGCTCGTAGACTTTGGGAGAGGACCTATGGCATCCAGACCCCACTTCTCAAAGGCACTTTGTGCAATGATGGCACCTTGTGACTTCACTACCAGTCTTCTTTCACCTATAGTCTAATAGTCATGGCACGTCTTGCACCAGTAATGCACGTCCTTCACAATGGAAGGCCACCAAAAGCCTACTCTAAGCACTTGAAACAGAACCTGGTCTTTACCTTGATGTCCACTTTCTTCGTGGCATTGCTCCAACACCATACCTATCTCTTCTTTGTACAATATCCTTCTAAGTACTCCGTCACGCCCATAGTTCATGAGATCCTCACCTACCAGTGTGAATTTGCGGGCCTTTTGCACCACTCTTCTTTTTTGCAACTTGGACAAACCCTATGAACACTGCCATGTATTCAAAAGCCCTTCAATCTCCTTTAGAGTCTTCCTACCTGCATAAGTGGCTGGGACCACATATAAACCTGCAACATGCACCTGTACTTTGCTACTTGCTAACTGATCCGCCTCTTGGTTTTGCTCTCTTCTCACATGCTTGAATTGGACTTCTTCAAAAGACTTTAGCATCTTCTTGATGGAAAAGAACCAATGCTTCAAAGAATCTCTCTTTACGTGCCATTGGCCTAGCAGTTGCTTGATGACTAGCAATGCATCTCCCTTCACTACCAACCTCAAAATGCCAAACTCTATACACTGGTTAAACCCAGATGCAGAGTGAGACACTTTGCCTTGTAATGTGTGTGGACATCTTCCAAATCATACGCCTTTGAAAATATAGTTTTATCATGGGGGTTGTGTATCACAACACCTCCTCCTGCCTTCTGCACTACCCTTCAATACGCTTCATCGAACCACATTGTAAAAGCATCCTCTAAATCCGGCTCCTCCTTAGCTTCATCTCGCACCATCCTTGGATAGGCTGGTAAATCAACGGCCTTGCTAACAAGAATGTCTGCCAAGTGAGACCGACTCGTGTGATCTACCTTGAACTTGAACTCGAACTCTTGTAGCTCCAACACCGACTTCATAATCCTTCTTCCTGGATTCTAATGTAACACTACCTCTAGCAATAGATTTTTAGTTGTCAACAAAAAAACTTGCATGCAATTAAATGCACTTCAAAATTCCTGCAAGCGAAGAACAAATCCATTACCCATTGCTCTGCCTCGATGTAGGTAGCCTCTCCTTGGCTAATCACCCTGCTTTCGGAGTATATCGGTTTGTAGCTTCTCCCTACCTTTTGCAGTAGAACCGCTCCAATAGCAACTGTGCCCACTCTCATAGACACATAAAAGTCGTCCTCTCAATTGGGAGGACACACCGTTGGCAACTAACACAAAATTTCCTTGACCCTATCAAAAGCTTCCTGAGCTTCCCCATCCCACTCATAACCATGCACCTGCTGAGCCCTCTTTTTGAAGAAGATGCACATATTGCAAAAAAATCCAAAAGAAATGTGATAGATACTTCAACTTATGAACAAACAAATCCAAACCTTGATCATCTGATGGTGGCTCCATCACCCCAACGCGTTTACCTTTTCGGGATCAACCTCTATACCATTTTGCGACATCACATGACCCAACAGCTGCGCTCGAGGCTGTGCTAGCTTGCACTTCTTGGGGTTTAGTTGACCTCCTTCTTCATCAAGCCTTTGAAAGTATAGATGCAGCTTCAATAGGTGCTCTAATCTTGAACTGTAGCAGCCTTTATCATCCATAAGACCCTGATAAAACGGTCCAAGTATGGACCAAATACCCTGTTCATCCAATCTTGGAAGGTGGCGTATGCATTCACCAATCCGAACGGCATCCTGCGCGGTAAGCAAAACAACCCCATGAAGGTATGAATGTGGTCTTCAACTGGTCTTTAAGTGCAATCCCTATCTGAAAATACCCCGAAAAGCCATCCATAATCGAGTATCTCTTGTGCCCAGACACCTGGGTTAGGATCTCGTCTTGAAACGGCAATGGATAGTGATTCCTCTTGGTCGCAGCATTTATGGCTTGTAGGCGACACACACTCTCCATTTCCCATTCTTTTTAGGGGTTATAACCACCACTAGCGAGACCCACTTTGACTCTTTCGCAGGATATATGATGCCTGCATCCAACAACTTATTGATCTCCTGCCAAAGGGTCTCCTTTTGGATTTCCCCTAGTCTTCTCAGCTTCTATGCTTTAGGCCTATGTCCTCCTTAAGAACTATCTTGTGCTCTACCCCCTTTGCACCACGCAAATGCTTGTACTCCGTCGCAAACAGGTTTGGATAAGACTCACACAATTGAATGTAACCCTCCTTTTCACCCTTGGTCAAATCTTCACTTATCATGATCGAAACCTCCTCTATGCTTAAACCATGAGCTTGAGGCTGCATACCTTCTTCTTTACATCTGGAGTCATCTATGGTGACTTTGAATAAGTCTGCATCTATCTTCAGCATATTGTTCTCGCTCTCCTCTTCCTCTGTGCTAGTGTAGCCTTCATCATAGCCCATCTCTGTCTTGTATTTGTAACTCGTCGTGTCGCCTTCATCTTTAATTGCCATAGGACAAGAACTTATCTCCTTGGTCTTCAAATCAAGCACAATCTGCCTTCCCCTCTCTTTGTCAAGAAAGGTGAACACTTTGATCTCCCTATCTTGCTTAGCTCCTATTGCCAAAATCCATGGCCTACCCAAAATGATCGGATAAGCATTATCTCCAACCTTCATCATAAAAAAGTCTATCAGGCACTCTATGCCCATCACCTTGACCTCATATCTTAAGCCACACCCAGACATCTGGCCTTAGTATGGTTAGCCATCCTCATGTGCACGTTCGACTTGACTACTTCCTTGACTCCCGTCTCTTTCATGGCTACTTCTGTCATGACACAAACTTGCGCTCCACTGTCTATGTAGGCTTGGACCTGCATCCTCTTTTCTATAATCGCATCCACTAGCGGAAGAACATTAGTGGGGTTACCTACCCTCAAAGCCATATTTTGCACTACTTGCACATTCCCCCTAGCTGTTGGCAGCCTGGTGCTAACACTTGTAGACCACTGCCTCATCAATTTTGGATTTAAAGCTAACAATTGACCAAAAGTAATGTTTGCTTCTAATTTTGAACATAACTTACCAGATTGTACTCCGGATAGCCACGTCCTAATTGGAAATCCGCTTGTTTGATTTTGCAACACCTCCTTCTTTTGCTAGGTTCGGGCTGCTCTCTACCTTTGTACACCTTCTCTTTGCCCTTGCGAGCTCTGGTTTCCCACTCTATCTTTGTCTCTCTCTCAACTCTTTCTCTCTTATTGGCCAAAACTTCAATATCTTGCTTATCTACCCCGATAATATTTACTCTTGGGACTTCGCCTCCATTTGGCGGAACTGGCTGCACAGGATTCTCCATCGCTTGCTCTCTTGGACATTGAACTGCCCTTGAACTTGACCTCTACCAAACAACGGGTAAATGCCTCCTCTCTCCCTCTGTGGATGAGGACAATCAAGTGCATAGTGCCCCTCTTCTCCACAATTGTAGCACCTACCTGGCAGCGGCCTTCCCCTGCCCCTTGCTCCTCTTGGTTGTCCTCTATCCATGACACTGAGCTGCAACTCCTGCATTTTCTCAGACAAATCTTGTACCGTGGGTACCCAATTTTGTGGCACAACAGCTACACCTCAATTTCCATGATTTTCTTCGTACATAGCTTCTCTCGAACTCTGCAGTTGAACATGGGCCATCGTCTCATAGCCTGACACACCTTGCTCTATTTTTTTCTTTATCTTTTCTCATTTTCGACCGTGCAATGGTGTTGGGGGTCCCATTGTTGCAATAGCTCCAATGACCAACCAAATTGTCAATATGTAGAGATGAGCTACCCGGCTAGGACATGGAAACACTCACATGATTAGAGAGCTAATTGTGGCAACACAAATGGTTAACTCTACGAGGTGAGTTTCTCGGCCTATGGAGGAGCTAAGCCACAATAAAGGGCAATCTCCATATCCAGTTCTCTTCACCTCTAATCAACCCAATCACACACACAACACTAATCCTATCATGCAACACACTAATTGCAAGGACACACGCATAGATCTATCGAGCACCACACTCCAATCAAACCTACATGCACACACAAGAAAAAGAGGAAAATCACACAAGATTTGAGAGGGATTAACCACTAATTATTTAAGATCTAGTTAATCTAAGCATCATAGGAAATCATAAGAAGTAAGAGAGAGGCATAGTGAAAGAGAATGAATCATTGATTAGTGTTAATCAAGTCTCGTGAGCAAGGAGAAGCTCAAGGACTCCATAGCCACACACCTCAAGGGCTCTCACCAAAGAGTGCTCTCAACCAATGAGCTTGAGAACCCTAGTTTCTTTTACACACTACCTTATATACCTAGGTTAAAAATATGCAATGTCCGGGCGCCCAAGGCATTTTGAACTCCACCACTTAGTGAATTTGAAACCTAGGCATAGTAATTGGCCTATTCTTTACAGCTTGGAACTCCCATTGAGCTCATAACACATTAAAATATTACAATGGATTGAAATAATATGGGAATTTACAATATGTGACAATTTTGAAAAAACGTGGAAAATGTGTAGCTCCAATTGGAAAATGTGTAACTCCAATATTTAGTGCTTCTTTGCATTCATCCTCGATGTGCATTCATACGTCTTTGGTCTTTAGCAGCTTCTGTTAACTGATGTTGACTCAGTTAACATTCCCCCCTTCCGATTTTAGTGCCCGTCCTTAGGCGCACTGTTGAAAAGTGTCTTTGGAGGCTGTGGAAGTTTTTTGATTGGTTGTTGATGGATTGATTGTCTTCATTTGTTGTTGAATTTGTTGATGAGGTTCAATCTGCTGCAGCATCTTCATTGGTCTGAATATGTCTGATGTGAGAGATGATGTTGCATTTGTCCGTTGTGATAGCATAATAAGGAGGCTTCTGTTTATTTATGAAAAGTATGTACAAGGGAAGTAGAATGATGAGGTTCTAAATTAGGGTCTAATACCTGGATGACCAAAGGGAAAAAACCTAGCGGGAAAAAAGTGCCTTTGAGATACGTGCATTATTGGAGTACTTATTAGCATGGAAAATATTAATAAAGTACTTGAGGGATTATTTCTGATAGATATGGAATTAAAAAGGCAACAAATATGAAAGGGTAGCATGATGGAACATTGGTTTGCCTGTTGTAGTCCACTCAAGGTGCATAGGTGGAAGCAAAAAGAGTGTCTAATGCATATGTCCAATAATGGGACATACTATATATGCATACACAGAAATGCATGGGAAACAATACGTTGTGCAAGAAAGATTTTGAGGGGTTCTTCAGAAAGATGGTGTAGCTATAAAAGCATATGACATGGCCTTGCAAGATATCACCCCTTTAAGAATGGTTTTCGTTGATGAGGATATATGCTCTCATCTTACTGTGCATTGTGCGTGAGTGCTGGACTCTACGACATTCCACCAATTGTAAGTTATTAGACTTCGACTCTTATGCTCATCTTACCCAACATGAGCAACACGACTTATAAATGCTCAACTCTTCCAGCTTGAACGTAAGCCTAATAACTACGACTCTTAGCACAGAATTTAATATGACTTGAAGCTTTGAGACTAATGCTTTGCTCATTTTATGGCTCAGTAGCCCGACTTTGACTATGCCAAAGAGTGTTTTTTGCACCCTTGCGACTTGACTTTTTACATTGTTGAGCTTACTACAAACATTTCTTCAGGTGACAGTAAGCTTGAATCCTCAAAAAGAGGATTAGTGAAGGACCAAGTTGGCATTGAAAGTTCCTTTTGCCATACCTTTTTCATCTTCTTCGAATCTACATTTGCATTGGTTGGGTTGTCCTTCTTTGACTGTGAAGACTCCATTATCTGTTTGATTCTCCACTTAGGCCTGTTGTAAGGAATTTTTTATGTTGTTGTAGGCCTCTGTTGATCGTTGACATTTAACTTTTTACTAGGAGCATTGAAAGACTTAGGAATCCAAATCTCTTGATGACCTTTGTTTCTCCATTGTTGACTTCGTTTTGGTCTAGGTCTTGTTGATTTCTTGTGATCCTCATGGAGATATGGTGTAGTTACAGTTGGCTTGTGATTGAGTGGTAGCCAAATCTTTGTATACCTTGTGTAGAATCCTTGTCCAAGAGGAAGATTCTTTGAGATCCGTCTCTGTTTTGTATCCTCGTGAGAGTTGTGTTTGACTTTATCATCTTTCAATGTTTTTCTCTTGTATACCTGCTTCTTAGGTATCCTAGGATATTGTCGATGTTGATACCTTGTGGGAATTATTTCTTGGGAGGGACTTGATGTTACTTCATATGCCCTTACCTGCGGTTTTGGTACCCATATCTGTCTTTTACTTCCATAGTACTCCTGTACTTTTACGCTCCATTTTGATGCTATCCATCCCATGTGTTTGTCTTTTTGTGTTGATTTTCCATCCTTAATCCAAACTGGATCATTGACTTTGACTAAATTGCTCTGAACAAACACTTGCTTTACTTTTATTTGCTTTCTTGAGTACTTTGGTTGAAATATCTTTGCTTTTTTGGTTTCAATTGGATCAGCATTTGACTTGAAGTTTTGAAAGCCTGACTTGCTTGAAGAAGCTGATCCACGGGGGTTCTTTGATGTAGAGGCATATGTTGTAACATATTCTTTGATAATCAATGGAAGTTCCACTTTAGCTTTACCTTTGTCTGCAATTTTGATCTTTGTTCCTTCTAGCTTTGGTGGCATTTTTTGCTCCATAGCTATCGTGGTTGCTTCTTGCTCTGTTTGATCTGCACTTGATATTGCCTGATTTGTTTTAAGCTCTTTTGAAGTTTTTCTCGATGGAGATGAATCATATTCAATAAGATCTGCTTTAATATTAGTCTCCATTTTAAATGTGCTTGAGGACTTTGTGTTGTCGTCCACACGGGTGACCAGTTTTGGTCTTCATTATTTGATGTCTGTGATGACTTTGTCATGTTTGAATTCTGTATCTCTAGGACCTTTTGGTCCATTGGCATTCCTAGTATGATGTCTTATGGCATATCCTTGCTGTGATCACGTGAAATTGAGTTTTGATGATCTGTGAACTTACTCGAATGGTGCCAGGAGATGATTCCCCAGCATTCTACTCATTTGTTTCCTGATATGCTCACAAATTCATGAGAATCTTCCAGCCGTGGTTGGCCACATATTTTCCAAGTGTGAAAATACATGAGGTTCTTGTCTAACTGGAAATCTAGCTTTACTTCTCTTGACAGCTTTTCTTTGTGTTCACCAACAATGTTGCACTTGATCTTCTCAGGATTTGTATCCAAATTGACTGCTTTTGCTATGGCAGTGTCCTTTGGTTGAGCTTTATCTATATTCTCTTTGATTTGACCACCTTCTTCCATTGATGTCAACTCGTATGACTATGATACTGCACTTTTTTGCAATTGTTGAGCATTGTCCTCCTGCATTTGAGTAACCCTTGATCTTAGAAGATCCAATGTATTTTTTGGCAGAATTTGTCTCTTCGGAGGAGATTTTGGTGGTACCTTTTTGTAGCTTTCTAGACTTTAGCTTTCATTGATTTTGACTTTTTTTATCACCTGTTCTGGCAACTTGAGGCTTTGTATCATCTTTAGATAGTCTTTGATTTCATTCCGGCCATCCATAGGGGTTTGTACTAGGTCATGATCTTGCTGGTATTCATTACCATGTGCATCTTGATATGTATATGTGAGCTTGATCACATGTAACTGTTTGAACACTATTGGATAGCATAATCTTTGCCCTGATATTGTCTATCCCATGGGTCTCCTATGATATGAGCTTCTGTGGTTACAAAACCCAAGGCATCATAGATGCTAGACTCTTGTTTATATATACGACTGTTTTGGTCAAAGTATATGCTCGTTTGGTCACAATGTCGAAGCTTCATTTCTGATGGAGGAGAGTTTGGCTCTAAACAGGTTTCTGGGTTCACTCAGTTAATATCCTTTAGATCTAGAGAGGATGGGCTATAATAGATTTTTTCCTCTGAAATGAATCATCCTTTCTAATCTATCACTGGACGCACTTCTATGAGCTAGTATGTGGGCCGTTCAAACACAGGTTGATCCTTTTTGTACAGTTTCCCTTTTTGGTCTACATAGTGTGCGTATGAATTATGTGTGCCATACAATACTAACATCAATCTGTTTGATGTGTCCCTTAGACTCGTGAATGATTGAACACTTGTGGCAGTGGATGCAAAATCATTTGCAAACCTAACAGTCTTTTCACCCTTTGGATATACCTCGACACCTTGACTAAATTCATGCAAGAATTTATTGTTCAAAGAATCAATTTTAAGTTTTTCAGGTGCATGTGCATCTTTATGCTGATTTTGAATTTGCAATGTTTTTACTAGTGCTTCTAATGGTAATGCAGATTCATCTGATTGCATTAAAAGTGACGAGTTAAATGCACATACATCACGATTCGCATTTCCAATTTGCTATGTACCTTGCTTGGCAGTTGATGTATCCGTGTTGTCAGGATTTCTTGGACAATCTTCAGAAAAATGTCCACCTTTTCGTCCACAATCTGAGCAATAAGCCATAACTGGTGGTATTTCACTTGGTTCTGTCATGTCAAGCTCTACATGAGGAGCTTCTGTTTCTATGCTTGCCAAGTTGTCGACATCTTCTTTTAGAACACTAAGCATCAAGCTATAGATCGCTCCCTCTTGACCTTTGTATCGTCTTTGGCTTGATTCTCCAATTAAACTGACTTCAATTGGTTGATCTGTTGGATCTTGAAATTCTGGCTCTCGTATAGATTTGACCACTGTAATTTATATACAATGACCATGATTGCATATGCACCTTGCGGACTTATGCAGATTTTTGGATAAACACTTGGGTTGATTTTTTGCACTTCTATCTGCACTTCATCTTTGAGCTTGCATTACCTGGCTCCAGTGAAGTCTGTGAACATCTGGGAGTTCTCTGAATTTGGCTTTACTCTGATCAATAGGATCTTGGCTCCTGTGCTACTTTTACTGCTCACCAAGTATCTATGGCCTTCTGTATCTGCATATAAGACTTTGTCTCCATTGTAGCCATATAGTTATAAAATCTATTATGTTGTAATTGTGCATGTGTTGCCACTGCTACCAGCTTGCTCTGCTTTACTTGAACTCTCGGCTCAATTTGAGTCCATGTTGACTAGTTCTGTAAAAACTCTTTCCTAGTAAATTTTGGCGTTGCTTAGCAGAATTTCTACTGCTCGATTTTGATTAAACTGCTTTAGCCAAAGCATTTTTGCAGTTGACTGCTCTTCAAACTCGCAAGAATTGATTAACTCTAGCTCAACAGTGTCATAATTGATTTTGGTACTAAATAGCCTAATCTGCTATCCAATGTGATTTATGCCCCTGTTTGTCCAGCTGAAAGCTGAATTTTTAGTGTAATTACTTGCACTTGCCAATTTTTAACGTGCAAAATTTTTGAATTTTGATTGCCGCTCAATTGGCCTTCAGTTGGTCGATTTCTCGCTTTTCTCAGCTGTTTTTCTGCTTCTCTTTTGCACGATTTGTTCACTGTGTGGTACACTCTCTGGTGTTGCTTTTTTTGCTTTTCAGGGTCTTTCTGATATTTTATAGACTATTTCTGGCACCTCCTGCACTTACTTTTTATTTTTCTTAAATTTTTTATTTATTAAATTTTAGATTTTTTTTAAAAAATTTTTGATATTTTAAATTTTTTTTGTGAATCTATGATTTTTTTTAAATTTTCTAAATTTCTTTCTAATTTTTGGAACTTTTTGTGATTTATTGTGTTTTTTTGTCTATTTTGGACTTTTTGTGAATTTTTAGCGACCTTTTTATTTTTTTTAATATTTTTGTGGTTTTTTCTGTGAATTTGTAATTTTTTAAAGAATTTTTTGTGTTTTTTATGATTTTTTTTATTTAGGGATTTATTTGTGTCACCTCTATATTTTTTTTGTGATTTTTTGTGAAATTTTTGTTTTTTGTTAGAGTTTTCTAAGAGGTTTCTAATTTTTTTATAAATTTTTTAAACTCTTTTTTATTTTTTATACTCTTTTTAAAAAATTTCTTTTTTTATGTCTTTTTTTTTAATTATTATGAGTTTTTTTTTCTTTTTGTGATTTTGTGATTTTTTATATTTTTGTATGATTTTTTAAACCCTTTTTTATTTATTTTTTATTATTTTTTAAATTATTTTTTAAATTGATTTTCTATTCTTTTTATATTTTTTTGAGTTTTTGGAATTGAAATTAACAGAAAACAATAAAATTATACTTACCTGGTTTTACCTGCATGCGCGGGGGCATTGACTGTCAGCGCGCGTGCATCGACTTGCTTGACAGCGGTGTCGCGGGATATGTGTTCGCTACGTGAGCCGAGCAGGCACCGGGTCTCTGGCTGTGAGAGGCGTCAAGAGAACAAGAACAACAGGTGAAAAAGGCTTTGTCAATCACCGTAACCCTCAATTAATCAATTTAAGCTCTGAGTACATTCTGTTGGCAATAGCCAAATCGGGCTGTTAACAGCACCGACACTTCAAATCAAGGAGTTTAGGCTCCCATTATAGTTACTCGGGCCGTTAACGGCTCCGTGATTTTATAAAAAGCATTAACTAAGTTTACGATGCTGTCGATGATCAGAATTTTCCTCCATGTCGTATTTCTATGCTTTGGATGTCGTTGAACTTTATATATTTGCATTGCTTTCTATTATTGAGCTCGAGAGATATTTCCTTTCTTCAAAGAGGACGATAGAGAGAGAGATTTTCCTCCTTGACCTCGATCTTTCTTTCTCGACCAAGCTTGTCCGGTGCTTCTTCTGCTTCGATCAAGCTCGCCTTCTCAAGCTTGCTTGCCTTCTCCTTCTCAAGCTTGCTTTTGCGTACTTTAAGTTTCCCACCTTAGTTGCTTGTTTATGCCCTCTCAAACTTCACAAGAGCCGAGAACTAGTTCGAGAGAGAGAGAGTCTCTCTCGCTTGCTTGCTTGACAAGAACAAGAGCGAGAGAAAGAGAGCGGCCTCCCTTACCTTCCGAGCTCTCAACCTTGCTTTCTACCTTCGCCGTCGCACACGACCTCCAACTTAGGTTCTTCTCTTTCGCCCTTTTCTTCTTTCTTTCCCTTCTTCTTCTTCTTTTTCTTTCTTTCTTCTCTTCTCCTCCTTTTTCTTTTTCTCTTCTCTTTCTTTCTTCTTCTTCTTCCTTCTTTCTTTTTCTTTTTCTTCCTCTTCCTCTCCACTGCGCACCCTTTCCCCTCCTCTTCTTTTTCTTTCTTTTCTTCTTCTCCTTCTTCTTCTTCCTTCTTTCTTTTTCTTCTTCTTCTTCTTCCTCTCCACGGCGCACCCCTTCCCCTCCTCTTCTTTTTCTTTCTCTTCCCTTATTGAGCCCTCCTTTTGAAGAGCGCCGTCTCTCTTTTTCTCCCTTCCTTTTTCACACAATTTCTTGATTTGCTTTAATGGGTGGCCATTGGCCATGCCCTTTCAACCTAGGGCGACCATTTAATTCAAGAGCACCACATTTGGGCATACATGCCGGCCGTGCAATGTAGTAGGCATCAAATTCGACGTACATATCAATTAAAGCATTGCCAACTTCCAGGCACATCTTTCTTCAGCTGCCCTCAGTCTTCGTCTTCTGCTCCGCTGCCAGCCCTTACTCGCCATGCATTTTTCTTTTGGCTTCATACTTAAAAGCCCTAGTGTACTTTGCCCAATGGGCGGCCATACCTTAAGTGGGCAGCCTTTTTATTTAGGGTCATGGGCTTTGACCCTTCATTCTTAAGGGTACCACATTTGGCATACATTTTGGCACTGCCTTACCCGCAGTCAATGCATTCCGAGAGGTCACATTCCGAACATGAAGCTCTTCATGCACTTTTTATACTTTATGAGAGCACCAAGCTTGGCGTACATGTAAATTGTCGTAGTGACGCTGGTGGCAGTATACCCTGCTTAGCAATGCACTGCAAGAGATAACATTTTGTTCAGATTCTCCTTGAGCACTTACTCTTTTGCATCCCAAAACCGTGGCTGTAGCTCATTGACCGAGCGGATCGGAATGGTACGAAACCGGCCCCCGGTGAATCTTTATCGGCCAATACTTGGCGACTGGGACTCCGATCACACTGATCTGAAAGGACCGACGTGCTCCACAAAGTGAACACTTCAAGCCCATGCATTCATCTCATCTTTGTCCCCTCAGCTGCAGTTGCCCAATCCGGTACGGATCTGCAATCAACTTGAACTTTAAACTGCCATAACTTCTTCACCGTAGCTCCAATCGACGAGCCGTAAAGATAGGCCGGTAGAGCACTTCAAGCACTGCAGTTTTAGGTCATAATATCCCATATGTACTCACTCTAAGCATACTCCTTTTTGGCATCATTAAAGAATCAATTAGCCCTTTAAATCTGCATCTCGCATACATTAATCATTAAACTTGGCATGTTAACAAGCCCTGATCACTGACCATTAATCAAGTAAGCTTCAAAGAAGCTTAGCTTGCATTTCTCTGCTCTTTTTCTTATCATGGAAGTGGAGCTGCACGACAGCGGACAGTGGTGTTGATTTCAAAATTCGAAGCCGGTGATGGCGCGCGTGGGCAAAGCCGCTGACAGCGGTGTAGGCAACAGAGCTCCTCACTCGCAAGGCTGACGTGGCAGGCACGTGACAGGCGGCGCATGCGCTACAATGCTAAATGACAAAGCGCAGTGAGTGAGGTAGAGAGAGAGTGCGAGAAGAGAGAGAGAGTGAGTGTATGTGTGAGAGTTAGAGAGAGAGTGAGAATGTGTTAGAGGGAGGAGAGAGAGTTAGAGAGAGAGAGAGAGTGAATTATTAGAGGGAGGGTTAAGAGAGAGAGAGAGAGTATGAGAGACAGAGAGGGTAAGAGGAGGTTAGAGAGAATATGAGTGTGTGTGTGTGTGTGTGTGTGTGTGTGTGTGTGTGTGTGTGTGTGTGTGATTGGTGAGAGAAGAAGAAGAAGAAGAGAGTTTTAACATCGTAGGAAATTATCCCAAGAGACCGTAAAGATCTATCCAACGTGGAGAACTCATGCACCAAAAGGCACGGGCGGAAGCCGAACCCCGCTTTCTATTATTGTTTTATTTTTACTTTTATTTTATTTCCAAAAAAACCAAAAATAGGTCGGAAATTAGCCGAAAACTCCAAAAAATCCCAAAATTTGCTAGAAAAGTCCAAAAAATTTCCAGAAAATCACCAATATTCACAATCGAACATTTTCAATACGCAAAAGCACACCGAAAATAGTAGATTCTTTACGGAAATGTCAATTTCAACAAAATTGTCCACCCGGCCCCCGATAATAGCGAAACGCTCAAAACTTGACCACGGAGGGCACAAATGCGAACAAAATGATGCCGTACATTCGCACACACAAAATAGCTCGTAAAGATTGCAAAATATCAAATTTTATGGAATTAATCAAAAATTAATGCAAAAATTAGCAAAAACTACCAAAAAATTACAAAAATTATCCGAAAAATACCCCAAAAAAAATCTACAAATTCTCCACACATTGGGGGATAGTGCAGCCAAATAAAATTGCCAAAATCACATCAATTCAATTGCCAACAATTTTATCAATAAAATCAAAACTAGGCAATTAAACCGGCAAAATTACCAACAAAATTAGGTCAAAAATTGACGCAATTAGAGTGTGTAAATCCCTGTTTTGAGCCCTAAAACACAAAACATAATCATTACACACATCATTTATGCAATCAAAAAATTGAATTAACCATGCAAATTAAACACTTTTTTAAGCGCACACACAGTAAAAAATTGGCAGTTTTTACCAATCTTTAGGTGCGCACACAAAAGGGTTGAACTTGTCAGATTTGCAATGTGATTTCACAAATCATTAGTTGGACATGAGCACAACACACATCAATCATCACAATTGAAAAATCATAATGCACACATTGATTTCCAGGTGCACAAACATGGGTAAAATAGTGCACACACCTAAAATTAGCATGCACACACTCAATTAGAATGCACACACACTTGATTTTAGTACACACACACTTGAAATTGACCATCCAAGCATGCAATTAACTCAATTAGGCACCCACTTAGCAACACACATTCACCAATTAGCAATTGATACTTGTCAAATTCATGTGCCACCAATTCTTAAAAATTTCGACATTATGACGGTGTGAAAATGAATAATCGTAAAATTTTCTATCCATAACATCAACATTGCATTGCATCAACATAGCATACCATTACATTGCATCATGGTGGGATTTCTACACAATTCTACACATCCTTAGATTCTAGGGAGGTTCAGAATACCACCTTAATTACCTTTCATGAAGATCAATTGAATGGTCGAATGCTACAATCCTTCATATCAAATTAGTAAATGTCATAATAATCAATATCTAATTCTCCTAAATGATTTTCTCATATTAAACTGATCATTTAATGTGGGGAAGGCCAGGGGAGTAAAGGCTAGAATATTGGTTAAGCTAGCAGACCGGCCACAGTAGGGATCCAAAGGAGGGAAAATAGGCATCCAAAGGGGGGGCCATCTGCAAAAGAGCCATGTGCAACAATGGGCTAAAAAGACCCTAAGGTTCAGCCCATTAAAACTTCCAAAATGCTAAGGTTCCAAAAATCAAAGGTTGTGTCCAAAGGTCAACCCTAGGGAAAATTGAATGCTTTGAGTGTGCCCTAAAAGTCTTTGCACATCCCTACATGGGAGGGGGCGAGCCCTAAAGGTAGGGGATGAGAGAGAAAGCCACACACACACACACACACACACACAGGATCCCTTTACACAAAGGGAATGAGGGACACATGTCAGCTCCCTAGGCCAGATGCCCACAAGGTGTGCCCAATTTCTATTGGATGACCCTTGAAGTGGACAAATGAAAATTAAGCTAGAGTAAATCTAGTTTAATTAATTTAAAAACATTTAATAAAAGAAACCAATGAGAATTAAGTCTCCTAGAAGACTATTGGGCAGTCTCCCAAGGGGTCCAATGAGCATTCAGGAGCCCCATGGCTTGCGTGATTCCTATTGGCCAGGAGGCAAAGGGGTCCAATGAGAGTTTAGTTTAATTATTTAATTACCTAAAGCTCTCACAAAAGGGGAAAGGGGGACACATGTCAGAAGGCTATCACTTATGCTGCTTAATTGTAATTGGCTTGACTTGGGGAGGGCCAATGAGGCTTCAAGAAGAGCATTTAGCAAGAGGGCTCGCCCAAGAGAGAGAGGGGGCTGATTTTTGCAAGTCATTATCACACACACACTCACACAAGCTCATGTGTGAAGAAAGAGAAGACTATCTCTTCCCAAGCTTTAATGGAGAACTCATCACCTACTCCAAGCTTGTGAGATAGAAGCCTACATCAACACTCTCTTGGCATGTGGATGCAAATCCAACCAAGAGACAAGCTTCAATGCATGCTCATATCCTCTACCAAGCTAATTACTAAGCTAAGCTATGCTACATATGAGTGATTATGTGAGGAGATGTACATCTTTCTCGTAAGATACTCCTTCTTCCTCTTAATCTACTCTCATACCCTTCTAGCTCTCACCATCTTCGAAGGTGTGTGAGGTCTTGGGTCTGAGAACGGGGATAATTCAAGTTGTGTTTGTTAAGTGTTTTGCTTAGTGCATGAAGTTTCCATCTTCATTGCACTAGCTAGTCTTGAAGGAACACAAAGAATTGTATTGTACAATGTCTCTCTTGATGGGAGAAACTATAATACAAAGCCTTTTGGAGGGGGGATCGGCTCCATGAAAATCCGGTCCTCAACTGTTGTCAATAGCTTAATTGCTCTCTCTTTTGAAAGTATTGTCGATGCTATCTAACTAGGTGTTATACTTTTTGTTGCTCTCTCCACCCAAGCACTCTTGTAATTCTCATAAGGAATCTACTCTAATGAAATGCCCACTATGTTCATGCTAATTTCCGCTACACATAAGTTATTAGGCCATTAAATGTTACATTGGTATCAGAGCTCAAGGTTTCTCTTTTCTTGCTCAAGAAGGGAGGTCCTCAAGCTAGCTACAAATGGTTGGTATTATTAATTGCCTGTGAGTAAGTAGAATAGGGATTTTTCAGCCTTGCAGTGCGCCTACCTTCGTGCAGTTAACGGAGCATCACCGTCGAGAGCTATGGTCTTAATAGTGGAGTCCTACGGGGCTTGCCTACGGCTTAACCACTATTGAGCTATTAGAAGCTTGACAGGAGCCGGTGCTATTTTGGTGTCGAAAGACCCTCTCTTCTATTCCTTGCAATTAATGGTATTCGAGCCGCGGGTACAGTAGCTTGAGTGCTTTTTCTAAAGGGGTAAAGAGGAGTAGCAACTAGGGCTTGAAGTGCCAAAGTACACCTAAAAAGTTTACACCTAAAAGTTGTTAGAATGGCTGACAATAGTAAAGAGAGTGAAATTAATGTTGATAACTTTGATTTTGCTCATGAGCAAGCTACTAATGATGCTTCAATGCTTGTTAACTATCTTGTTTCTAGGCTTCAACAAGCCATGGGCAATCCATCTCCTCAAAGTGAAGTGCAACGGCAGCTCCGTGCTCACGAGATTCTCCAAGCTCATCACCATGACGAGAGAACACCTAGGAAGCCTCCTTGTGAGACTACCAAAAGAGGTCTCTCTCCGATTCGGGAAGAAGAAGAGAATCCATATGAAGGGCTCAAGAATTTACTTCTTGATGATGCATCTCCTTCCCAAAAGAGAACTCAAGAGCCTCCACCGAAGAAACGAGAAAGAAGCGAGTCTCCCGCCACCTCGGCGGAGATGGCTCCACGAAGACGGCGGGCTAAACGCTCTCCATCACCACCAAAGCGGAGAAGACCATCACACTCTTCTCCACGCCATAATTCAAAGAGGGATGATAAAAAGCAAGAGAAGAAAAAGGTGAGAAAGAGGACATCCTCTTCTCCATCTTCTTCATCCTCTTCCTCTTATGAAAGCTATGGTGAAGATGACAAAGATCAAGACAAGAAAAAGGCGAGAAAGAGGTCACCCTCTTCTCCACCTTCTTCAAATTTTTCACCTTCTGAAGAAAGTGATGGTGCAACCTTTGAACCATCAAAAAGAAGAGGTCATAGGAAATCCTATGCCGCATGGAAGAGGTCGTCCAAGTTGAAGAAATTCAAAGAGGGAGGGAAGAGCATCTCTTTCCTTACCTATGATGGTACCTTTGGTGCTACAGACAAAGTCTTGGCCTTTATCCAACAATTCGATGCGGCGTTTGGAGATGAGGGCTTCACGGAGTCCTCTAAGCTACGCCATGTAGCTATGCACTTTCAAAAGTCCTCCAAACAATGGTGGTCGAGCCTACGAGCCAACGGTGAAGCTCCACGAACATGGAAAGCTTTAAGAGCTTCCATTATAAAGCAGTTTTTGGCCACCGATGCCCAAGACAAAGTACTCACCGAATGCCGAAGCTTAAAGCTCTCTCCCAATGAATCTATCCACAAATATGTAGACATGTTTTAGGACCTACAACTCAAAGCCACTATCTTCAAAAAGTTGGATTTTGGAGAGCAAAAGCAACAATTTTATGGGGGCTTAACCGAAGAAATGGCGGAGTATGTCAACTCCCAAAGACCACGTACCATATCGGCGGTAATACACCACATTATGGTCGCCTCTCAAATCAATTTCCAAACGGGGACAAAAAGAAATAATAAGCCCCCGGAAAATAAGGGTTCCAATGAGCCTAAGGGGAAGGACAATGTCCAAAAGTCTCCTAAGGGCAACTCCAACAAAGCTAAAGAGAAGGGAGTTTACAAAGGTAAGAATAAACTCTCTCCTGAAGAGCTTGAGCGTTATCGTAAGGATAACCGGTGTTTCAAGTGCAGCGAACAAGAGCATGCGTACCGCGCTTGTCTCCAAAAGAACAACCGCCAAGATCCTCCTAGAACTTCCTTGGTTGAAATCCAAGAGGAGGAGACTCACCAAACTCACCACAAAGGATCTCCTCTATGCCATGCTTGGGGAAAGGTAAGAGAACATGATGCTTTTATTCTCTTTGACCCTGGTTCTACTCACAATTTTATATCTATAGAGTTGGCCACCAAGCTAGGAATACAATCCTATGAGATGGGAGATGTCCTACCCGCAGACAGTGCCTTCAAGGGGCAAGAAGCTTCAGTCACTCCCTTAATTGGGAAATTGAGGCTTCATGTTCAAGGCTATGTGGACAAAGAGGACTTCTTTATCTCTCCTCTCAAGCATGAGGATGTAATCCTAGGGGCACCATGGTTTGACCGCCTGGCTGCCGATGTTAAATTTTCGGAAAGGAGAATCTCCTTTAAGTTCAGGGAAAAAGACATGTATATAGATGCTAAGGAAATGAGTAACACCATCCCCATTGTACATACACCAGCTTTCAACAAGTCAATAAAGAGCTCTATTTCCGTGTACATGATTTTTGTTAAAGACTCTCAAAATGAACCTAATGCTTTAGCAAAAGAAAATAAAAGCAACCAAAAGGAATTAGAGTTATCCAATTTTCTCAAGGGGTTTCAAGATGTTTTTATTGACGACATCCCTTCTGAGCTACCTCCTAAACGAGGTAATGATGACCATGCAATTGAACTTCTTCCAGGAAGTTCACCGCCTAATAAACCTCCTTATAGAGTTTCTCAAGCTCAACAAGAGGAGATTATGCGGCAAGTGCATGAGTTAGTTGAGAAGGGTGTGGTTAGGCCAAGCTCATCTCCATTTTGCTCACCTGTGCTATTAGTGCAAAAGAAAGACGGCACATATCGTATGTGTGTCGACTATAGAGCACTAAATAGGATCACTATCAAGAATAGGTTTCCCATTCCACGGGTAGAAGACCTATTTGATAAGCTACAAGGATTGACCTACTTCAGTAGGGTTGACCTAAAGAGTGGCTATCATCAAATAAGGATAGTTGATCAAGACATTGTAAAGACCGCGTTTTGCACTACATTTGGTCTTTACGAATACATTGTCATGCCTTTTGGCTTGACCAATGCACCAGCCACATTCAACCGCTTGATGGAGAAGCTGTTCAGACCTCATCGAACCTTCACTGGAGTGTTCTTTGATGATATTATCATCTACTCTAATTCATTGGAGGAACACAAGCAACACCTCCAGGTAATATTTCAAGTTTTAAGAGAGAATAAACTTTATGTTAATCGAAAGAAAAGTGAATTTTTCTTGCAAGAGATTCAGTATTTAGGTCACATTATCTCTCAAGATGGCATCCAAATGGATCCATCCAAGTTAGAGGTAATAAAAGGATGGCCCTAAACCAAGGAATCTTCATGAACTAAGAAGCTTTATAGGTATGTGCGCATACTATAGACGCTTCATAGAAAAGTTCTCAAAAATTGTGGGACCATTACATGACCTAACAAAGAAAAGCGTTAGGTATACATGGTCTGCTAAGGAGAACAATGCTTCTGAAAAGCTTAAAGAAAAGCTTATCTCTCAACCTGTGCTTACACTACCGGATCTCTCAAAACCATTTGAGGTCCAATGTGATGCTTGTGGTGATTGCCTTGGAGCTGTTTTGCTCCAAGAAGGGCATGCCATAGGCTATGAGAGTCGAAGGCTCGACCCTGTTGAGCAATCTCTAGGCATATACGAAAAAGAACTCCTTGCAGTTCTACATGCCTTAGACTCATGGAAGCACTATTTATTGGGGACTCCTTTCATTCTGCGAATGGATCACCAAAGTCTTAAGTACTTCATGACACAGACCAAGCTCTCCGACAAACAAATGAGGTGGGCAAATTTCCTTTCGCAATTTCATTTTCATATTGCTCACATTGCTGGCAAGCATAATCAAGTAGCTGATGCACTCTCAAGACGGCCGAGAGTGAATGCGGTTTCATTAGCAACTCACAATGATCTATCTTCAATGATAGATGAGTATGCTATTGATCCCGATTTTAGAGATGTGATTTCAGCCCTTGCATTAGGGAAGAAAGAAGAACCATTTACTTTACAAGATGGTTATCTTCTCTATGGCAATAGACTATGCGTTACTAACTCACTACGTGAGAAAGTAATGTATGAATCTCATGCTCCACCTTATGCGGGGCATAGAGGGATTCAGTCTACCTTAAAGGAAATTGAAACATATTTCTATTGGCCTACCATGAAAGTGAGCATACAAGAGTATGTTTCCAAATGTGTGGTATGCCAAAAGACAAAATTTGATAGAGGGAAGAAACCTAGATTGCTTCAACCCTTGCCAATCCCTAATTCACCATGGGAGAGCATATCCATGGATTTTATCTTTGGATTGCCTAAGTCTATCCATGGGAATACGGGAATATGGACGATAGTAGACAGGTTCAGTAAACAAGTTCATTTTATACCTGTCAAAAAGACTATCAAAGCCCATCAAACGGCAACCCTCTTTATTTCACAAATTTTCAAATACCATGGCTTGCCAATGTCCATAGTGTCGGATAGAGATCCTAGAATGACCAGTAATTTCTGGAAGGGTCTCTTTGAGAATTTAGGAACAAGGCTAAACTTCTCTTCGGCCTATCATCCACAAACTGATGGCCAAAGTGAAATAGCTAACCTAACCATTCTCGATCTACTAAAAGCCTATGTAACGGAAGTAGATCAAAGATCCCAATGGGAGAAGTACTTACCCTTAGTGGAGTATGCTTACAATAACACTGTACATACTTCCACAGGAAAAGCACCTTTCGAGGTATTGAGGGAAGATCAAAAAGTCACTTGCTACTTAAGGTACATGGGAAGATCTTCGCTGCAGATGAGTATAGCCGAGACCTACAAGAATCTTTTCAAAAGATTAAAGATGTTATCTCTATCTCACAGCAAAGGCAAAAGGCTGTTGCTGACAAGCACAGAAGAGCCCAAGCCTTTAAAGAAAACGATTGGGTCTTGTTAAAGTTTCCCAAGGCTCGATTAAGGCACACGACGGGCAAGAATCCTACGGGCCACCAAAAGTACTATGCTAAACTAGCAAAAAGGTACTATGGTCCCTTCCAGATTCTTAGGCCAATCAATGACATGGCCTATCAACTTAAGTTTCCCAATCATTGGTTCATACACAATGCTTTTCATGTGAGCCTATTAAAACGTTACAAAGGAGAGCCACCTCAAGAACCAACTATTGAAGACCCACCGGAGATCGAGGACCAAGAAGAGGTGTTGCAGCCCGAGTCCATTCTCCAACATGAAGACAAGGTACTAAGAGGCGGTAAGACTATCCGAAGATATCTTATTAAGTTTAAGAATTATCCTTTTGAAGATGCTAGATAGATGCAAGACATACAATTAAAGGATAACCTAAACCTTGTCAATGCTTACAATGCTTCCCAAGAGTAAGCAAATGTACAAAATGTTAAAAATGAACAAAACTTTTGTCTTATAAGACTCTCTTTTTCTTTATTTGTGCACAAAAATGAAGTAGTATGCATGCTTAGATCAAGTTTGTGGAGACGACGTCTCCCAAACACCAAGTAGAGCTTGTCACTCTACTATGGAAGACTGATAGGACTAATGTGCAGACATGCTTGCGGCAGCCTCAGGCTCTCAAGCGCCAAATGGACTAGTCATCCATTGTGGAATGATGTCGTAGGGTAACATAGGGATCCTCTACCCGCTAAGAAAAGGACTCATGAACATGCTTTATCTTCTCTACACCATAGTCGAGGACGACTATGATTTCAAGAGAGAGGTAATGTCATAATAATCAATATATAATTCTCCTAAATGATTTTCTCATATTAAACTGATCATTTAATGTGGGGAAGGCCAGGGGAGAAAAAGCTAGAATATTGGTTAAGCTAGCAGACCGGCCACAGTAAGGATCCAAAGGAGGGAAAATAGGGATCCAAAGGGGGGGCCATCTGCAAAAGAGCCATGTGCAACAATGGGCTAAAAAGACCCTAAGGTTCAGCCCATTAAGACTTCCAAAATGCTAAGGTTCCAAAATTCAAAGGTTGTGTCCAAAGGTCAACCCTAGGGAAAATTGGATGCTTTGTGTGTGCCCTAAAAGTCTTTGCACATCCCTACATGGGAGGGGGCGAGCCCTAAAGGTAGGGGATGAGAGAGAAAGCCACACACACACACAGAGGCTCCCTTTACACAAAGGGAATGAGGGACACATGTCAGCTCCCTAGGCCAGATGCCCACAAGGTGTGCCCAATTTCTATTGGATGACCCTTGAAGTGGACCAATGAAAATTAAGCTAGAGTAAATCTAGTTTAATTAATTTAAAAACATTGAATAAAAGAAACCAATGAGAATTAAGTCTCCTAGAAGACTATTGGGCAGTCTCCCAAGGGGTCCAATGAGCATTCAGGAGCCCCATGGCTTGCCTGATTCCTATTGGCCAAGAGGCAAAGGGGTCCAATGAGAGTTTAGTTTAATTATTTAATTACCTAAAGCTCTCACAAAAGGGGAAAGGGGAACACGTGTCAGAAGGCTATCACTTATGCTGCTTAATTGTAATTGGCTTGACTTGGGGAGGGCCAATGAGGCTTCAAGAAGAGCATTTAGCAAGAGGCTCGCCCAAGAGAGAGAGGGGGCTGATTTTTGCAAGGCATTATCACACACACACTCATACAAGCTCATGTGTGAAGAAAGAGAAGACTATCTCTTCGCAAGCTTTAATGGAGAACTCATCACCTACTCCAAGCTTGTGAGATAGAAGCCTACATCAACACTCTCTTGGCATGTGGATGCAAATCCAACCAAGAGACAAGCTTCAATGCATGCTCGTCTCCTCTACCAAGCTAATTACTAAGCTAAGCTATGCTACATATGAGTGATTATGTGAGGAGATGTACATCTTTCTCGTAAGATACTCCTTCTTCCTCTCAATCTACTCTCATACCCTGCTAGCTCTCACCATCTTCGAAGGTGTGTGAGGTCTTGGGTCTGAGAACGGGGATAATTCAAGTTGTGTTTGTTAAGTGTTTTGCTTAGTGCATGAAGTTTCCATCTTCATTGCACTAGCTAGTCTTGAAGGAACACAAAGAATTGTATTGTACAATGTCTCTCTTGATGGGATAAACCATAATACAAAGCCTTTTGGAGGGGGGACCGGCTCCATGAAAATCCGGTCCTCAACTGTTGTCAATAGCTTAATTGCTCTCTCTTTTGAAAGTATTGTCGATGCTATCTAACTAGGTGTTATGATTTTTGTTGCTCTCTCCACCCAAGCACTCTTGTAATTCTCATTAGGAATCTACTCTAATGAAATGCCCACTATGTTCATGCTAATTTACGCTACACATAAGTTATTAGGCCATTAAATGTTACAGTAAATTTGCAAAAATTAGTCAAATTAGCAAGGGGTTAGTGTGAAATTAAAGTGTGTAAACACACAATTGGCAACATATGGTAACACATTAGGATATTATGAACACATTGCTTCATGCACACACACATCCAAAATCAACAAAAACATAAACACACAAGTGAAATTAGTGAGGTAACGCATTCGTTTATGCCACAATCGTCCCCGGCAGCGGCACCAAATGTTGGGGGTCCCATTGTTGCAATAGCTCCAATGACCAACAAAATTGTCAATACGGAGGGATGAGCTACCCGGCTAGGACATGGAAACACTCACACGGTTAGTGAGCTAATCGTGGAAACACAAATGGTTAACTCTATGAGGTGAGTTTCTTGGCCTATGGAGGAGCTAAGCCGCAATGAAGGGCAATCTCCCTATCCACTTCTCTTCACCTCTAATCAACCCAATATCACACACTACGATTGCAAGACACACACAACACTAATCCTATCATGCAACACACTAATTACAAGCGCACACACATAGATCTATCGAGCACCACACTCCAACCAAACCTACATGCACACACAAGAAAAACAAGGCAATCACACAAGATTAGAGAGGAATTAACCACTAATTAGTTAAGATCTACTTAATCTAAGCATTATAGGCAATCATAAGAAGTAAGAGAGAGGCATAGTGAAAGAGAATGAATCATTGATTAGTGTTAATCAAGTCTCATGAGCAAGGAGAAGCTCAAGGACTCCATAGCCACACACCTCAAGAGCTCTCACCAAAGAGTGCTCTCCAAAAATGAGCTTGAGAACCCTAATTTCTTTTACACACTGCCTTATATACCTAGGTTAAAAATATGCAATGTCCGGGCGTCCAAGGCCTTTAGGGCTCCACCACTTAGTGAATCTACAACCTAAGCATAGTAATTGGCCTATTCTTTACAGCTTGGAACTCCCATTGAGCCCATAACACATTAAAATATTACAATGGCTTGAATAATACGGGAATTCATATTACGTGAACATTTTGGAAAAACGTGAAAAATGTGTAACTCCAATTGGAAAATGTGTAACTCCAATCTTTACTGCTTCTTTGCATTCATCCTCGATGTGCATTTATACGTATTTGGTCTTTAGCAGCTTCTGTTAAACTGATGTTGACTCAGTTAACAAATGGCTACCGCACCATTGTAATTCTGGGCTCTCAAAATCGATCTTTTCTCTCACTTTGGGATGCAAACATGCCATGAACTTATCTAGCTTGAAGTAGTCTCCATTAGCCAATTGCATGGTTGTTGCTAATTCTATCCAACACTCTTCAAAATGACCAAAAACAGATTGAACTCTTCACTTACATCTTGCTTAAGGGCCTTCATTTGCATCCATCTCGACTGGGGACGCCTCCTTGCGAAAGTCGTGAAGAAACCTCGCCCGTAGAGCTGGCCATGCTTGCTTCGGCTCGCCTTCCAACTCTTCATAACATACTTTAGCTTTCCCATGCATCACCAAAGAAAAAGTTTGCATCTTGCTATCCTCGTTCAGCATACGCAATGATAGAATATTCAGCTTGAAATCTGACATCCACTCGTCAGGGCCTTTCGCACCTGTGAAAATCGGTCCATAGCTTCTTGTTGCCATGACTTCCAACGCGAGAAAAGGCTTCTTTTTTATTAACTAAGAGCAATCAGTGTGCTCCTCTGTGGGGGCACCAGAAGATGGAGATGGGGAATGGGGAAACACACCCGGCACAAACACAAGGGCCTCTCTATAGCTTAGGCTATCCACAACACCCCTATCCTCTCAGAAAACACCTTCAAAAATACACTTCACACTAGCAGACCACCGCCTGCCCAATTTCCACTATCCACACACTCCACAAACCCACCACACAAAGCACACCTACTTCCATGGCCTGTCTCGACCCTTACACACGCTCACAGCTGCTCAATCTCACTCTCTCACACAAAACACCGTCGGTCCGGGGGGGGCACACACATCCGCACTGCCGGCATCGAGGGGAAACATGAAAGCAGGAGAGAGAGAGAGAGAGAGAGAGGGAGAGAAGGGAGGAAGGGGAAACAACAACAAGATGGGGCAACAGTGGCTTGATTGCACTTCAAAAGGCATGTACATAGGCTTGCACTACCATCACCATGGACATTTTCAAGAAAAGTTACAAAGGGGTTAACTTGTCAGAGAATTCCACTTTGCAAGCTTCAAACGGCGCCAAAAAAGGCCCTAATCTGATTAAAATTTGACTTTTGTAGGGGGTAGCCTTCAATTTTGGAATTTACACTTTAATTGCTCCATCTGCACCTTGATTTGGCATCTTTTGGAAGGGGGGAACCGCTTTAGTTTTTCCTCTGCTCTCTCTTTTCACTTGGGGGGGGGGAGGGGGGGGGGCATTAGCGAGGTTGCTATTGCCCCCTAGGCTTCTTTTTCTTTTTTTATTTTTTCTCATTTTTACCCCTTCCGGGGAGCTTAGCTTACACTACCTCTTTGGCCTAGCTTTGATCCTCTTTGTCTAACTCCTACTTGCTTTCTCACTCCCTCTTCTTCTCTCTCCTCCCTCACTTTGGTCCGGCCTCCGTTTGCCCTTGCCTTTGCCTTTGCTCACCCATCAAACTGCCCTCTCTTGGCCGGCTTTGAAATGCCCCCTTTGATTTGCCTCACATATTTGGAGGTCTCGGGATCTCTCTCCTTCTTCCTCTTGGGACTGCCTCTCACTTGACTACCCTAGGACACCCCCATTGGCATTAGACCTCATGGCCGCCCTGGCCCTTTCTTCACCTCTACGGGACACGCCCCTTGCCCTACCATTAGCGATATTGCTAATGGGGGGTGGGGTTTGAGTCTTCAAAAAGAATCAGGCCCCTAGGGCCGTGGGATGCCACCCTTACCATACCGCCATGTCATCAATCGGCCACACAGGCACGCGAGGCACTGGCATCGCCTCCAACCCTCCAAAAGCCACCGCATTTACGCCCTGCACTGCCAGGCACCACCAACACAGCGCCCACAGTCGCAAGCCATCACTACGGGGTGAGGGAGCTCCCCTCTCTCCCCCTTTATGTATCTACTGAGGCTCATGGCCTAGGTCACAAATACCCTGCTATCCTCCCCCAATCCCTTGCATATGGGTTCATCAGCGGCCATGTGGCAGTCCGCAGGTACCCCGCCCTTGGATATCATCCAATGCTCCAAAAAAACCTTTCAAAAAACTCCTCAAGGTGCCCTTTTTAAGCATTGACATTCTTTATCTAGTAGTTGGAGCTCCAAGCCACCAAATCGTGCCGGGTCTCCACCGTGTTGGCGGGCCGGGGCCGTGCAAACCTCACCATCCTTTGACTCCTCTAAGTTCGCCATCCGAGGTCGCAAAAATTGAGAAAATTATATGCTTGCACTCCACCGCCAAATGCTCCCATTTTTTCCAGGCCGTAACTCGATGCTCGGGGCTCAGATCGACAAACTGTGACTTCCTCTAACCCCACACGGCATGTGTTATATGCTTGAACCCTGTCGAGGCCTAGAAAATGCCAGATGGCACATCCTCCAATGTGGGCAAGTAGGCTCAAACCTGGCCCCCGAAAAAGTTTCAAATGACCATAACTTACTAACCAGAGCTCTGATTAACAATTCGAGAATACAATCACGCTTCTTAACTCGGGCTCTACACATGCATCCACTAACATCAGCCTGGACCACATGTCCCCAGCTACCCTGCCCATCGGGGATCTGCAATACCTTCTAACTTTGTACTTCAGTATCTTGCACATCGGGCAAACCTTCATCTGCTATCCTAGTTGAGCCAACTTGGAGTTGTTTTAGCCTAAAAAGCTGCATTGGGCATACACCCCCGCTACCCTTTGGCTGACTAGGACCTTGGTATCTTCCCTAGACTTCTACATTGCACCTGCCTTCTACCTATGCTTGGTATAGACCACTTTCTAGCTCGGACCAACTTTGGCTGTACCAGCGTAATTGAGGGCGATTACAATTCCTTCAAGAGGGGGGTATGTCACAAAGTGATGATGTGGCATGACCACCGAGACAGTCCCTAGCAAATAAAAATGATTTTATACGTTGTTCCAAATTATGGGTTCCCTTTTGACGGGGCCCAAGGGACACAATGTGATTAAAAATAAAGCAAAAGAAGACCAATTGCATGGAGCTGTTGACGTGAGCTGCTGTATGAAGGTCCGCAAAACGCACTGACTATTGACGTGGCACGTTGTACGGATTTCCATGATTTGCACTACCAAGTTTTGGGAGTGCTAGCTTGTGGAGTTGGTGCTTTTGAGAATTGAAGCTTTTCATGTACTACTTTTAGAAGCCCTAGAGCCTTTCAATTTGTATACTCCTCTCTCAGTTTTTGCGAGAGAGCACTAAGAAAAGAGGACCCTCAAACTTTTTACTTTGCTCAAGCATTAATATAAAAATTAATACCAAAAGGAGCACCATACTTTTGGGCCAATACGTCTCGGCATGGAACTACACCGAGCTGTGTTGACTCTAGTGAATTGTGATAAAGTTTGTGAAGTGTTTTTAAGTGATTCTCTTGTCTGTCGTGAAAGATTCCCGGATTGGGGTGTCCAAGTCTGTAACATCAGGGGTTTATTCAAGTGGACATCAATATCATCACTTTGTGACACCTAGGGCCATAAGGGCTTGGTCCAATGAAAAAGAGCGGGGTGGGGTTTTTTTTTTGGGTATTTTCCAAGTGGCATCTGAGGGTTTTTTGGGGTGATGAATATACAGGATATTTTTATTTTGGGCAGATTCAGATACTCTTTGCTAGCAATAGTGATTCTTTGCGGCATAGAACTCTTCTCCTCTTTCTTATTGTATGAAGTTCCTCAATCTCGTGTAGGAACCATTATTGCTCTTGTGTGTGCCACTAAGTTCTTCAATATGCCATATTGGTTTAGGAGATACTCACATAAGTCAGGGCTGCAAAGCTTTCTATTTTGTAGCAAAAACTTGGTATGCAAGTCTTTGTATTCGTATATGCTCACATTTGGGCCTTGCATCCCTAGGTTTGTGTTAAAATTCGTGATCTTCTTGGAAATTATTTTTTTTGCATCGACGACTCTTATGAGTCCTATATATGCATGCATAGCTACAGTGTGCACTATATGCTGACCCGACACTGAGCTTCTTCTCAACTTTTGGAGTGGTTCTCAGCTTATCATGATTGAGATTGAGCAAGGCCACACATAGGAGGGTATGCATCTCTTTGACCATATGTTAATGAAAAGTGTGCGGCCAAATGAGAGGACATAAAATCGTTATCCCCCTCTTGCAAGAATTGTAATCACCCTTGATTGTGCGTACAAAATCATACATAATCCATAAACCAGTTCAATAGACACTGACTCTTAAGTACCGATGCACTAGATGACACAAATTAAGCACTTGCACAAAGAGGACAATCACTGCACATCAAATCACATTCAAATCAAATCATATAGAATCCATCAAGGTCTAGGACCATGATTCCTAGAAACATATTTAGCAATCGCATCTAGATCGACACCAGACTTCACGAATTAGCTAATTCTTATTGCAATCATGTCCATATAGTCTCAAAAGAAAAATGTTGCAATCATTTTGTCTTTCAAACCTGCACTCAAACACAATCACACAAGTAAGCACAAAAATCAGATTTATTTTTGGGAATTCCAGGTTCAAAATTCTTCATTATTTGAACATGTAGTTCACAAATCACACACTTAGTTCATACCGAACATAGTGTTTCAATCATTGAGTCTAGTCATCTGATCCGTCTAGAAGTCTTGATGCACCTAGATCCTTGTGTATCCATATCATTCGTCAAGAACTCTTGATGCGCTCTCCACAATATCCAATCATCTCATTCACTTAAACAAAATTCATCATTCTTATCTTGAATCATGATCAAGTTCATTCTTGAGCCGTCATTGCTCGCAATTGCATCCCTATGCAAGTTCCTTACCATCTCATCCTCGATTTCACCTATTATTTTTGTCGGGGTAAAGGGTCTACGCCTTTGCCCGGGACCGGTGTTTGGCCACCCCCTTTCTGTGTATACACACTACCTTATTCTTTCTATACATAAGAATAAGGATCACCTCACTCACTTGAGCTAGTTCATGAGGCTGCTCCACCCACATCCTCTCTCTCTCTCTCTCTCTCTCTCTCTCTCTCTCTCTCTCTCTCTCTCTGTCTCTCTCTCTCTCTGTGTGTGTGTGTGTGTGTGTGTGTGTGTGTGTGTGTGTGTGTGTGTGTGTGTGTGTGTGTGTGTCTCTCTGTGCACATGCACCGCATTCGTGCACTCACAATTGGTATTAGAGCGCATGATGATTGCAGAGAGCACGATGGCTTTGAGAGCTTCGAGGCGATAGCTTGCTCGCTCTCAATGTTGGAGAGATCAAGAAAGTTGGAAAACTTTATGAGAATGCAATGGGAGCTTGTGAGCTCAGTTGAAAGTGATGTATGCTCTTGTGGAAGCTCAAAAGTGAGTGTGGAAGATTGTGTGTAAGTGAAGATGCTGCCCTAAAAACACTGTGCGTAGCAGCACTGTTTTCACATTTGTTTTTCTCCTTTTAGAATGTAGACCTGAGAATTTTGCTCGTAAGGCCCATCCGTTTTTGACGTGGTCTACAACTTTGCAAAATAAATTTTTTGCAAATTTGTCATTGTTTTGCTGATAATCATCTCAGACTGACTGTATACAAAAATTGCAGGTTTTCTGTTTTCGCATAGTGTACGAGTTTGATGCCCTTTTGGAAGCACGACGACAGGTGCTCAAAGTTAGGTGCATAAATTTTGAGTCGAAGATGCAATTTTAGTTTGTGCAGAGCTTGTGGTTTGAGGTTTTTTGGTAGATTTGGGCAAAGAGTCACGAAGGCGTTTACACACCATCAAAGCGGTCTCTTGAGAGACACGATATTTGGGGCACGCAGGTGGAGCTTCTTTCACACATTTTCACAGGATACTTTGGTAGCAATTTTCTTCTTGGATTCATGGTTTTTGCATATGATGGCGGCACATGGTTGATTCCCATTGTACATGCATTTTGGCGAGCACTTTTAAGTGTCGGTGAGCTCTCTTGAAAGCATTGTTTTTGCATTGATCAGGTTTTTGGATTGCAACTCTTTTGGTGCTTGCTTATTCGCAATCACTTTGTTGATGTACGTTGAGTGCGGATTGCCATTGTATGTGACATTGTGGAGCCATTTTGGCATTCTTACTCATTGTTGGCATTGAGTAGTGTTATGGTTTATGGTAGAGATTATACTTGAGTTTTTGCTTAGTTTACAAGGGAAACTCTGCCGGTTTTTTCCCAAATTCTCGCCATGGTTATGTGTATTCGCAGTCTACTCTCTGATGGTTTAGTGGTCAAGTTGACTCCCACTCTAATAGTTATCTGTAGTTTCTTGGCTTGCTGTTTGCATTGAGTTTTGGCTCATTTTTCAAAGGAAACTCTCTCCGAATTCCTCCTCTTCTTGCCATAAAATTTTGCAGTGCTATGCCACCTTGTACAGTGGTCAATATATTCCCACTTTGATAGTGATCAAGTATTTACTCTCACTTTGACAATTGGACACAGGTTTAGTGTTCTTGTATCCACTCTCGTAGGAGTGCATTTACGATATGCTCGTAGTGGTCACATGCTTCCTTTGATTTTGCTTCATGTTCTCGCATCAACGCATATTCCGAGCGTGAGACTACAACATGCAGATTACATGTTTTCACTATTGAGCTACTGGTTGGTTTATGCTTGATTAGTGCAGTGGTCGAGTGATCTGCCACTTTTGACGCGTATGCATTGACATGATGTGTGACACAATTGAGTCTACAGTGATGGCTCATGAGAGACGGAGGTCCCGATCTTGCCGATACTTGCGTTGTTGGCATTGTGTCACACAAGGTACATTAGGCGTCATTGTTTCATATGTATGAGATAGCAGCGGAGATGTATGCGTGATGAAGATACGGCTTTGACACATGTTAGGGAGGCAGTTCCAAAGGCAGTCTATGCCAATGACGGTGATGTCACTCTTGCCTCCAGTGTACCTCTTGCAAATTTATCTATGGATAGCGCATTTTCTCCACAGCGGTTACTAGATAGCAATGTTTCTTCTTTCCATGTACACTGCATCGTGACTGGTTTAGCACTTTTTCTAGTGGGAGACTTGGGTGTGTGCACTTGGTCGATGGTTGGATGTTTGACATAGAGGGTACAGGAGACGTTTGTTTTTCTTTGCCGAGTGGTGCATCATACATGCGACGGCATGTGCGCTATATTCCTCACCTGAGATAGAGCTTGATCTCAGTGAGATAGTGACAAGCACAAGCGCAAAACGGACCCCAGCAACCTCTATGCCAGGCCCGTGCATGCAAAACTCATCACGGTGAGTGAATAGGGGGCACCACCTAGCTTTGAGCAGCTAGGACGTGGACAACAGCGATTCAAATAACACTAACACAGCACACTACAGGGGAGAGAGAGAGAGAGAGAGAGAGAGAGAGAGAGAGAGAGAGACCTTCTCCATGCAGCATATGATTTTTGATGTCCTCCCCTCCTGTATTCTCTAGGAGAATAACCATAGCTTTTGTCGGAAGAAAAGTAAGGTGAAGAAGAAGGAGAAGAGGGTGCCCTCTTCCTAGCCCTTTTCTTCCTTTGTTTCCTCTCTCCCTTTTCAGAATGACGAGGAGAAGGACTATGTGTTGATCTTTTCCTCTTGGGGAGGAGTGGGAGATCGTCTAGACCGTCGTCTTCATGGAGCCACATCTTCAAAGGAACTTAATGTTTCATTGCTTTCTTGATCTTTGGATTCCTCCTCTCAAATGGGACAGAGTCTTCTTTTGAAGGTCTCATCAAGAGGCCTCCTAAGCCCTCTCTCCTCTTGGAGAGGAAGGGAGATTCCATAAGCACGAAGTTGTTGAGTAACTTCGGCTTTGTAAAACAGGGTTGACCATAGCTTTTTGCAACCTAGTAACGAGATAATTGACAAACATGGGGGCATCATCATTAGCACCTTCATGTGAAAAATGAAAGCTATCAATGTTCATTCTACTCTCTTGATTATTGTCAGTCATGTTAATAGAATTTATGTATGTACTTAGTGTATACTTGCGCAATTCAAAACCTTAGTTGCCACTCCTCTTAGCCTTTGAAAATTGGCTCTTAAGTATCTACACCCACGGCTCGAAGTGGTTAATTATAGAGAGTAGTGGAGTATTTCTAACATAGTAGAGTTGCCCAGGGCTAGATCCTTTTGGAATTCTTATGGCTCAATAATGTTAAAGCCATAGGCACGTCTAAAAAGACTCCATCATTAAGTTCAAATCTCTCGAGGTGTGCACCATATCCCACATAGTGGGCTCAACAAAACCGATAATAGATCCCAGTTTCACTTACCCTAATATAATAAACAACATCAACCATTTATAGGCTACTTAAGGACCTCTCTTCTTAAGCAAGAAAAGAGAAACCAAATGCTCTGATACCAATGTAGTGGAATTGGCCTATTTAACTTGAGAGTAGCGGAAATTAATGAGAGTACTTTTGAGAAATGACTTTGTGAGCATAGTGGGTGAGCATAATTGAAGATAGAAACATACTCATAGCAATTAGTTAACTTGGCATAAACAATAATTTTGCAAGAGAGAGAATTGAGAGAACATGACAACAGTTGAGGACCGGATTTATGTGGAGCCGGTCCCCCCTCCAATAGGCATTTGTATTATGATTTCTCCCATTAAGAGGAGACTTGTTACAATACAATCTTTGTATTTCTTGTGACCTAGGTGATGCAATGAAGATGGAAAGCTTCATGCATCACAAGCATAACATAAACTTTGAAGAAATATTTAACTATCACAAGCCTCAGTCCCAAGACCTCAAACACCTTCGAAGGTGGAGAGAGCTAGCAGGGAATGAGGATAGGGAAGAGGAAGAAGAAACATTTCATAGGAGAAAGAATTATTTCCTCACTTATCATAACTCTTCTTGCTAGCATACATAATAGCATAGTAATGAAGATGGAGAAGATGGAAAGCTCAAGCATTGAAGCATGGATCTTGGTTCATCTTGGTTCGATTTGCACTCCATAGCCAAGAGTGTTGGTGTAGGCTGTCAACTTCTCAAGGAGCTTGGAGAAGGAGATGAAGCTCTTGCACTTTGCATAGCACACAATGAGAGTTTGTGAGTGTGTGTGGTTAAGTATACCCCCTAAGCAACCCCCTGGCTTGATTGGGTCGACCCCCCCTTCTAGCTCATGCTTTAAGCTCATTGGACCCCTCCAGACCTAGCCAATCAGAAGGCGTAGGAGGCATTACAAGCAACAAGGGTAGCCTTGGGACAAGTGTCCCCCTTTCCCTTTTGAGAGAGAGGACTTGATAAATGCAAAATCAATTAATTAAATCTCCTAAATTATCATTGGACCCCTTGGGTGGCCAACCAATAGGCTTCAGGCACACCATGGGGGCAACATGAGGAGGAACTTGACAAGTGTCCCTTTTGCTTACTTTGAACCATGCATGCCTTGTGTGAGTGTGTGGGTGTTCTATAGGGATCACCCCCTCCTTGTAGGAATTGAATCTTGACCTTTTGACACCTCAAGCCCCTCATGCATAGGCCCAGAGTCCCACCACAAGCTTGGCCCTTGAGCACTTTAAGCTTGGACTGGGTTCTCACCTCAAGTGCAACCCTAGCATCTCAAGCATGACAAGCATCTCAAGCACCTTAATCATCAAGCACCTCAAGCACCTTAAGCTTGGGCCGGGTTCCCACCTCAAGATTATCCCTAGCTTACCTAAGATCAAAGGACTTTTACACTAACTATTGGAGGTCTTCAATGAAGCTAACCCTAAGGTCTTATGCTCCATTGGTTAGCCTTGCTCTTTGATAGACCATCTCTCATTTGGGCCCCTTTACCATTGGCCCCGTGTTGAGATAGATCTATAAGCACTTCTCAATATCTTAACCCTTGTTCCCATTTATTCTCCCACATTAAGTGACCAGTTTAATATGAGAAAATCATTTGGGTTGGTTAGATATTAGTTTTCATGACACATTTGATGCAAAATAGTAGCCGATGTGCCATCTGTTCAGGAGATATCCACAAGGAGTATATGTTATGTTTGGCATGGCAAATGAGTTTAAATTCAAGCAAGCCCGCCAAGATACCCCTAGCACAATTAGAAATTTTTTTGGCGACCAAGATACTGGTTGTGAGCATAACAATTAAGATCGACAAACTATGTAAAATCGTGAATTTAAAGCATTGTGTATGATCAAAACACATTGAATAAAAGCTCTTTCATAATGGTTTTTGACACAATCTTCATTCTACTCTCAAGCTATATTGAATCTGTGAAGTTGTTGTCTGGTTCTAAGTCTAAGTGTTGTGGGTCTCCTTGTAAGTCTGTTTCCACATCTATTACCACGTTCTCTTCTATTTCGTCTATAGCGCATTGAGATACACCGACATTGAACTCTTCTTCATCTTCGTTTTGACAATCATACAACTAGGTTGGCATTTTCTCCTCGTAGCCAGCACTTTCAATGTGATGCAATATCTTTTTGTTGCAAAACATATACACTAATTTTTCCACCCTATCTGCTAATAATCTATTGCGAATAGTGTTATGAACATACTTGTACATACTCCAGTTTCTCTTTGAACTTAAGTTTGTTGCACATTGTGCCAATAATTTCATTTCAAGGGGACGTAAGGTTGAGTAATACTCTCCACCATTCATCATCCACTACTTCCATGCAGGTCGCTCTTTTGCCATTGGCTGTACAAAATCATTCGCAAAAGGACCCTCTTTTAATCTAAATTCACTCAAATCTTTGATACCATCGACTCAATCTTGAACGTTGGAGTAGAACGTGTTGACCACATGATAGAAATCGCAAACCACCTCTGTATTGGATATCAGATCTAAATTCCAATACTCTGGATCGAGCATGGAAGCCACACTATGGAGTGGACTATGAGCGCTCTTTCATCTTGCATGAAAATACTTGGCCAAAATTCTTCGCTGTTTACCAGAGAATGGTAGTCACCACTCGTTCTCTACTACAGACTCTTTCAGCTCCTCGAGATTTTCAAGACTCTATTGGACTGACCACCATGTCATCCACACTTTGCCCATATTTGGCACCTTTTTATCAAGGTTGCAAATCTCGAACATAACGGGCATCATTACATGGTATGCATCCATTACACTCCTCCACCAATCAACTTTGTTTATGTTACCACTCAGACACGTAATTTTCTCTATTCATCAAAGGCCGTGCAACTGAAAGTGTCAATCACACTGTACTTATTGTGGAGAAGTGATTTTCCAATGTATAAAATGCGTGCAAAACTGAGTTTAAGAAAGAAGTTTCAACATCACTGGCATGCGTATTCTGTACAAATCGAGCACTCTTTGTCGTTTCAAGATAAATTTCACAACCTGGCACACTGTGTCAATTATTTTGGCAAACCATGTGGTTTCTTCACTAATGTACCAATCCTTTAGCACCAAGTTTAAGCTGTTCGTATTACAACCATTGGCAAAAATGTATGGAAAGCACTTCTTTATTAATTTACTAGCATTTTTACAATTCTTTGCGTTGTCCATGACTACTTGAACGACATGTTCAGCACCAGTGTTCTTAATTACATTAATCAAGACCTCAAAAATGTATTTGCCACTTTTAATTCCTCCAAAACTGTCAATCACCTTTGTGAATGTTTCTCCCCTTGGACAAACTAGCATTACATTGATCAGTGGTCTTCTTTGAATATTTGACTAACCATCACTCACCATTGTGCATCTTGAAAGCAAAATATTTCCAATTAATATTTTGCCAACACGCTCTTTGACTTCGAAGTAGCATTTGTCCAAGAGAACATTTCGTATCGTGTGATAAGAGGGAGCTGAAAATCCTGGGCCAAATTCACCAATTTTCTTCCAAGCAGCCTTCCAATAATTGTTGTCTACCATGACTAGAGCACTTCCAATGAAGAATATTGCTTTGGTGAGTGCAGTTTGTGCTTCTTCTAAAGACTGCATCCAAAAGCTTTGATGCAATGATTTTTGATGCATTTGACCAAGTCCACCTTCATTGTGACGCTTAAAAGTAATGTTGATTGACATTTCCTCTCCCTATGAAGGCTGTTCTCCAAGGTTAGTCCGTGTCACCACAGGATCAGTAGAGTTAATATTCGGCTCTGAATGCTCTTGACTTGCATCCATAACAGAGCTATATATATGTTGTCTCTTGCCACCTTTTTCTCAAACTCTTTGCAATTGCAGGCACCTGAGGATGTTCACATTTCTTACAACTCTTTTTAACGCTACCCAAAAAATGGTCCCTGATACGAGGTGCACCGCCTGATTTTGTTGTGAGACAAAATTTACATTACCACTCCATATATCAACCGCATATGTTGTGAGTATAATCCCACTCTTGCCAAGAGCTTTTTTATTCTTTGGCTTCTTCATACCACTTGTGCCGACATTTTGCTCCATTGATTTTAAATTAGAACTGAAGACAAAAGAACTAGATGTTCAATTTTTAGTACAATTTTCTTCTTTTCAATAAAATATTAAACTTTTCATTCACTAGGAAAGTAATCAAATCTGCATGGTATGAGATTTGCAATGCCCAATAGTCAATCTACATATTGTTCACCTATGTTGTGAGCAAGCGTACACATTGCATTGCACTCTCTATACAATATAATAAATAGAACAATGCTATGAATTCCTCAATGAAATCAATATTATGATGATTATTTATACGTACTCTTTGATTTGCAAACAATAAGAAACATCTAATTTCAAATGATACAAAGAATAATCAACTTCTAAATTGAACGATGTTAGTTATTTGCAAAAAAAACATGAAAGCAATAAAATCTATCATTGGTTGTGTCATACACTAATAATCTTTCATAATACATAATGCACTCTCTATATAAATCAATGCATGAAATAACACAAAGAAATCTTCAATATAATCACACAATTGAGGACTACTTGCACCCAGTCAAGGATTGTAGCCCCCTTATGCAACCAATTTAATATATAAAAGCTATTTTCACTCCATTAAGGATAATAGCTCTTATATTGTGCATTGACAATGTATATCAACTCAAATCTATGATGGTGAAAAATGCAAGACTTCAAGAATCTTTATATGCCCAGTTAACTAGTACAGGACATCCAACCCTTGACTATCGACTCAACATTTGCATATGCTCATCTTCTAAAACCAATTACAACCCCCATTTGGACCAATGACTTCGTCGCCCATGACTTTTCAATTTTTCAATTGTTTTGGTTTCGTATCTTTATGTTTGGTAAAGGAATTAAATATTTTTAAAAGTGGTTACCAAATTAAGAATCACGTTCAGCTCAAAAAAAGGAACCTATGACTCTGTAACCTTAGGTCAATTCACAAGGACATGACAATACCTGGCACTCGCATACACTCCCCAGGGATTTGCCCAGTCAAAGCACAACGATAAGCAAGTTGTTTACTATATATAATTACGCTCGTCGAGCTTTTTTATTTACTCGGCATGCCTGCCAAGTATTTAATTTTTCCCGGCGGGCTCGCCGAGAGAAGTCTATACCCGACGGGTTTCATAGGGAATACTCTTTTACCCGGCGGGCTAACCATCTCTATGGGTTTTTGCAGGTCATCATCCAAGTCACATTAACAAATAACGTGATCACGTGTTTTTTTTGTAATTACTAGAGTTATTAACGTAATCATGCGATCATGATCACGTCAATGAAATCCCTGAGTAGAACCCAAAGAAGAAGAGGAAAGCTCTCTCCACACCAAATGAAAGAGCTACCAAAGTTGCTAGTTTACCTACATGAAGGGAAATACGGAGCTGCACTTGTTTGAAATAACGTGGGGTGTTGGGGGGACAGGAGGAGGGGGGGAGATTTAGGGTAATGGGGTCAAGACCTAGAGAGGCAGCTTCCACCAAAGCTGAGTGCAGAGTAGGTGAGCAGCTTTACCGGCAGTTGGGTCAAAACCCAAAGAGCCAGCTTACACCAAAGCCAAGTGCAGAGTAGGTGAGCTTCACAGGCAGTTTCATGTCCTCCCTTTTGGCTCAAATCAGAAGGTGTGTGTGTGTGAGAGTGAGAGAGAGGATGAGGGGCAGTTGAATGCAGGAAAAAGCGGAGAGAGAGAGAGAGAGAGAGAGAGAGAGAGAGAGAGAGCTCTATGGTTTGCAAAGGGTTGGTCGATCGTCTCATTTCCAGATGGTGTCAACGCAATTGAAATTTTTTTGGACTCATGCTGCATGCACAAAGTTTGCAATTTTGGACATGTGGAAAGATAACTTTGGTTGCCTTTATACAATATATACTAGTCACTAGTATATGGACCCATCTTCTAGATGGAAGAGGAGAAGAAGAAGAAAATAGAGACCTATGAGAGAGAGAGAGAGAGAGAGAGAGAGAGAGAGAGAGAGATTACCGGCATGCTTGGAAGATCGAGAAATAGATGCAAGTTATGGGTTTCCTTATGTTATTTATTTCATAGAAAGAGGAAACTTAGTAGAACATGTGTTAAAGAAACACACGATGAAAAGGTGAACTCAAAGAAATCAAGCACAAAAGCTCAAAATGGGGCTTCAAAGTTTGATCAATCTGATTATTTTCACAATTATAGAAATCTTGGTAAGCTTAATGCTTTTTGGATGGCAAGAGTGCAATTTTAGGTATTGAGAGTGCCTGCTTGTCTATGATTTTATGCATTGACATCGACAATGCGGCATGCTTTGACTATCATCAAGTATGAACATTAAACCCCACATCCCCTGTGTTCTCTATAAAGGTTGTGCTTCTTAGTGTGGTCTTTGCATGAATATTTGCACTCCATAACCTCTCTCGCACCATTTTTCAATTTCAAAACCTTGCCACCTTTGAGGGCTCCCACGTGGGGTTTTCTTAAACGCTCATAAGATGTCATCTCTCAAATATACAATCCTCCACTAACAATCTCATGTTTGCTTGTGTCAACAAAGTGCATAATGCCAAAGATATTTGGGGGCTCTTGAGATAGTTCCTACAATGTTCAAATTTCTCATAGAGAACTCAAGTTCAAGACTTATCCATTCTAAATATTTGGATAATTCCTATGGCTTTAAAAGTTCTCTCTCTCTCTCTCTCTCTCTCTCTCTCTCTCTCTCTCACACACACACACACACACACATTCACACACACACACACACACACACGCACGCACGTGCGCGCGCACACACACACACAAAAGAGGGCTTGCGTTCAAGATTAATCCAGAGGGCTTTTGGGATAGTTCCTATGACATTCCAATTTCTCATAGAGATGTTGAGTTCAAGACATCTTTGAGAGCTCTTAGGTTTGTTCCTACATCGTTCAAATTTCTCGTAGAGTCCCTGAGTTCAAGACTCGCCCAATAGATATTTGGATACTTCCTATGACCTCAAAATTCTCTCTCTCTCTCTCTCTCTCTCTCTCTCTCTCTCTCTCTCTCTCTCTCACACACACACACACACACACACACACATAAGAGGTCTTGCATTCAAGACTAATCCAGTAGATATTTCAGGGCTCTTCAATATTTACTTGGGTACACATATATAAAAGAATGCTAATTTAACTGATTCCATATCTATGCTCACATGAATTTAGTGTGTAAAGGACGTTGGTTATATATGCACGTGTGTGTGTGTACTACTGGCATACATAATTGTTGATCAAAGACCAATATTTACTTGATCTAAGATTTTTCTTTTTATGGTCAGATTCCATCCAATCATCTTGTGGCAGTTTGGAACCTGGCCTTTTGTTTTGAAGATCCTTGGTTCAAATATTTTAGCATTGGGTTATTTGCCTAAGATTATAAATGAACAGGATATGTCAAAAATCTGATGGAATTACAATGCTATTGGCTGAATCAAAACTTTTGATCAAGTATTCACGTGTGACTTCGAACAAATGTGAGAGGAAAGAACATAATCATAATGAGGTAATTAGTAAGGGCCTTCGCTAGCTAAAGATGTCGTGTTCGGCACAGCTTTGATTGACAAAAATCCTTGATTGTGACAAAAAAATTCATGGGGAGATTCTTAGTTAGAGGCTTTTGTGAAAAGACTGTCATTGGCAATGCTTAAATTGACATGCATGCCAATGGAAATGGGAATGGAAGTCTTTATGGAAATAGTATGTGGACATTAGTAAATGAAATTTTGGGAGCATTATGAGAAGGTTCAGAAACCTTAATTTGGGTTGTGGTGAAAACTTGAGTTGACCAGGCCAGTGTATGCCACAAAAAGACTCAGGAGGATTGTACGCTTTGACTTTTTGCAAGCATGTAGTCATGACTCATAGGAGAGACCACACTCCATCTCCGAAATGCATATGTTGATGTTATCCAGCTCTTTCAAATCACCTATAGTGCCAATAGAGACTCCTTGTTTGATCTAGGACCATCACCATGCATTCAAGATGCAAACATAGGTGATTACATTCAGAGAGAGACCCTCACTTTGCATCCACTAAAAACAACCCACAACTAGAGAGAGGCCCTCGCTTCACGTCAGCTAAAAATAGCCCAAAGCCTCCTCGCTCTGGCCCTCTTGGGCATATGCCACAATCAGTGTGCTTGAAGAGATGGCATTCCAAACAAAAGTACTCCTTAAGCATTCTTTTGCCCATTTGAGCATGGTGTGTCGTACCACATGCCTTCAAGATGCAAGCATAGGTAATTGCTGCCAGAGAAATGCCCTCCCTTCACATCGGTTGTCCTCGCCTTGTGTTAGTTGATGTCATTCACTGTTGGGCATATCTTGCAATCAATGTACTCCAAGAGACGAAGTACCACATCTAGCGTAAGCAGACACCTTGACCAAGGTAGTCTCAAGCACGATGTTTTCTTTCAACATCCCCTCAAGAGACTGAGCTTCACATTTGCTCAAAACAGCCCTGAGCTTCATGGCCCTGTCCCTTTTAGGCATTCTGAAGTACACCACATTTTGTGCACATGTTGACAAAGGCATTTCAAATGACAGCCTCTTTCTTTAACATCATATGACTAAAATGTCATCATAATTTTTTTTGCCCATATCAACATCTTATGTGTAGTGCCACATGCCTTGAAGATGCAAGCGTAGGTTATTGCATCTGAAGAGACACCCTCCTTTTGCATTCACTAAAAATGGCCCAGGGATTCCTGGCCCTGCCTCTGTTGGGCATATCCCACAATCAATGCACTTCAAGAGTCAAAAAACAGATCGGAGAACATATTGACAAAGGCATTGCCAAGCATGACCTCTTTTTTCAACATTACATGACTAACAATATCATCATCCTGAATTCGTTTTCCTATTTGAGCATCTTGCTTAACACACATGATTACATCTAGAGAGACATCCTCACTTCGTATCCGCCAAAACAGCTGAACGCCTACTGGCATTGCCTTTATTGGGCAAATACTACAATCAATGAATCTGCTGAAAAATACCCCTATTGCGCAAATCCCGCAATCAATGTGCATTCCAAGAGAGGACATCCAGGATAGGAAGCGCTTCAAGAAATCATGTGGTTCCTTCTGAAGTACACCACATTTCATCATTTCTGTAGTGCCATGTGCCTTGCAAACTGCAAGCATAGGTGATTGCATCTGGAGAGAGCCCTCGCTTTGTATTCACTAAAAACAGCCCGGTGCTTGCTGGCCCTTCTCTTGTCAGACAAATCTTGCAATCAATGCACTGCAAGAATGGCGTGGCGGACTCCTCGAGCACTTTTTGTGCATTCTGAAAGAAGTACACCACAATTGGCAGATGTGTAGACCAAGGCATTCCAAAACACGATTTCTTTTTCCAACAGCCCCTAGCAAACTTTATCATAGTGAGTTCTTCAGCCAATATCAGCCTCTTGTGTAGTGTTACATGCCCTCAAGATGCAAGCGTAGACGATTGCGTATGGAGAGAGACCCTCGCTTTGCATCGGCCAAAAACAACCGAGATCTTCCTAGCCCCTGCCTGGATTGGGCACATCCCATGAGTGTGTTGCAATGGACACCATTCCCAAGAGCTTTCTAAAGTACACCACATTTGACCTACATGTCCACCAAGCAGAACCTCTTCATCAATAGACCTTGGCTAACAATATGATTGCCATATCTTTTGCCCATATCAGCCTCTTGTGTAGTGCCACATGCCTTCAAGCTTGCATATGAAGAGAGACCCTCACTCTCCATCCACCAAAAATAGCCCAGTGCTTCTTGGGCTCTGCCCCAGTTGGACATATCCCATAATTAGTGTGTTGCAAGGGACGCCATTCCAGAGAGAGAGAGCTTTTTGAAGTAAACCACAATTGACATAAATGTCCACCAAGGCATTCCCAAGCACGACCATTTTCATCAACAACCCTAGGCTAAAAAAATCATCATGTAAGAGTACCACATGCCTTCAATATGCAAGAGACCTTCACTTCGTATTCACCAAAAACAACCCAGATCACCTTCTTGACTCGTGCCCCTATTGGGAAATCCATAATTTTAGTGTGCTGCAAGGGACACTATTCTGGACAAGGAGCTCTCGGAGCATGTTTTGTGCTTCCTAGCACACAACACATCTGGCATACATGTCAACCAAGGCATTCCCAAGAATGATGTGTTTTTAAAAGAGCCCTTGACTAATAATATCATCATGAATTTTTTTGCCCAGATCAGGGTTTTGCCTAGTACCACATGCCTTCAAGATGTGATTGTAGGTGATTGCGTTTGGAGAGTTGCCCTCACTTTGCAAAGCTTAGAGCTTGCTTGCTCGGCTCTTTTGGGCAAACCCCCACAATCAGTGAGCATTCCAAGAGACGACCTCTTTATCAAGAGCTACTGACTAACAATATCATCGTTAATATCAAGAGCTTCGCAAAGCCCAGAGCTTGCTGGCCTTGCCCTTTTGGGCAAACCCCCACAATCAGTGAGCATTCCAAGAGACAACCTCTTTATTAAGATCTACTGACTAACAATATCATCAATTCTTTTGCCCATATCACCCTCTTTTTGTAGTGGCACATGCCTTCAATATGCAAGTGTACATGACTGCATCTGAAGAGAGACACTCACCTCGCATCCGCCAAAAACAGCCCAGAGCTTCCTGGCTTGTGCCCCTATAATGTCCTGGTTTCGAACATAGAGCTCTGAAAGCACTTATTGTACTTTCTAATGTACACCATATTTCTAACATACACCGAAGACAATGTCAACACCCCATGACTAACAATGAAATCATGAAGCCGTTTTCAAGTGCATGTATTGCATCTAGAGAGACACCCTTGCTTCACATCCGCTAAAAACAACCCAAGCTTCCCGGGCCCTGCCTCTATTGGGCATATCCCATAACTAGTGTGTTGCAAGGACATGTTCCACACAGGAAGCACTTGAAGCACCTTTTGTGCTTTCTCACATGCACCACATTTGGCATATAGATGGGGCGGGCATGAAGCAAACTGTGCGAGCAGAGAAGAAGAAGAAGAAGAAGAGCATTTTAACATTCTAGGAAACTTTCCGCAGAGAGAGAGAGAGACCCTTACTTGATGAAGGATGCAAGCCGTTGACACTGGTGGGCACTACAGAGGGCGACATCAATGCAGCGTCTCCGATGCTAAGGTGGTTATGTAATATTTGAAATCACAACAGTTGCTATCGCCATCACAACATATTTTCTAGAAAACTTCATGTTATAGTTTTACCTATAACACCCACGTGGCAGGTCCTCCCTCTCCATTATATGTTACTAGTGCAGCCGCCGTCTCTCTCTCTCTCTCTCTCTCTCCCTCTCTCCCCCCGTCACTGTGTTCCCGGACTATAGGTGACACCCATCGGATGCAGGAGAGGCTGACCGGGGGGGGGGGATTCGCTCCCCCTTTATCTATTAGTATAGATGAGCACGTATAGAGCTAGAAGAGGGCAAGAGGAGGTGCTCACAATGTACAGGAACTTGGACTTGATGATAAGCTTAATATTGATTACAAGACTTAATACTTTATTAAGAGAGCTAGATACAAGGCTTGGATTACACTTGAATACAAGACAAGGCTTGATTGCAAGGCCGAGACTTGAACATAAGAGGGATTTCCTCATAGGAGCCTCACAACTCGTGTTGGCAAGATTGAGGGGCTTGTGGCCCAAGACCCCTATTTATACTAGTGCTTGAGGAGGTTACTTGAGGAGGTTAGTACTTTCTAGGTTCTTCTTGAGGAGATTAGAATCTTCTAGAAGGTCCTTTTTGTTCCTTCTAGTTCTTCTAGATCCTTTTTTCACTTTCTAGAGCTTTCCAGAAACTTCTAGATTCTTATGAGACCTCCTCCAAGCTTCTAGAATCTTCTAGCAATGATGCAGGTGATGATATCAGCAACGATGCAGCTGATGACACAGGCAATGATGCAAGCGATGACAGAGGTGATGATGCAGGCCATGACATCAACAATGATGCAGGTGATGACGCAGGTGATGATGTAGGCGATGACATCAGCAATGGCTGACTCTCAAGCATCCATGACATTACCCCCTCCTCTAGCGACGAGTTCCACGAGGAGCGGTCATGTTCCTTGACTGGGGCTTCCATGGATGCTGTTGATGGAATTCTTGGACTTTGAGAGGTGCATGTTGAAGATTGTGTGTTGGTTCCCAGGTTCTTTCACTGGCATCATAGCCTTTCCAATGCTCCAAGTACTGTAACCTGCCATGCGAAACTTGAGAATCTAGGACTTTCTCGACCTCATATTCGTCATGTCCTTGAATCTTAATCGGAGGAGGTGGTTGTAGGGCTCTTTCTGGGATGTTAGATGTGTGGCAAGGTTCTAGGATGGAAACATGAAAGACCGGATGGATCTTCATGGATGAGGGCAACTGGAGTTGATAGGTGACTGGATTGACTTGACGGATAATCTTAAACGGGCCAAGCCTTCGATAATCCAGCTTTTAACAGGGACGAGATGAACGTAGATCACGCTGAAGGAGCCACACTTTATCCCCCTCTTTGTATTTTGGATGATGCATGCGATGGAGATTTGCACTTTCCTTATACTTGGATTGAGCTTCTTTGATATGAATTGTAAGCTCTTTGTGCATTGCAGATAACCATTGTGCAAGATGAATAGCAATTGGAGCCTAACTTGATGGTGTCTGTGGATATCCTGTTTGGGATGGTGACCATAATTAGCAAAGAATGGAGTGTGACGGGTGGAGGCGTGAAAATTGTTATTGTAGGAGAATTCTACTAGCAGTAGGAGCTCGACCTAATTATCCTAGTGATAATTGATAGTACAATGGAGATACCCTTCCAAAACTTGATTTACTCTCTCGATTTGTCCATCACTTTGTGGGTGATTGGCTGAGGAGAGGTTGATTTGTACTCTGAGTAGCTTGAATAAGCTTTTCCAAAAGCTAAAGATGAACTGTGGGCCTCGATTAGAAACTATGTCATTGGGTAATCCGTGATAACGATAGATATGGTGTAGAAAGAGTTTGGTCGTACCTTCGTTGGTGATGATTTTAGTGGTTGGAATTAAGTGTGCCATTTTTGTAAACCGATCCATGACTACTAAAGTGGAGTCAAATCTTGTGACAAGGGTAGCTCTACGATGAAATCCATGGAGATGGATGACCATGATTTGCTTGGAATGGGCAAGGGATGGAGTAACCCATGAGGACGATGACGAGGAGCCTTTGATATATTGCAAGTGTCACAAGTTCCTACATAATCCTTGGCAAGATCCCACATTTGAGGCCACCAAAAGTCACGGGAGAGAAGCTCAATTGTCTTATTAACCCAAAATGCCCTGGTGATGGAAGATCATGTTGTTGCTAAAGTACCTCCAAGCGTGTTGGTCCTGGCGGAATATAGAGAAGACCTTTATAGTAAATTATTCCATCAATTTCTTGAAAGTCCTCATTAACCCCTTGTCCTTGTAGTTGTTGTCTAATATTCTGAGAAGTGGGTCCTTGGCAATTTGCGTCTTCACCTTAGAAAGAAAAGTACAATCTTTAGGAGCTTGGCTTATGGTGGCATTTAGCTTAAGCTGCTCAGGTTTTAAAATTACCGACTCTTGTTGATCAACTCCTGCGTCGCCTTCTCTAGGTACAAGGTAGGATCTTCTTGATAAGAAAATCAAACCTTGATAGGATACTACTCCACCTGGCTTGGCGACGATTCAAGACGCGGGATGCCATGAAGTATTCCAAATTCTTGCTAAGGCTCTTTGTCATGGATTTCATAACTAATTTCTGCAGTCGAGAACTTGCGGGAATGAAAAGTCACTGGATGTACCCGACAATCCTCACCTACTTGGAATAGAATAGCGCCAAGGGCAAAATCTGAAGCGTCTATTTCTAGGATGAAAGGCTTTGTAGGATTTGCATGAATTAGAATGGGTGCGGTCGTGAAAGCTTACTTGAGAGTCTAAAAAGCTTTCACGGCCTCTGAGACCCAAAAAACTTATTATGGCATGTCAACCTTGTGAGTGCTGTAACCACCTTGGAGTATCCCAAGAGAAGGATACGATAGAAATTTGTAAATCCGAGGAAACATTGAACATCTCTTACCAAGGTGGGTGTCTCCCAATCAAGGATGGTTTGAACCTTCTTTGGATCCATGGAGATTCCCTTTTCAGAGATAACATAACCAAGAAATTCCACCTTAGATTGATGAAAAGAGCACTTCTCCAACTTTGTTTATAACCCTGATGCACGAAGGTTTTCAAGCACTAACCGTACATGGTGCTCATAATCTTCTTGATCCTTGCAAAATATCAAGATATCATCCAAGTATATTACCACAAAATAATCCAAATAGTCCCGAAAGATGTCGTTCAATAAATGTTGAAAAACTGTTGGGGCATTTGGACCAAATGGCATGACCGTATATTCAAAGTGGCCATACCTTGTGCGAAAGGCTTTCTTCCATTCATCACCTTCTTTGATTCTGACTAGGTTGTAAGCACCACGAAGGTCTATTTTTGTCGTTTCTTAACGGTGATCTTGTTCAGGCCCCTATAATCCACGCACATCCGGAGAGTTCTGTCATTCTTTTTTACAAAGAGTATTGGAGCTTTTGCTGGGGACTTTGAATGCCGTATGAACCCCTTAGCAAGATTCTCATCAATATTGTTTCGTAATTCTACCAATTCATCTTGAGATAGCTTGTATATTGGGCCAAAAGGGGGTTGGGTCATAGGGTCGATGCTCCGGTAAGAGGTTTGCATTCTTCTTCTCAAAAACATCATTGTAATCTTGATATTGACATGGCAATGTCTCCATGATTTTTGTTGTTGACGTGTCGGTCGGTGTTGCAAATATCAAGCAAGTTGAATACTTTTTGGTTGCACGCATGAAGACCTTGGCTCCAAGATATATAGGCCTATTATGCCTTCCCTTCTTCTTTTAGACTTTGCGTGGTTCAATTTTCCGAGCCTTCCAATCGATGCTAAAATTATGTAATTCAAGCCACGGTAACCCAATAACAACTGGATTGCTTGGGCTTTGTATGATATTGAACGATATTCTTGAAACATGCTCCTTCAATGTTACTTCGATGAGGCGAGTTTCATACCTAACATCCCCTGAAGCGAGGGGGCGACCATCAATGACCTCTATAGTTGCAGGATTACCTACATGCACCTCTTAGATTTTAACTTAAGCACTATCATGGCAAGATTAACACTCGAGTAAAGAACAGGTTTATGACCTTTGTAGTTTTTTTTGTAATTAAAATTTGTTGTTAATTATCTATAGATCCCCTCGATTCTTTTAGAAAACTGTGTAGAGGGCCAAATATCTCAATTACTTTCTCCAAAATATGGAGGCTTTTTGACAATGGGCTCACTTGATTCCTGTCAAGAGTTGTTCCCAACTAACCAACACTTTCAAGGTTGACAAAGGTTTTTTAAACATTTCATGTCAATGAAAACACGAAAGGCTTTGTGCTTATATCCTATTCCGTCAGTCACAATATAGGACTAATCACACACAATGCAGTATTTGCTGAAGTCGACTACAATGAAATTTTTGTGTTCTCGTGTACGACTTGTCCGAATTTTTCAAGCTCTACAATGGGTTCAACATGTCTCACTTCGGGCGAGTTGTTTGGACCCCAACCACTTTGCATTTAATTGGGTTGTTTTTGTTCATACATGAGTGGTGACTATGCATCACAAGCATGTGAAAGTATGTTTGGTCCTTGAGGCCAATTTTAGAGAGTTGATGGGTGCTAGGTTGATCTATCTAGAGTGTATGACTTTTGGGCATCTATAGTGGTGGAAGTCCATCACAAGAATTTCAAAGTATGCACATCAAGAAAAGTTTAAACATGGATGCAATTAAGTGCTCTTAGTAAACTTTTTAGAGTGTCTGTACTAGTGCGAGTTAGACTTGAGTGGTTTGTGCACTACAACATAACATGAAGATATCGACACATCATATATCGATTGCCATGCCTTTCCACGCGTATATCGATGTAATTAGAGCGCATCGATATACGCATCGTAATGCACGTCGATATACGCGTGGAAAGGCATTATTTACCACACGTATATCGACGCTGTTTGCAACGCAAAAAAATTTGGGGAAAAAAAGAGAAACCCGCGCATGCAGGGGCCATTTTCGCCAGCTCAAATCTTGGCCGAAACCTGCTGCGCAGGTATTATGTCACTCTCCCCCCCCCCCCCAACCCCTCTCACTCTCTCTCTCTCTACATCTCGTGTGTGTGTGTGTGTGTAGGAAAGAGAGAGAGCGGTGTGTGTGTGTGTGCGTGTGTAGGAGGGAGAGAGAGAGAGAGAGAGAGAGAGAGAGAGAGAGAGAGAGAGTGGTGTGTGTGTGTGTAGGGGAGAGAGAGAGAGAGAGAGAGAGCGGTGTGTGTGTGTAGGAAAGAGAGAGAGAGAGAGAGAGAGAGAGAGAGAGAGAGAGAGAGAGAGACAAGTGTGTGTGTGTGTGTGTAGGAAAGAGAGAGAGAGAGAGAGAGAGAGAGAGAGAGAGAGAGAGAGAATTAATGTATGCGTAGGAAAGTAAAATTAAAGAGAGAAATGAAATGAAATGTTATATTAACGTCTTCGAAAGGCCAAAGTGACCTATGAGACAAGAAAGTTACAATGTGGTGGATCTGATACAAAGTCAGAGTAAAAAGATGACAAAATGACAAAATAAAATATTATGGAATCCTAAACTGCTGGGTGTGGACTAAACGACTAAAACAGCTAGCTGGGATAGGTAGATCATAGGAGATCTAGCATCTGTCGTTGGCGGATCTCATCAATCTCCTCCATGGTCAATAGTCTGACCGGACGTTGTGCATGTCGAGCCAAAGTAATCTGGATCGTCTGATGCAGCCTATGACTTCATTTGACCAGCTCAAAATACATTCGAAGCTCAACTCTCACTTTTACACATGAAAGTCCTCTAGGGAGCAACAACAGCGCCGTCGTTGCTCTTAGAGACAAGCCATCCGTAGTCCATTAGGTAGTCTTAAAGCAATGTCAAGAGCACGTATGGCAAGCCGTAGGTCAAACGGATAGAAGAAACGCCAAATACACAAGCCATAGGTCAAATCCGGTTGCGTTTTTCTACGAAAAAACGCAAACAGACTTCGGAAATGGCTTTTATGCCTACCGAAACCATCCGTAGTTCATTAAGTAGTCTTCAAGCAATGTCAAGAGTGTGTATGGCAAGCCATAGGTAAATGGGTTTGAATTAACGCCAAATACACAAGCCGTAGGTCAAATCCGGTTGCGTTTTTCTACGGAAAAACGCAAACGGACTTCGGAAATGGCTTCTATGCTTCTTGAAACTATCCGTAGACGATTAGGTAGTCTTTAGGCAATTTCAAGAGCACGTATGCCAAGCCGTAGGTCAAACGGATAGAAGAAACGCCAAATACACAAGCTGTAGGTCAAATCCGGTTGCGTTTTTCTATGGAAAAACGCAAACGCACTTCGGAAATGGCTTCTATGCCTACCAAAACCATCCGTAGTCCATTAGATAGTCTTAAGGCAATGTCAAGAGCGTGTATGGCAAGCCGTAGATCAAACGGATAGAAGAAACGTCAAATACACAAGCCGTAGGTCAAATCCGGTTTCGTTTTTCTACGGAAAAACGCAGACGGTCTTCAAGAACTGATTCTATGCCTACTAAAACCATCCGTAGTCCATTAGGTAGTCTTTAGGCAATGTGAAGAGTGCGTATGACAAGCCGTAGGTCAAACGTATAGAAGAAACGCCAAATACACAAGCCGTAGGTCAAATCCGATTACGTTTTTCTACGAAAAAATGCAAACGGACTTCGGAAATGGCTTCTATGCCTACCGAAACCATCTGTAGTTCATTAAGTAGTCTTAAAGCAATGTCAAGAGAGTGTATGGCAAGCCGTAGGTCAATGGGTTTAAATTAACGCCAAATACACAAGCCGTAGGTCAAATCCGGTTGCGTTTTTCTATGAAAAAACGCAAACGGACTTCGGAAATGGCTTTTATGCCTCTTGAAACCATCCGTAGACGATTAGGTAGTCTTCAAGCAATGTCAAGAGCGCGTATGGCAAGCCGTAGGTCAAACGGATAGAAGAAACGCCAAATACACAAGCCGTAGGTCAAATAACGGACTTCGGAAATGGCTTCTATGCCTACCGAAACTATCCGTAGTCCATTAGATAATCTTAAGGCAATGTCAAGAGCGTGTATGGCAAGCCGTAGGTCAAACGGACAGAAAAAACGTCAAATACACAAGCCGTAGGTCAAATCCGATTGCGTTTTTCTACGAAAAAACGCAGATGGTCTTCGAAAACTGATTCTATGCCTACAAAACCATCCGTAGTCCATTAGGTAGTCTTTAGACAATGTCAAGAGTGCATATGGAAAGCTGTAGGTCAAACGGACAGAAGAAACGTCAAATACACAAGCCGTAGGTCAAATCCGGTTGCGTTTTTCTACGAAAAAACGCAAACGGACTTCGGAAATGGCTTTTATGCCTACCGAAACCATCCGTAGTTCATTAAGTAGTCTTCAAGCACTGTCAAGAGCGCGTATGGCATGCCGTAGGTCAAAAGGATAGAAGAAACGCCAAATACACAAGCCGTAGGTCAAATCCGGTTGCGTTTTTCTACTTAAAAACTCAAACAAACTTCGGAAATGGCTTCTATGCCTACCGAAACCATCCGTAGTTCATTAAGTAGTCTTCAAACAATGTCAAGAGCATGTATGACAAGCCGTAGGTCAATGGGTTTGAATTAACGTCAAATACACAAGCCGTATGTCAAATCCGGTTGCGTTTTTCTATGAAAAAACGCAAACGGACTTCGGAAATGGCTTCTATGCCTCTTGAAACCATCCGTAGACGATTAGGTAGTTTTAAGGCAATGTCAAGAGCGTGTATGGCAAGTCGTAGGTCAAACGGACAAAAGAAACGTCAAATACACAAGCCGTAGGTCAAATCCGGTTGCGTTTTTCTACGAGAAAACGCAGACGATCTTCGGAAACTGATTCTATGCCTACCAAAACCATCCGTAGTTCATTAGGTAGTCTTTAAGCAATGTAAAGAGCGCGTATGGAAAGCCGTAGGTCAAACGGATAGAAGAAACGCCAAATACACAAGCCGTAGGTCAAATCCGATTGCGTTTTTCTACGAAAAAACGCAGACGGACTTCGGAAACTAATTCTACACCTACCGAAACCATCCCTAGTCCATTAAGTAGTCTTAAGGCAATGTCAAGACCGTGTATGGAAAGCCGTAGGTTAAACGGACAAAAGAAACGTCAAATACACAAGCCGTAGGTCAAATACACAAGTCGAAGTGGAGAGCAAGACAGAGAGAGAGATAGGGAAATAGGAAAATAGAGAGAGAAAGAGAGATAGCGAGAGCGAGATCGAGAGAGAGAGAAAGGGAGATAGCCGTTGGATGTTGAAGAAACTATGGAACTAAAAGAGGCAAAGGGGTTTTGCCCGCTACATGCATTGCCATGTACACTTGGGAGTGCACGTATGTGTCTACCCATATAGGATTTGACCAATAAAGACGAGATTTTGATCCGGTGGTCCTGATCTCCGTACACCTCTAGACTGAGGTGTACGGAGATTGGGCAAGACTAAAGAATGCGAGGTAGTTTACATTGTGAGGAATATATATATTAAAACAACATTCATAATCATTGTAGATGACAACGTCATCACTAACATGGAGGAAAAGATTGCATGCTCGTGCACGCTCTGCAAGTATCAAATCTTGCGCAAGCGTAGGATATGTAATGAGCATGTGCACAAGTACGAAGAGTTTGCTAAAGAAACCGTACAGAATCTACGATACGACTCCTACGGAACGGGCATTGATTTTCGCGACATAGCACCTACATCTGAGAGAGAGAGAGAGAGAGAGAGAGAGAGAGAGAGAGAGAGAGAGAGAGAGAGAGAGAGAGAGAGAGAGAGAGAGAAAGGATTATGCGTGAAGGTCTGACCAATATAGAGCCAAGGATGGAAGCAGAAAAGGACTTACAGACAGAAGACAACGGCATGGAGGAGATGTTGGATGCCTTCTTCCAGACAAGCGAGGAGACATGCTTAAACAGGTTGTTGTGAGAGCAACTTCTCCCGGCTGGCAATGAAATGCCCCCCTCCAGGCGAGACGCAAAGCAACTATTGACTTCAGTTGGCTTGGACTACAACAAGATTCATGCATGTCCAAATGATTGCATTCTTTTTTGCAATGAATTCGTAGATTGTCTGTCGTGTCCTAAGTGCGGAGCAATGCGCTACAAACAAGATGCAGTTGGCCAGGCAGTGCCAACTAAAGTGTTGCGGAATTTCCCTATTATTCCTAGGATAAAAAGCATGTTTCGTTGTGGCTCCATTGCAAAGTTGATGCGGTGGCATTCTACGAATAGATCCACTGACGCAACATTTAGGGTGCCTGCTAATTCAAAGGCCTGGAGGCACATTGAAGATACCTGGCCACATTTTAAGAGTGAACCACACAATTTGCGTTTGGGCATGGCAATGGATGGAGTCAATCCATTTGTCTTGAGAAGCTCGTCATGGAACACTTGGCCTGTGTGACTTATCAATTACAACCTCCCACCGTGGCTTGCCATCAAGAAGGGTCATTTGATATTAAGCTTGATTATACCTGGTAAGTTCAAGGCAAAAAACATGGATGTTTATCTAGCTCCACTAGTTGACGAGCTCCATGAGTTATGGCATGGGATCGACATAGCAGATGCGGTTGAACCAGTAGGACAACAACATGCAAGGATCCATGGACTTCTTATGCGGACTATGCATGATTGGCCAGGATACGGAGAAGCTTCTGGTAATGGTTCTTGATTTACAAAATTCTCGCTATTCTCAAGCACTTTGCCTTGGCCTGCTTCATGATTTAATATATGCAGGGCTAACAACTTCGGGATACAATGCATGTCTAATTTGCGGGCAGTCTTTGGATGTGCGTTATTCTGCCTCTCTTCGAAAGACAATTTATCAAGGCCACCACCGTTATCTTCCAGATGGCCATCACTTGCGCGAAGGTCAGCTTGGTCGCATCGAATGTCGTCCTATGCATGTACAAGAGTGGCGTCGCCGATGGGAGCAACATGAGGGGAAACCTGTTCCAGGAATGAAACGTTTGTCCATTCTCCATACGTTGTCGTACTAGGGTGATCTACTAATTAACCATTTGCTGGATCCAATACATATATTCAAGAATGTGGGAGAGCTCCTCTGGAAGACAATCATGGGAATGAAAGACAATCGAGCTTCACGAGATGATTTGCAGTCAGTTGAAAAGATGCCAAAGCTGTGGCCTTTCACCAATGCAGCTGGCCAAACAAAACTTCCAAGAGCTCCATGGGTATTGCTAAAAAACAAAGAGGGACAAGTTAAAAGAGTGATTTCAGAGTTCAGGACGCCAACAGGATATATGCGATGTCTCAAGATAGCATTCACCCGTGACGATCAACTGTCAGGACTGAAATCGCACGACTGGCATAAGTTCTTGCAATTCATTCTTCCAATTGCGATCAAGGGGTGTTTAATGGAGGAAGTGCGGACCTGCATATACAAGATTTCAGAGCTAGTGCGGTGGATCTCTTCCAAGGAGATATAGGAGGAATCTATTGCAGTCGCAAGGGCTAACTCCATTGAGGCAGTTTGCATGATTGAGAAGTATCTACACGTTTGACAGTGTAGATACACGTTTGACAGTGGGGTAATGGTTAGTTTCATGCAAAAGAGCAGGGCTAGTGCTAGAGACACGAATGAGAGCACTAGCAACTTAGATTACCGTGGTCTGGTGTCAGATATCCTAAAAGTAAGCTTCAGGCGGTTTGAGATTTTTTTGTTGGATGTGAAGTGGTTCAAGGTGATTACTTCTGGTCGCAATGCAACGGTACGTAGAGATGGAAACAAACGATTCTACAAAGGTTTGGACAATGCGAGCGACACATTTGCTCTCCCCGAACATTGCGAGCAAGTGGTCTTTGTACCGGACCCTCGAGAGCGACAGTGGTGGTTTGTGGTTGAGGTTGCTCCAAGAAATAAACAAGTATTTGAAGGGCAAGATCTCCTGGAGGAAAGTCAGTCAAATGACGTCCATACTACTGTGACATTAGATGAGATGGACGAAGGTATGGCAGAGGAAGCTGACAGATATACAAGGGATGACGCAGACGAGCCAGAATTGACACTTGTAGATGAAGATGCAATGGATGAAGACAATCTGCTAGAAGGAGTTGGGACAGAGTTATGTTTGCAATTAGAGTTAGACGATGAAATGGGGCAAGATCTTATCGATGATGCCTCACTCGTTGAGGCCTAGGCCTGTAAGTGTTTGTGTGAAGACGTTGATTTAAAATTAAGCTTAAAGTTAATTTAAACAACTGTGTTCTGACGCTTTATTTTACTTTCTTTGTGCAGGACTTTAGTATGGCATACCAGTTTCCAGATCCCGCTTCTATGAGTGCAGATGCATTCATGGGCTTCGTTACACGGATGACGCTTGCTCAAATGGCAGAGGCTTCTCAGTACTGGGTAGCCAAAGGCACCGGTACTACGCCTCCGGGCTTCACACCCGAGGGTCCGACGCCTAGGGGGGGGGACACCTATGGGGGGGGGGGGGGGGGGGACGCCTATGGGTACGACGCCTGCTTCTCCCATCACGGCCGCTTCGACACCTAGGGGTGGGGCAGAGGCGGGTACGTCCTCATCTCCGCAGCACAGGCGCACTCGCCGATCTCGGCGATCGTCAGGTAGAGGTGGTGGCTGATGTGGAGGAGGATCCATAGATGCTTCGATCCCTCCTCGCTGACGACCCCCGTCCTACCCAGGCACACTTCTCGACACACCTCTTGGCACACCTCGGACACCTTGGGGGGCACACAATCCTAATGCCTCCAAGCTCTATAGTGTACGGCTAGATGGTTCTGTTGACATGGATAGAGTCGGGACTAAGATGAGACAGCGGATTTGCCAGCTCGCGGAGCTACAGTTTTCAACTAGCATTCTGACGTCTTGGGATCAGCAGAAAAAGGACAAAGTCACTTACATAGTGGAGACCATCCTGAGAGAGTACCAGCTTGCTCTGGGTTCTGACGTTGTTCCGAGGAGGTGGATCAAGGGTGTTGCACGGGACACCGTGAAACATCGACGAGATGCAACTCGGAAGTCTTTCAGGACCGGCTCGCCGAAGCCTTCGGGCATCCCACACGAGACGTCGCTGCAGATCAGGGAGGATGAGCGGACAACGGCCACGCGATTCAGATAGCAGCGTGAGGCCGCGCAGATACGACATATGACCAGGGGGACATCTTATCTTGGCAGCGGAGGCTTCGACACCTTTCGCTATGAGTTTGTGAGTTTCTAATCCAATCTTAACTATGTCATTTTTTAAAACGCGATGAATCATGTATTCTTATTACTCTGATTTTTGTATAAACGAAGAATCTTGCGATACATCGAGCCCCGACACGTCAAGAGGAGTCAGATGGATATCACAGAGGTATCTATGAAGTATTGAATGATCTTGATGCTTTAGGAGAGCTTGTAGACTGGGCGGCCTTACAGTCTCGCTGATCGCTTGAGGTGAGACGTTAATATGTGTGAGTTGATTTAATTAAGTAAGTATATGTGAAGTAATATCAATACTAATTTTGTGAGTTGTCCTATGTGCAGGTTGTGACGCCTAGTCATCAGTGGACCGGATTTCATATATATGCTTTGTGAGACACAGATACGCTTCTGTGTCTCCTTTTGTATAGACATATATATATGGTTATGATTATTGTCATTGTCATTGTATAGACATGGTTATTTCTCCTATTCTTGTATAGACATAGTTATGGTTCAGGTTTTGTTTACGGTTATGTTTAACTTTCTGGTTATGTTTATGGTTATTGTTAATTTTGTTTCTGGTTATGATCAAAGTGGTTATATTGGTCGGTTATGGTTTTAAGTTATGGTTATGCTTTTAAGTTATGGTTATGGTTATGGTTCGTAATGGTCATTGGCCTTAAATCTCGTGTGAGATCCTACATGGATAGCATGCAGGAGGCGTATACATGATTTTTTTTTGTTGAAAAGTTTATGTAAAAACGAAGGGAACTCTGCCAAAATTTGTGCGAGAGCACGGTTGATTTTGGTACTGCTCGCTTTCTTGGGTAGAGGGCAGGAAGTCTGACTGTGGTGGATGTGTCCATCTTTTCACTGGGCACAGGCCAGGCGACCTGCCCTCTGCCCAAGATTTTTTTTTTCTGTTATGGTCATCGATATATGCGTCTATATATCCGTCCATATCTGCGTCACTATCTGCGTCTATAACTGCGTCCATATCTACGTCGTAAATAAAGTCTTTCCACACAGATATCGACGCAAATAGCGACAATTTTACAGGGACGCAGATATCAACGATGTGCTAAGATATCTGCGTCGATGACACCTTTTTTTTGTTGTAGTGGTGTACAAAGATTTGAGCTCTAAAGTTTTTATTTTACAAGTAGTCGTAGAATTCCACACAAATTAGAAGATGGAATGATTGAGTGGGATAATTGAAAAAATGAATGTAGTATTTCAGTCTTGAGAAATCTATGGACACGATCACAATAAATCCGACATCAGTGAGGTCCGATGTGGATCTAGATGTGATTGCTAAATATGTTGCTAAGAATCATGGTCCTAGATTTGAATGGATTCTATGTGATATGGCCTGAATGTGATGTGATGTGACTGTTGTCTGCTGAATTTGTGTCGTCTAGTGCGTCTGTACTTAGAGTCAGTGTCTACTAAACTGGTTTATGGCTTATGTCTGATTTTGCAATCGTTATCGAGGGAGATTATAATTCTTGATTCAAGAGGGGTGTATGTCACAAAATAATGATGTGGAAAATTGTACAAGCTGATGATGTGGTAGAACAATATGGCAGGCTCACATTTTGCGTTAACAATGTTGATGTGGTAGCAACACAGACTTTTGTAATTTGCGCTGTGTCATGTGGCAGGTTGTACAGATTTTTGTGATCTCTGTTGACTACTTTTGGGCTAGTAGCTTTTGAGCTAGAGGATTTTTGAGTTTGATGGCCAAGGGCCTCTTAATTGACTGCAAAGCCACTCTCCTTCTTAGTGTACTGACGAGCAACTGAGCAGAGATTTGTAATTTTGCTCAAGCATTGATATAAAAGAAGTACAAAAAAGAGCGTCAGATTTTGAGACTAATACCACTATATCAGGCCATGTCAACTCTCTAATTGAATAGTGTGATAAAATTGTGAAGTATTTTAAGTGATTCTCTTGTGTCTCGTGCCTGATTTTTGACTTGGGGTGTCCAAGTCTGTTAAAACTGTTGTTTGTTAAAAGAAATCTGAGGCTATTGTCTAAACCAGAAGTCTGACTCTATTATAAAACTAATGGAATATTCTAAGCAGCGACTTGGAATACATGCCGGATCATTGATTTATCCTACGGCTATGATAGTATCCACCTAAATAGGGCAAGAGTCTGCAAGTGAAATAAATGAATCAAGGGAATTGGATGACAACTTATGGCAGGACTTTGGAGAATCAATTGGTAGCACATCCGAAGGTTCTGACGAACTAAGGGAACTAAAGTCATATTGCAGAATACTGCCAGCCCATTAGTATCCTTGAAATCCAAAGAAAAATCAGTGATTTTATTCCATCTGGGTAGCCTGTGACAAAGGAGCGGAGTGACTCCCCTCTTGTGCAGTCCTATTTGCACTAGATCCAGCCCTGCGAATGCACTAGATCCAACCATGCTGATCCATGGGATCTCTCGGATTATTTGAAGCTAGACCAAAAACCTCAAGGTAAAGTTCCAATATCTGAGGAGTATCTGCTAGGTCCACCTCCTCCATCCACTTGGCATCCAATGCCAGATAGTTCCTAACTAAGAACCGTTGTTCATTTTACCTTTCTCTTTCCTTTCTTAGTGAGCCAATTTCTATTCCAAAACAAGAATCTCCTCTCTCTCTTCCATTTCATGTTGCTCCTCTCAGGCTACCTGTCTTTTGGCACCTCACCCTTGAAAGGTTTCAAAAGACTCACATAGAAAGCATTGTAAATCTTCTACGTATATGGCAACTTCAATCTCAAGGATACATCATTCATCTTCTTTTGAATCTGGAAAGGGCCATAGTATTTCATTCTTAGCTTTGGAAAAAGCCACTCCTTTCCCTTTCGTATCCTTAGGCATGCCTTCTTAAACCGTAAGAGCACCCAATCATCTTCCTTCAGCTACAAGTCGCGTTGATTCTTGTCTGCTGACTTCTTATGCCGTGCTTGATACTTCTCAAGATCCTCGTGCATCTTGGCAAAAGCAGTATCCAGATCTAGATCATATTCATCTACTTCAAGAATCTTATTCTTGATATGGGGAATTCTCTTATCTACCAGCTCATTCTTTTTTTCTTTTCTTTCCTTCTCCCTGAGACCTATGGGTAGCTTTGCTAACTTCTTGTGTCCATTGGAACATCAGTGTCAATCATCATAAACCTAAGACACACTATCATCTGATCCCCTTTATCCGCAATCCTCTAATAACTTGCAACCTTCCTATCATAAGAAGATTTAGAAATTTTCTCATGTAGGAAAACGAAGTCTTTTCCAGTGTTTTTCATAAATGCATAACATCATGAGCTTCTACTCCAGAGGCACCGCATACCTAGGTAGGTACGATTAAGGGCAGGGGACCACCGGCCTCCCACCCGGCCGCCCGACGGTCCCTTGCCCCCAATCGTACCTAGCTAAGTATGCAGTGCCTCCCTCACATAAGCTCATGATATTGAGGTAAGTCACAATGTGGGAATTACTGTGAGAATTTGTCCAAAACTTCTTGTGTGTATGTGAAGAGTTGCAAAAGAATTGTTTTTAGAGATTTTGCCAGGTTGGTATTTTCGCATTTTGGGAATTTTTGGCCATATATGATGGGTATTTTTGGGATTTTGGGAATTTTTGGCCGAGCGGTATTTTCCCTGAAACATGGCTCCGTGCGCCCTCGCCTTTGAAGCCCGACTGGTCCTAAGAGTTGATTGAGTGCCCGGCGCCGTGCGCCCCTACAGCAAGAGTCTGCAAGACTGCCTGGTCTCTTTTGCGGCCTGCTGTGTTCCGATCTTTCTCTTGCTCTCTTCTCTTCCTCTGCTTTGCTTTGCTGGCGGTGTTGTTTTGCAGCTCGAGAGTCGAGACTGGCCACAATAGCTTTCAGCTGTGGTCTACGCCTTCAAAGTTTAGTGCTAGCTACTTCATGGTGCACAAGCAGTGCCAAGCTCATGCCCGAGTTTGCAATGGCTGCGCTCTTAATATCTAGCAGTTTCCTTTGCAATGCGTAAAATCAGCAGCCATGGTCAGCTGAAGTGAACCAAGCTCCCATCGTGTGCACGGCGCTGTGCGCCCCTACATCAGGAAAGCGGGGCGAACTTTCTAAGCGCAAGAAAACTTGGGCAAGCCAGCGCCATGCACTCTTAGCTGGGCATTTAGCTCGATTGTGCTGCTTGTGCAGCTGTCTTGTGCTCCAAAATGGAGTAGTGGTACATTTTAGCCATCATGTATGTTTGCTCTTCCTGAGGATTATCCTCCCACATTCTCAATGGCCTTAGGTCTAATTTAAAATTTATAATTCTCAAACTCATAGTCGCTGAGTGTCTTGCTCGTGGAGTTTCGGCATGCCTGCATGTTATCCGATTATGCCATTGGTTTTGAATCAGCTTGAAAACAATGAGTACTTGTTTCTGCTATGGTGCTACCAGGGATGGTGTTCAATCAGGCTCTTGCGAAGTTCCCCGTGGAAAGGTCCATCATTCACACATATTCTGGCAATAAGTGAGGATTACTCATACACAATTTGTTTTAAAGAGGGTGTGCAGTGAGGATTCCTATTCCTGCATCTCATGGAGGACTGCAAGTAGAAATAGAAATTTGGAATATATATGTATTTATTAGGTGCACTTTTGCTTGTTTGTTGAAGTATCTTGGCGATCTATGCACATGTGAAAACTAAGAGGATGGCGTTGGACTCGCAATATAAATTCCAGCTCTACAAGAGGCTTCATACATGCAATGTTTTCTAGAGAGCTTCTAGCAAGTGTTTTCATGTATTAGATCTAGAGATATAGATATGTAATTCCTCTGCAAATCAATATTTTGAAATCCTGATGTGATGTGTCCAATACTGGACCATGTTAGTATTTTGAAATTTTCTACAAAGGAAGATCTGATTGATTTTTCAAACAATTCTCCTTATAGTAATTTGTTAATGAACACTTGATGCCAATGGGTACTTTATGGTTGTGTATCTTGTTGTTTTCATTTCTCTTGATTCACAGTTCAGCTCATATGCGCACCTATGCATACATGCATGCATGTTGACCCAAATTTGTATGCTCGGGTTCAAGGTTCACTCGGAAAATAGTGCTCCGGCTACGGTAAGACTCCTTTCTTCAAAATATGGAGGCTTTGTGACAATGGGCTCACTCGATTCCTGTCAAGAGTTGTTTCCACTAGTCAGCCAACACTTTCAAGGTTGACGAAGGTTTTTCAGAAATTTCATGTCAATGAAAACATGAAAGGCTTTGTGCTTATATCCTGTCCGGTCACTCACAGTATAGGGCTCATCATACACAATGCAGTATTTGCTGAAGTCGATTACAATCAAATTTATGTGTGCTTGTGGACGACTTGTCCGAATTTTCCAAGGTATACAATGGGTTCAACTTCTTTGGCTTCAGGCGAGTTGTTTCGACCCACCCCAAGCATATTTCCATTTAATTGGGTTGTTTTTGTTCATACTTGAGTAGTGGCTATGCATCACAGGCATGTGAAAGTATGTTTGTTCCTTGAGGCCAATTCTGGAGCGCTGATGGGTGGTAGGTTGATGTGTCCATGCCAGAGTGTATGACTTTTGGGCATCTATAGTGGTGGGACTGCATCACAAGCATTTCGATTCAAAGTATGCACATCAAGGAAAGTGGATGTAGTTAACTGCTCTTAGTAAACCTTTTAAGGCGTCTGTACTGGTGCGAGTTTGACTTGAGTGGTTTGTACAAAGATTTGAGCTCTAAAGTTTTCATTTTACCTATAGTAGTATTGGAATTGCACACATAGTAGAGGAGTTGAGTTTTGTGATGAAGTTGATGTTAGCTCTCAAGGTAATATTAAGGCATAAATGGTTTTGAAAAATCAACAAGCATAAAGATTAAAGGTTATTATGGTCAATATTTAGTGAAAGGCTAAATTTTCTTTCCAATGTGGCTAAGTTCAAAATAGTTTTCTTTATGTGTGGATGTTTGCGTTTTCCCATATCGACAAGTTGCTTATTGGCTAGCATATCTTGTTGCAGGCTATTGGGGCTGTGAATACCATCGTAAGAAAGTGCGATGGAAAGTTGATTGGATATAGTACCAACTGTGAGGCATCTATTTCAGCAATCAAAGATGGTTTGACATGTTTGTACTAAGAACTCCTCAAGCATAAATCTGATAGAAAAGCCTTTGTGTAGTTTTTTGAAGATCTTCGTATGTGTTTGTCGTATGCCGGAGACAATCCAATGTCACCATGTGACTAGGGATTTTTCCTCTAGAATATAATCTACCCCTCTAAAGAGAACATCAAAGCTTTGGAGACATGGTTTTTATGAGCTTACAGCAATAGATAGTTTTCAGATTTCAGAGCAACAAAATACGAAGACAAATGTTGTTCAGGATAAGCTCTTTGTTTTCATCGAAGCTGGTGGGGCAGGAAAAGCTATCGCTTTTGGAGCAAAGCAAAGAGGCGCTCGTGTAGTTTTATGGTGAGTAAAGCATTAAATGGAATTCTCGTTAGAGAGAGAGAGCCGATTGTGGGTGGCCTAGAGATGTTCATTCGGCAGGCGATCGACAACCCAAATAATTTAAGCTTTTCAATGGCAACCCTCGTCCACTATGGTATTACTTTTGGAAGTATTTTTGTGGCCATGCATTCATATGTAAGTTGAGTGTGTGTGTGTGAGAGAGAGAGAGAGAGAGAGAAAGCGTGTATTTGTGAGGACAAGCACATTATGGGTGAATGTGGAGAAAGATTGAGCTAACTTTATGTTGGTGATGGAATTTTCCAAGAACACCGGTTTAAAATGACCATTTATTGCGTTGTGTCTTTTGAACATTTGCAACATTCCCATCAAGAAAACAAGAAGAGATAAACATTACAAGGATTACACTCAAAAACCTTTTATTGCGACCTTATTTTTACTTGTTCAGTAAGGTCATATTTGCGTTAGTTGCTTTGACTCACATATTCCTTCCTTATGTTACAAAGGAGTTTTTGGTTAGCAGATGCAGTTGGCAACTCTCCGGAATCTTTTTGATTCGCTTCCAGCAGAGCAACGACGCCAAGACTTTTGTTGCAAAAGTGTTTGAGAAACGATATGAAGAAGAACGCATTCAGAAAAACCCCAGGCTTAGTAGGATAGGTGATTGAAAGGAAAAATCGAAAACAAAAGGGGCCCCCACAGGGCCCATGTCCGCATAGAACAGAAGACCTCATCAATAATGCTTTTCTTCGACGTAAAGAACTTATCGAAAAAGGCTATGTGCATAGGGGGCAAGGACTTGGAAGAGTTCTTCAAGGTATTCTTCCCCTCCTGATGCTACAACCTATCGTTACCATCTAAGGATAAGGAGAGCTTACCATACTTGTCTAAGGAGGGCAAGTCTCCTTTTCTGTGCCAACAATTATCGAAGCTATAATACTGGTGAGACTTCTGTTATCCGCTTTGTATAAGTATGTGTTACCTTTAGCCTTGCTTTATGAAACTCTCTTTCTCTCTCTCTCTCTCTCTCTCTCTCTCTCTCTCTCACAGATGTGATGCTTTGTTAATGTAGGTAAGACATTCCCCACTATAGGTCCTCGCACAAAAGAGATGATCGCACATGTTGCAAGGGGTGATGTAGAGGATGTCAACTGGACTATAAAAGTTGCGCGTGATGTAGAGAATGTCAACAGGGCTTTAAAAGCTACACGTACATGTTTCAAGGGGTGATGTAGAGAATGTCAACAGGGCTTTAAAAGCTACACGTAAATCTTTGTAAAAGTTTACGCGCAACTTTTATAGTCCAGTTGACATCCTCTACGTCACCCCTTGCAACATGTGCGATCACATCTTCTTTGTGAGGATCTATAGTAGGGAATGTCTTGCCTACATCAACAAAGCATCACATCTGTGTGTGTGTGTGTGTGTGTGTGTGTGTGTGTGTGTGAGAGAGAGAGAGAGAGAGAGAGAGAGAGAGAGAGAGAGAGAGAGAGACTTGTAAAGCAACGCTCAAGGTAACACATATTCAAACAAAGTGGAGTAGAGACGTCTCACCAATATTATAGCTTTGATAGTTGCTGGCACAGAAAAGGAGGGTTGCCATGCTTGTACTAAGAATGTAAGCTTTCCTTGTGCTTAGAGAGTAATGATAGGATGTAGCGTCGGGAGGGGAAGGATGCCTTGAGGCTTGAAGAACTCCTCCAAGTCTTTTTTTTCTTGAAGAAAGTAGAATTGTATTAAAACGGTGAAAAAAGATACGAAGTACCCACAGGGAGGGGGTGGGTATCCCCAGAACAAAGGGTTACAAAGAGAGGGCCTCTCTCATCTTAAGTCTACATGAGTTGTAATATTGAGGGACTATTTTCCTCCATTGTTGCCATCTACATCCTTTTTGAATGAGAGACAGATTCATTTTGGGAAAGTACATCTTTGACTTGCCTGCACAGCTGTACTGCAGAGTGTAGAAGATCTCTATGCAGAAGGTCTGTACTAGGACCTGGTGCGAGTTTGACATTAGTGGTTTGTACAAAGATTTGAGCTCTAAAGTTTTCATTTTACCTATAGTAGTATTGGAATTCCACACAAAGTAGAGGCGTTGAGTTTTGTGATGAAGTTAATGTTAGCTCTAAGGTAATATGAGGGCATAAATGGTTTTGAATCAACAAGCATAAAGATTAAAGGTTATTATGGTCAATATTTAGTGAAAGGCTATTTTCTTTCCAATGTGGCTAAGTTCAAATTAGTTTTCTTTATGTGTGGATGTTTGCGTTTTCCCGTATCGACAAGTTGCTTATTGGCTAGCATATCTTGCTGCTGCAGGCTATTGGGGCTGTGAATACCATCGTAAGAAAGTGCGATGGAAAGTTGATTGGATATAGTACCGACTGTGAGGCATCTATTTCAGCAATCAAAGATGGTTTGGCATATTTGTACTAAGAACTCCTCAACATAAATTCACAAGAAAATTTAGAAATTTTCTCATGTAGGAAAAGGGAGCCTTTTTTAGTGTTTTTCATACAATGCATAACATCATGAGCTTCTGCTCGGGAGGCACCGTATAACTAGCTAGGTACGATTGGGGGTAGGGGACCACCGGCCCCCCCCCCGTCGGGCCGGCGGTCCCCTACCCCCAATCGTACCTAGCTAGGTATGCCGTGCCTCTCTCAAAAAAGCTCATGATGTTGAGGTAAGTCATAATGTGGGAATTATTGTGAGAATCTGTCCAAAACTTTTTGTGAAATCTGATAGAAATGTCTTTGTGTAGTTTTTTGAAGATCTTCGTATGTGTTTGTCGTATGGAGACAGTCCAATGTCACCATGTGACTAGGAATTTTTCCTCTAAAATATAATCTACCCCTCTAAAGAGAACATCAAAGCTTCGGAGACATGGTTTTTACGAGCTTACATCAATAGATAGTTTTGATTTCAGAGCAACAAAATATGAAGACAAATGTTGTTCAGGATAAGCTCTTTGTTTTCATCGAATTTGGTGGAGCAAGAAAAGCTATCGCTTTTGGAGCAAAGCAAAGAGGTGCTCGTGTAGTTTTATGGTGAGTAAAGCATTAAATGAAATTCTCGTTATTGGTTAGGATTGTGCCAAAGTTGGCATCAATCTTGCTGCTTTTATATTGGAGAGAGAGAGAGAGAGAGAGAGAGAGAGAGAGAGAGAGAGAGAGAGAGAGAGAGAGACGAATTCGGGTCTGGAGATGTTCATTCAGCAGGCGACAATCCAATTTGAGCTTTTCAAATTGGCTTTTGCGGTTAAATTTCGAGCGCTAGTGCTCTACGTTGCACTAGCAGTCGCCGTTGATCTAAAGTATGATGAGCTTTTTGATGGCAGTGGTTGCCTACCACATAGGCAGCAGCGCTCAAAATTTATCATCGCCCATGGCAACCATGGTATTACTTTTGGGAATATTTTTGTGGCCATGCATTCATATGTAGGTGGTATGTGTGTGTGTGTGTGTGTGTGTGTGTGTGTGTGAGAGAGAGAGAGAGAGAGAGAGAGAGAGAGAGAGAGAGAGAGAGAGACTTTTGAGTGTACGAGCAGTAGCAATGCCTCCACACTATCTCGCATGGGCATGCTCAAATGGGATCGACAGCTGAGGTGATCTGGGCCGTCAGATGCGCATTTGATAAATTCGGGGCGTTTGGTAAATTCAGAGAGAAAAGTAAATTCGGGTCGATCTGCACCCCATGTCTTGAACCCCCGACCTCCCCACCACGAGCCATGTGCACTACCCACTACGCCCTCATGCGTACATTGAAATATAGGGGATTCGAGTATGTCATTGTAACTGTGAGCCGATCAGTAAATTCGGGGCAAATTTGTAAATTCGGACAAATTGGTAAATTCGGGGCAGCCTCAAATCTGGCGGTCCATGATTGACGTGCCTCGCCTTTTCCTCCTGCACCATTGATCCCATTTGACCATGCCCGTGTGATATAGTGATGAGGATGGGAGGCCTTCAAGAATGCCATCGGATGGTGAATTCAACATTAAATAAAACACGTCTCATCACAAAGCTAGATATGGTTTCATAAACAATGTCAAGATGCTCAAAAGCCGGTAAAGGGATTGGAATGACAAAGAGGCTCTATAAATCAAGGTGTCCAGAGCTAGAAATGGTTTCGTAAGCAATGTCAAGATGCTCAAAAGCCGGTAAGGGGATTGGATGCAAACAATGACAAAGAGGCCGTATAAAATGTGTACACTCACTCAGCTTCTTCTTCAGAAAAAGCGAACAAGATGGGAAGTGAATCTACCATTTGACTTCCCCATATGGCTAAACTATCTTTGAGTATGGTTCTCCCCTCTATCAGAAATAAAAGAAAGACACACTCAAGGGAGACAATTCAGACCCTTTTTTTTTATGGTCGTTCATCAACCTCAACACAAATTTTTTTCTTTTCGCTATCATAGTGTTCCATACCCACGGTTTGAAAGCACTACTACTGAAGCCTAGCATAGCACTAGGTTCCTCTTTTCTATCTTTTTTTTTTCGTGTTGTGATAAATTGTTACCACTTTTGATGCTCCCAAGAATAAGGAAATTTTCTCATTCTCCTTGGTAGTTAGGTAGATATATTGTTGAAGACAGAATATAGAAACAAACTGACTACATAATCATCATAATGTTCATACAAGAGAACGATATAGTGAGCATTTGGAGTGTGATATGGAGATGCACACAATGAGTGGGAAATGAGACCATACATAAATCCAAGGAAGGAGCTCATAAAGACACTGCCTATGTCAGTAGGTGCATGCTAGCCTAGACTAGATGGAGAATGCCTATGCCAACAATTCCCCCCTTCAACATGTAGGTGAAACTAACCTATGGCGTGGGAAAGGTAAATTTCTCAAAAGGGATAGGTATATAGCAATCGAAATCTGTTAGCTCTGAAACAATTCAAGGAGTGTAAAAGTGCACACATCCATTTGTATATGGATGCACTATGTAAAGCGATTGGTCTCTAACCACAATCATGCACTCCAAGAGAAAGACTAGAACTTCACGCCATATCTCCACCCAATGACACTTATAGAGATGGCCCCTTCCTCTATTATAAGGTCCCATATACTGGGTGCATACTTTGGGAATAGGGAGCTGTGTAGTCCCTATTACCGTAGGCTTTATGGGCCTCCACAACATCAGTGAAAAATATTTTACTAAGCACACCAATTCTTTCCCAAAAAAAGGTCTACGTTAGGTGGAGCTATCTACATGTAGCAAAGGTTGAACATTGTAAAATTGTATGATTGCATTCCTGTTGCATGAAGGTTGCGTACTCAATGCCCACCATTTCTGCCAAGATGTTGTCATATGTTGATCTTTCTTCGATAACCCCATGTTGATGGGGGGAGATGAGTCTATCCAGGAGGGGAGAAATTCTTCGAACGACTGCCTTGGCAATGATTTTGTATGCCACAAACAACATACTTATGGGACGCCATTGCTTAAGATGCGAGCAACAGACTTGTTTTGGGATAGGCTTGATCAACCCTCTTTTCACAATAGGATCCAATGACCCCTTGACAAAAGCTTGGTTAGCCATATACATGACTGGTACCTTGAGGTCATCCTAGAACTCCATGAAGAATTCAATGGTTAGACCATCCTAGCCAGTGGACTTCTCCATGCCAAGATCTTGCAATGCAAGCGAGCACTTATCTTCAGATAAGGCTATCTCAAGACGATTGGGTTCAAGCTGGGGAATTGTTCTTTGCCACTCTCCAACAAGGTTGCTCTGGCTTCATCCACTTCTTGAGAGCGGGTCTCTGGTTGGCCAATGATTTGGCTTAGATGTTCAAGCATCAGCCTCGTCATTTCATCTTGGTTTTCGTAACATTCCCATGTGAACAAAATTTAATGCTCTGGCCCAAAATCAATCCCTTTTGGGAACTTGGAATACTAGTGCAAATCACTCAAGCAAAGGATGGTAATTGTTAGGACACATATATTTTTTTTTGGCACTCTATGTCAATCCATGGGTACATTTACTTCCCACATGCAAAGTCCTAAAATTAGTGTTGTTCTCCTCAAAAGAAGACCTTGTGTGGAGTGACTACACTAAACTGAACGGAATCCTAACTCCACACTCCAATGGATGTTATCATGTGCCATTGATTTTAAACAGTACTCTTGTATGTTTAGAGGAACCATGGGAAGCATTCAAGAATGCCATCAAGTGGTGTGAAAAAGAGGAATTTAACATATAACACACGTCTCATCAAGGTGTCACAAAGGTTGTCCAAGGAAGAATTGGTTTCATAGCCCCTCAACAACTCCTTCACATAGATTTTTTCTTTATCGATGAGAGCACTCGTGAGCACTCATTCTTCGTGCATGGTGTGACCTATTGGCCTTTCCCCTGTTCCACCTTTCCACTCAACTTTTTTCACATTCTCTTGTCGCGACTCCTCTCTTGTCCCCCTTGTGGGGGCGCGGCCTTCATGGCCTTGCATGATGCTCTTCTCAATGGTCTCTCAGTTGTATAGAATATGGAAATAGGAAACCAACCCTCTCCAGGCAGCAAAGTGACAATGCTCTCCCCTAGAAGTGCATGTGATGCACAATCATCTTCCCAAGTAAAAGGTGTGCTGACCCAAACACAGTTGATCCAAAACCCGAATTACTCTCAGAGAAGGGGCAACTATGAGGAGTTTCTGAGCCCAAGGGGATTTCAACATAAGATTCATCAACAAATGGGGAGTTTTGCACAGGGAGGCTTTCCCCCATTATCTTATGGTGAGGCTATATAAGGTCCAGACAAATTTACAAATCCTCTCTTTTGACCCCAACTACATGTAGAACCAGGTATTTATACTCTCCCACATATATTTCAACAAAATATATGGAATTCTCAAGAGGGAACAACATGCAGACTCCGACCTATCAAGAATATATTTTACAAAGAGAGAATTCTCCCAGGGGTGAAGTCAATGTGGGGCTTAATGCTGAAAGATTTTTGCATTCTACTAGTCCTAGTTCTCTTGTAGACCTACATGCTGCTTCAAGCAATAAGGCAGAAAATGAAAACTAGGACAATGTGATCATAAAGAAGGTAGATCTGGATGCTTTCCATGGGCACTTAACCGATCAGGTTGTCATAGGGCTTTGTCATGGACCGAGACCCTCTCTTGAAGCATTAAGGAACCAGGTAACTGTCAACTTCCCAAGACCTATGACAACCTGATCGGTTAAGTGCCCATGGAAAGCATTCAAATCTACCTTCTTTATGATTACATTATCCTAATTTTCATTTTCTACCTTATTGCTTGAAGCAGCATGTAGGTCTACAAGAGAACTAGGATTAGGAGAATGCAAAAATCTTTCAGCATTAAGCCCCACATTGACTTCACCCCTGGGAGAATTCTCCCTTTGTAAAATGTATTCTTGAAGGTCTGAGTCTGCATGTTGTTGCCCTCTTGATAATTCCATATATTTTGTTGAAATATATGTGGGAAAGTACAAATACCTGGTTCTGCATGTAGTTGGGGTCAAAAGAGAGGATTTGTAAATCTGTCTGGACCTCGTATAGCCTCACCATAAGATAATGGGGGAAAGCCTCCCTGTGCAAAAATCCCCATTTGTTGATGAATCTTATGTTGAAATCCCCTTGGGCTCAGAAACTCCTTAGAGTTTCCCCTTCTCTGAGAGTAATTCGGGTTTTGGATCAACTGTGTTTGGGTCAGGACACCTTTTACTTGGGAAGATGACTGTGCATCACATGCACTTCTAGGAAAGAGCATTGTCACGTTACTGCCTGGAGAGGGTTGGTTTCCTATTTCCATATTCTGTACAATTGAGCGACCATTGAGAAGAGCATCATGCAGGGCCATGAAGGCCGCACCCACACAAGGGGGACAAGACAGGAGTCAGGACAAGAGAATGTGAACAAAGTTGAGTGGAAAGGTGGAATAGGGGAAAGGCCAATAGGTCACACCATGCACGAAGAATGAGTGCTCTCACCGACAGAGAAAAAATCTATGTGCAGCAGTTGTTGAGGGGCTATGAAACCAATTCTTCCTTGGACAACCTTTGTGACACCTTGATGAGACGTGTGTTATATGTTAAATTCCTCTTTTTTCACACCACTTGATGGCATTCTTGAATGCTTCCCATGGTTCCTCTAAACATACAAGAGTATTGTTTGAAATCAATGGCACATGATAACATCCATTGGAGTGTGGAGTTAGGATTCCGTTCAGTTTAGTGTAGTCACTCCACACAGGGTCTTATTTTGAGGAGAACAACACTAGTTTTAGGACTTTGCATGTGGGAAGTAAATGTACCCATGGATTAACATAGAGTGCCAAAATAAAATAAAATGTGTCGTAACAATTACCATCCTTTGCTTGAGTGATTTGCACTAGTATTCCAAGTTCCCAAAAGGGATTGCTTTTGGGCCAGAGCATTAAATTTTGTTCACATGGGAATGTTACGCAAGACCAAGATGAAATGACAAGGATGATGCTTGAACATCTAAGCCAAATCATTGGCCAACCAGAGACTCGCTCTCAAGAAGTGGATGAAGCTAGAGCAACCTTGCTGGAGAGTGGCAAAGGACAATTCCCCAGCTTGAATCCAATCGTCTTGAGATAGACTTTTTTGAAGATAAGTGCTCGCTTGCATTGCAAGATCTTGGGATGGAGAAGTCCCCTGGCTAGGATGGTCTTACCAATTAATTCTTCAGGGAGTTCTAGGATGACCTCAAGGTCCCAATCACGTATATGGCTAACCAAGATTTTGTCAAGGGGTCATTGGATCCTAATGTTAAAAGAGGGTTGATTAAGCCTATCCCAAAACAGGTTTGCTGCTCGCATCTTAAGCAATGGTGTCCCATAAGTATGTTGTCTGTGGCATACAAAATCATTTCGAAGGCAGTCATTCTAAGAATTGCCCCCCTCCTGGATAGACTAATCTCCCCTTATCAACATGGGGTTATCAATTGAACAAGAAGAGATAAACATTACAAGGATTATAGTCAAAAAACTTTTATTGCGACCTTATTTGTACTTGTTCAGTAAGGTCATATTTGTGTAGTTTCTTTAACTCAAATATTCCTTATGTTACAAAGGAGTTTTTGGTTAGCAGAGAATCGAGGTGCAGCTCGTAACTCTCAGGAATCTTTTTGATTCGCTTCCATCAGAGCAACGTGCCAAGACTTTTGTTGCAAAAGTGTTTGAGAAAAGACGTGAAGAAGAACGCATTGAGAAAAACCCCTGACTTAGTGGGATAGGTGATTGAAAGGAAAAATCGAAAACAATACGGGCACCCATAGGGCCCACATACGTATAGAACAGAAGACCTCATCGATAATGCTTCTCTTCGACGTAAAGAACTTATCGAAAAAGGCTGCGTGCATAGGGGGCAAGGACTTGGAAGAGTTCTTCAAGGCATTCTTCCCCTCCCGATGCTACAACCTACCGTTACCTTCTAAGGATAAGGAGAGCTTACCATCCTTGTCTAAGGAGGTCAAGTCTCCTTTTCTGTGCCAACAATTATCGAAGATATAATACTGGTGAGACTTTTGTTATACGTTTTGTCTAAGTATGTGCTACCTTTAGCCTTGCTTTATGAGACTCTCTCTCTCTCTCTCTCTCTCTCTCTAAAAGCCCTTTTAAAGCCCTGTTGATATTCTCTACATCACCCTTTGAAACATGTGCGATCACATCTTCTCTGTGAGGATCTGTAGTAGGGAATGTCTTACCTACATCAACAAAGCATCACATCTAAGAGAGAGAGAGAGAGAGAGAGAGAGAGAGAGAGAGAGAGAGAGAGAGAGAGAGAGAGAGAGAGAGAGAGAGAGAGAGAGAGAGAGTCTCATAAAGCAAGGCTAAAGGTAACACATATTCAGACAAAATGGACTAGAGAAGTCTCACCAATATTATAGCTTTGATAGTTGCTAGCACAAAAAAGGAGGCTTGCCCTGCTTGTACTAGGATGGTAAGCTCTCCTTGTGCTTAGAGAGTAATGATAGGATGTAGCGTCGGGAGGTGAAGGATGCCTTGAGGCTTGAAGAACTCTGCTACAGCCGGATGCGTGGCTGCCCTGCAAAATACTCGAAAATAGCACATAGCGAGACATAAACGACTAAATCTACGTACCTGCCGACTCGCATAGCACATAACCACGACATATGCAAACAGAGAGAGATAGAGAGAGGGAGAGAGCGAGATAGCACGTGCAGACGCAACTCCTAGAGTGGAGTGCTACGACGGCACAGCGAGAGAGAAGGGAGAGGAGAGGAGAATAACACAGACATTGGGTGAAATCTTCCCCATGCAAGAGTGACCATTTCCCTCTTGCACGTATTTGTTATATAGATTTCTTGAATGGTCAAATTGGTAAAAACTAGCTTGCCGGTCATAAATGGCCAAAGCTCATAAAAGAGCACTTGAATAATAAATTGTACATGATATACATATCCATTCGCATAGGCCAAGCTGGGTCTAGTCTTTTCCACCTGTCAGCTGCAATAAATAATAAAATATCAATTCCATAACATACCTCTCCGTTGGAAAGCAACTGTTGCGAAGATAAAAATCTGCAAACAATACTTGTCAAAAACAATGATTAGAAATCTGTATCAAATAGTTTTAAAAATCCATAAAATTAGACAATATTGCTTATGCATGCCGTCATCCACATACTACCTATTATAGTGTCCCATAGCACTAGAATAGGCAGTATATGTCATATCCTAATGAATCAGGATATCATTGGTCACACTCATCATCAATCGCACAATGTCAAGTCTCATCTCATAAACAATGCTGTAATAATCATCAGAAACCAAATCCCAATCCAATTCCAATTCCACAATATAATTTCAAATCCAAATCACTTTCATTATATACCGCGGGTAACAAAATCATACCAGTTACAGTGGTGGCCAGCCAATGTAGCATGATTTTGTGATTGGTGTTGCCTCATCCGGCGAGTCTACACCAATAAAGCGTGCTGCCTAAATCGGCGAATCTGCACTAATGCTGCCTAAATTGGCGGATCTACATTGGATATTGTGTAAAAATAATAAATCTGAAGTTTATCAATGTGTAGCTAAATCGGCGAATCTGCACCAACATGAGTATTTACACACTGCCTAAATCGGCGAATCTGTGTGTTGGTGACCAATGGACATAAAAAAAAGATAAAACAATTTCTACCTGTGTCACACCACATTGGAGTATAGTTGAGTAGCAGAGTACTTACAAATTTTTGTTCACTAACTCAAAACACCGCAATTCATATGAGTAGCTGCATAGCTTAATGCTAAATCCTCTCAATAGAAATTACATGCAGTGCAAGCAGAAGCCATAACTTTAAGGATTCTTAATTTCATATGCCATATGAGAAAGAAGTACAAGATCTTTTTGCTTTCAAATTGTCCAATGGTATTATCCTTATTGCAAACTGCTTGAGGTTGTGTCCTTAAAGATATACACCAACGAAATAAACTTCTAAGCAAGTAGAGGAAGTGAGTATTATTGTAGGAGTATGTTAAGGGATGTCATTGTAGTATAGGCAGACACGATATGTTGCGTAATTGATGAGATCTTAAGAAATATGAGGAATGGATTCATTGAGGAGAATTAAAATACCATGGAAAACAATGATAAATTACGTACCTCGAGGTGGTTTGCAGAAGTGACTAGTATCCAAATCGGCAAATGCTAAACAATTTCTTGAAAACCAAGGTCAACAACAAAATTCATTATGTGAGTAATGTTATGCAAGCTAGAACAAACCAAAATTCAAGTCGTACAGATGGGTGTTAGATATCGGTGAGGTGAACTATATATGTGAGTAAGTGTTTAAACCATTGATTTTTGTTGCAAGAAAATTAGAAGCTAGTAAAATGGCACTAGCATTATTGAAAGTAGTTAAAATAGCAAAACATCGGCTAGATTCCATGCTTTCCTTCATGTAAATCGGCAAAGTTTTATAAGTTTTAGTGTGAATACTTGAAAACCTTTGAGTTTTGACCTAAAAACAAAAAAAAACTTTAGGTGTGCGCTTATGGTCTTTAGTTAGAAAAATTGTTTTTGGCAAGCCCTAACTCGATCAACAAACATTGCTATGAGTACTCTGATCCAAAGAGAATTTCTCGCAAAAATTTTCGTAGGAACTACTTTCGATGGTCATCTTTGAATGGATACAACAAACACTAAAATACCAAGAGACATAGAAGCGCTTATCGCCACCTTAAATATAGACACACAAATCTCACACCGCGTAGCCACGAACATTAACTTCAAGCTATAAAAGACCATATAGAACACTTATAGTATATGTGTGTGTGTTTGGACTTATATCATTCGAATTGACAAGTGAGTGTGTGTGTGGGTGCTAAAATCATTGACTTGCGAGGTTGTGGACAATTGAATACAAAGGTAGGGCCCGCAATTTGGTTAAGGGGGGAAAAGAGAGAGAAAAGAAAATGAAATGTTATATTAACCATCTTAAAAATGTAAAATTAAGTGTGAGAACAACTGATACAGTCTGAGTATCTATTCCGATGCCTAGGTACAAAAAAAAAATTAAAAAAAATTGAAGTACAATTGAAAGCATAAAACCTAGAGCCTAATATCGTGATGAAAATCAATATCATCATCGCCAATGCGTGAGAATGCTCGGTAATGGGCATGTGTCGGATAAAATATTGAAGCAAGCACTGAAGAGCGTCGTTAATGTCCACCTCTATATGTAGGCGTATTGAAGAAAGAGAGCGAAATGAAATGAAATGGTAAACTACTTTTGTACAAAAAGCCTAGGAGACCATGTTGATACAATCCTTAATGATCTAATTCAACACCTAGGTATGCCCTCTACACATGGAGCAAAGTGCAACCAGGCTTTATTTTGAATGATGAGGTCTTCGTTTGTAGCTGTTCGAAACTACATCAGTGCTCAAAAATGGCAAGCGACAGAGGAGTTGTACGATGAGGTTGTGTAACAAGGTATAACTCTTTAGAGTGCTACCTTTGTCAAGGTCATGAAAAAGCTTACCAAGGGCCGCAGGTTCGATCTTGTGGAGAGATGGTTCAACAGGATGGCCAAGGGTACCGAAGATGAGGATTCTACTACTAGTGTCAATGGTCTAATGTTAGCCTACTACAAAGAAATGATGAGGTCATGAACATATACAGCAAGATGAAAGCAGACCTTGTAATATTTTATGCTGCATTTGAGTCTTGGGCCAAAAGACCTGAAATTATCGGAGTTGCAAAAACCTTGGTGAAGCTACCTGCACTCAAGTGAGTCAACATGACCCGCGCACATCACATTAAAGAAGCCCTAAGGAAGCTCGTAGCGAACTGCATGTGTACCGCTTCAGACAGTCGGTCAAGGATGAAATGCTGCAAACAGAGACATACCAAGGCCTTTGAATTTGCTGCCATCGTGGAGGAAGACTCTCCTGCTTTAAACTTGAGTTGCAGCTCTCCCACCATCGACTTTAAACAGCAAGAAGAGGTGAGCATCATTGAAAGCTTCACCAAATGCTCGTCGACAAAGCTTGTGGGAAAAAGTGTCTGAGAGAAGTGCCCTGCCCGCATTATGGCTTCCTGTAATGCTTTGAGTGTAGGATATGATGAAACTGGGCAAGACAATACTGGTGAGTTTTGGTAGTTGGTGAAGGAACCCACCTTACTCGAGTTTCAGCCAACAGATCATCTACGATATTGTGGGGGTGTGCATGGCGGACTCTTTGTGATGGTTGCGGGCAACTGAGTGAGAACACAAGGTAGGAGAACTCCCGTTCGTGTGTGTGAGAGACTGAGAACGAGGTAACCATGATGGCTGGTGGGCAGCAAGCAGGCGTTAGAAAACAACCAAACATCAAGTAAGAGGGAGAAAGTTTGCATGCCCTGAGAGTTGGTGAACAAAAGAGGGGTCATCAGCAAAAGAGAAATGGAGAGAGACCAATTCCGGGGTGCAGACAGAGATAGAGAAAAACAGAGGGAGATTGGGTGGTTGCGGTAGGAAAGTGGGAGCTGCTGCATGGGCATCGAGAGGTTGTGACTCGCATGCCCTGAGAGAGGCGACTGTGCATGGTTGGTGTGAGGGAGTCGAGCAAAAGGAACGGTTGAGAGATGACCCAAAAGGAACTGTTTTAGTGGCGGCTGCATGAGAATGAGAGAGAAAAAAGAAAACGCCGAGTGGTTGGCGCAACTGCTGCATGCAGTTACGTGAGAGAGGGAGAGAGAGCTTATTGGAGGACGTAGGGGTTGTGGACTGCTTAGTAGCTACAATTCAGAGTTACTCGTCCCTAGTTGTGCGTTGTTGGTTTTGTCCTCACGTGGAAGAGATGGTTGGAGTTGAGCCAAAAAGGCGAATCATGTAGGGGAAAAGCATGCGTGGTCAAGGGCTATGCTAGGTGGATTCGCCATCATAATAAAAATTTCAATAGCAAATAGAGAAAAAACAAAACTTAGCTTTTCCTCCCAGTGTAGAGAAAGTACTTTCCATAGCCATGTGATCGTAGCCTTTGCTCTGATACCACTGCTACAGCCGGATGCGTGGCTGCCCTGCAAAATACTCAAAAGTAGCACATAGTGAGATATAAACGACTAAATCTACGTACCTGCCGACTCGCATAGCACATAACCACGACGTATGCAAACAGAGAGAGATAGAGAGTGGGAGAGAGCGAGATAGCACGTGCAGACGCACCTCCTAGAGTGGAGTGCTACGACGGCACGGCAAGAGAGAAGGGAGAGGAGAGGACAATAACATAGACACTGGGTGCAATCTCCCCCGTGCAAGAGTGACCATTTCCCTCTTGCACGTATTTGTTATATAGATTTCTTGAATGGTCAAATTGGTTACAAACTGGCCTGCCGGTCATAAATGGCCAAAGCTCATAAAAGAGCACTTGAATAATAAAATGTACATGATACACATATCCATTTGCATAGGCCAAGCTGGGTCTAATCTTTTCCACCTGTCAGCTGCAATAAATAATAAAATATCAATTCTATAACAAACTCCTCCAAGTCTTGACCCCCAGTGCGCATGGCCTTTTTGATGAGTTCTTTAGGTCGAAGAGGGGCGTTGTTGATGAGATCTTTTGCTCTATGCGGATGTGGGCCTTGCGGGTTTCCATATCATTTCTGGGTTTTTGCTATCAATCAACTATCGCACTAAGTTGGGGGGTTTTCTCAGAAATCTGTGTGCGCTACAGAAGGGATCGGATCCTTTGTGGAAGAAAAATCTTTTTGAGCTCAGATGCCACAGTAATAGACATGGACACTCCAACCAAGAAATCAACAGAAACATACAAATAGAAACTTCAAAATCACTTCTTTAAGAGAGAGAGAGAGAGAGAGAGAGAGAGAGAGAGAGAGAGAGAGAGAGAGAGAGAGAGAGAGAGAGAGAGAGAGAGAGAGAGAGAGAGAGAGAGAGAGAGAGAGAGAGAGAGAGAGAGAGAGAGTCTTTGACACGACCCATCGTAGTTTCATGTGTAGAGGTATTGGTCCCAAAGTCTTGTTAGCATATACATGTGGTACTATTGTGTGTATACACACTTAGGAACGTCGGGGCATTTTTTCCCTCACTAGGAAGTTTTTCCCCCCCGTGCATGGTATATGTGTCCATCACTCTAGGGCTATCTTATTTTTCATTGCACACTAAGTAATACGCTCTCTATTGTGCGCCATGAGCTTCCTTCCTCTTCTCTAAGCTATGTGTATTTCCCTGCAACCCTAATTCCAACAATTGGTATCAGAGCAGATTGCATCATCCTGGTCTTAATTGCTAGCAGCTCCAATACATGCTTTCTCACTTTCTATATTTGTGCGCTTTAGTGAACCTCAGTAGGTCAAAAGATACTTCAAAAAAGCTTGTAGAGCTTGGTATGCTCAGAATTTTCACTTGGGCTTATTTCAGCCTCTATTTCCACTACAAGTAGTACTACACAGGCTATTTCGTCATTTTGTGCAAGATTTTTATCAGTTCCATTTTTTGCATAACCGGTGCCTTACCATCTTATACAGTTTTTCCTATATAGCACGTGTTGTTCCCACTTTGTTCCTCCTCTTTTCGGACAGTTGTCACATCAGGTGGAGACATTCGCCATGGATGACCACAACACAGATGTGTTCAAGGTGTTTGCTGTTGAGGATAGATTGGATGGGGAAAATTACCCTATGTGCGCTTATATGATGCAACATATCATTGTGTCAAAGGGAGTTTGGAACATTATGCAGGGCATTGATGACGTCTTAGTTCTGTGGATACAGGCAATGTTGAGGATGTTGCAAGTTTTGTTATTGTTAGAACTGTTTTTCCTACGACTGAGCAAGCTCGTTGGGATGTAAGATATGTGTAACCTCATGCATTGATTGCATTGTCTGTGAAGTGCACTATTACTCCTCACATTCCTTCAACAAAATCTACAAAACAAGCTTGGGATATTCTGGCTGATCTTTATGCATGTAGCAATGAGGCAGAAATTGCATTGCTAAGTAAAGAGTTGGAGTCAAAGATTATGCATGAGGAAGATAAAAATGAACACTTTTTATGCTGGTGTCAAGGATATAAATGAGCAGCTTATTTTTACAAGCAAAGACATTTCTGAAATTTGCCTTGTTCAGACTGCTCTTAATGCTTTGCCAGATTCTTATCAAACTTTTGCTAGTACTTGGAGACTTATGGCCAAGGAAATCCAAAAATTATCAAGTTTGATGCATTTTGCACATTGTTGTTACAAAAGCCATTTGTAAAATAAACCAAGGCTAAACAACGTGCGATTGAACATGATTTTATGGTTGCTCAAAGAAAAGGTGATAACAACAATGTAGGCACTTCTCATGGTTCTTCTGTGAGTATGAAATCTTTTGTTCCTAATGCTTCTACTAACAACACTTCGTCTGGGAATTCTGGTGAAAAGGGAAAAAAGAATATGCTTGCCATTATTGTAAAGTTAATGATCTCATGATCAAGCAGTGTCTAAAATTGAAGACAAACAATGGATAAGTAGAAAGAGACTCTATCAACTACAAGGTCCAATACAAGTGCAGCTATTGCAGAGTCTTCTGTGAAAGGAGATTGTGATGTTGATGTAGATGCAGAGTGAGATTTTAGTGCAAAGTGTACTTATGATCCTGCTATCCATGATGCATGTTTGCCAATTGTTGTAGATTCACATGACTAGTATTTTGACAGTGGTGCTACAAAGAACATTAACTCACATTGTGCTTTGTTTACCTCTTGAGTATGTCCCTCATGGTAATACTATCGCTTGTGCCAACAATACCTCTTACCTGGTTCAAGGAGTTGGAAAGATTGTGCTTACTACTACAAATGACAGTTCTTTCACACTTGTTGATGCATTGTATGTACCTGGGATTAAGAAGAATACTTTATCCGTATTTTTAGGTGCTAGACTTGGACTTATAGTGAAGCTTGTGCGACAGATGTACAATACACGATCTCAGTTTCAATGATGAAATTGTAGCATCTTGCAATTTTTGCTGTGGGCTATATGAGCTCACTTTGTATGACAAGTGTGGACAGAATTTTGCAAATGCACTTGTGGATTCTAAGGCTATTTCATATGCAAAACTTTAACATGCACATTTTGGACATCTGAATTTTGCTAGTTTGCTGTGTTTGCAAAAATTTGATGGTTCAGTTAGGGCCACATGCAAGTTGCAGCTTGTGCATTGTGATGTTTGTGGGACCATGCAAACTCAGTCCTTGGGCAATTACCTTTAATTTATGACTTTCATTAATGATTACTCCAGGCATGCATGGGTATATCCACTTAAAGTGAAATCCAAAGTATTTATATGCTTCAAATAATTTTTGGCTATTGCTGAAAATGTCGCAAAATGTACTATGGGCACCCTCCGTTTTGATCAAGCGGGGGAGTATATGTCTCATGAAGTTAATGCATTTCTGGCTAGTTGTGCAGTAAAATACCATTGTATTGTGTCTTATACACCTCCGCAGAATGGTGTTGGTGACAGGAAAAACAGGTCACTTGCAGAAATGGCACGATATATGGTCAAAAGTCAAGCTTTATAGAATTCACTTTGGCTTGAGGCCATCATGTGTGCCACTTATGTACTTAATAGATGTCCTAAAAAATCTTTGTAGTCTATGACTCCATGTGAAGCATGGTATGATAGAAAGCCTTCTATTGAGCACATGCATGTTTTTGGTCGTTTCTATGCTTTGGTGTCACAAACACAACACAAAAAATTGGATGATAAGGTTGTCAAATGCTATAGTGCTGAAAGTAAAGGTTACAAGTTGTACCATCTGCAAACAAAGCATATCTTGGTTTCACACGATGATTTGTTTGTGGAAGACTTTTTTTAGACCTTCTTGTCATGTACTAGAGACAATAATGTAAGTTCACATGAAATTTTATGAGAGTTTGTTGGCTCTTTTTAGTGGTGGATGTTCACATGTAAATTCAAATGAGGCGAATGTATAGCCTATGGGATTTCAAAAAATGTTACAGATCAGCGTATTATTGATACAGATGTATGTATGATGTACTCAATGAGGAAAGGGTTGAGAACGAGCAGGCTAGAGATATGCCAAAATGGTTAGTGTATACTTTGCGTGATAATAAATTGGATACACCTTTATCTAGTCATACTCGTTTCGGCTCTTGCCATATATCTTATGCATCAGATTCTTATGCTTTGGTTGTGTCTAGCCTATGGGATGTTGAGGAACCTCTATCTTTTGATGAAGCACGCAATCTGAATATGATGCACATATAGAAAATGACAATGTAATTTATGTGTTTTGCCTCCTATAAAAAAGACCATTGGTACAAAGTGGGTTTACAAGTTGAAATACAAGCCGGATGGTGAGATTGATCGCTATAAGGCTCGACTTGTTGCAAAATACTATGCATAATAGAAAGGCATAGATTATGAAGAAATTATTGCTCCCACTTGTCGTATGACTATTGTGCATTTCTATGTGCATTGGCAGCTCATTTTGGTTGGGATGTAAATTAGTCAGACATTGTTACTGCGTTTTTTAAATAGTGCCATATTTGAGAAAGTTTATGCCAAACGTGGCCTTGCACTTTTGTCAAGAAAGAACAAGAGGATAAAATGTGCAAATGTAAGAAATATTTGTATGGATTGAAGCAATCTCCTCATGATTTATATGAGAAAGGTGATACTCATTTGGTCAAACGAGGCTTTTGTAATAGTCCAATAGAAAGAACATTGTATGTAAAGCATGAGGGTGATGTACTTCTCATTATTGTTCTCTATGTGGATGATTTGCTAATCACTCAACCAAATGAAAGACATATTGCTTACTTTTAGACTGATTGGAATGCTACTTTCAAGATGAAAGATTTGGAGATGTTGCATCATAATTTGGGCATATAGTTTAAGCCATGTGATGTTGGTATTGCCTTGTGTCAGGCAAGCTACATACAAACATTTCTATGTAAGTTTGGACTTGATGATTGCAAACCTATTGCCACTCCCAAAGAAACACGTTTGAAATTGAGTATTCATGATGTTGGTGGTCCTACCGATGTCACTCTTTACCAAATTGTTTTTGGCTACCTTATTTATGTATGCAACACAAGGTCGGATGTTTACAGTCTCACATGCCAACAAATTTATGCATAGGCCAGGGTCTAAGAATTGATAGGATGTCAAGAGGATTTTTTGCTACTTGAGTGTCACTTTACATCTTAGCTTGTGTTATCCCAAGGGGGGATCATTGCGGCTAGAGTTACATGCTTTTTTGGACTCATATTGGGCTGGTTATTTTGACACGCCAGTGTCCACAAGTGGTTTTTGTTTCATGCTTGACAATTCATGCATGTCATGCTTGAACAAGAAGAAACCTATTGTGGCCACTTCTAGTTGTGATGGGTAGTGTTCACAACTACGATTGAGTGTGTATAGCTTAGACGCCTTATGGTTGATTTGGATGTTAGATAGGAAATTGCCAACGTCATTTTCACTGGAAATGAGAGCACACCGGCAGTTGTGAAGAACCCAATTTTTCATGCTCGCACAAAGCATATTGAGTTGCATTACTGTTATGTCAAGGAGAGACTCTCAGCAGGAGAGATTAGCTTGGCTTACGTGCCAATACAGGACAACCTTGCAGATCTTTTCACAAAGGCATTGTCTCGTGAGAAGTTTGGAGCTTTCAATGAAGCTTTGGGCTTACTACCCTTTGTGGAGTGATCTTGTTCTTAGGGCATGGCACGTCCCTTTATGTGCCATCTCTCGTTCACTGCATCACTCCCAAGGGGGAGTTGTTACCATATACACGTGGTAGTGATGTGTGAACCACTTAGGACCGCCGATACATTTTTTTCCTCACTAGGAGGTTTTACCCCCAGTGCATTGTATATACATCCATCTCTCTAGGGCTATCTTATCTTTCCATTGCACACAAAGTAACACACTCTTTGTTGTGTGCCTTGAGCTTCCTTTGTCTTCTCCAAGCTGTGTGTGTTTCCCTGCGACCTAGTTTCAACAAGTCTGGAATCCGTTTTGATATTTCTTTATCATTAATCATTGCAAAGTACAACTGCCAAAAGGGACCTCTCCTCTCAGACTCTATGTCCAGATGCCCTGTAGAGTGAGGCCCCAAGGGATCTTTTAAAGAGTACAAAGGATGCCAAAAGTAGAGCATCAAAAGATACCACTTCAAAAGCTTCAAGTTCCAAAATCTTCTGGTCCAAAAATTGGCACCAAAAACTACTAGTACAAGTCACAAAATTCCATGTAGTGCCACATCAATAGCAAGTGTAAAATGCAAGGCTGTCCGTATGGACTGCCACATCCATAGTCTTCACGTGCTTTTAATTTTTTTAATTATTCTTGTGGCCCCCATGCCCCATCGAATGGGACCCTATAAGTTGGAACAACTTACAAGTTTAAATCTTGTCAAATTTTTGGTGGACATGCCACATCATCATTTTGTGACAGCCGTAGCACTTGTAGATGTTGATGCTCATAGCCATTGTAGAACCCTCTAGTCTAGCATGGCTTGCAGAAAACAATAAAATCATATCCATTTCCTATGCCCCTTTTTGGAATGAAAAAGTTGGGAAAGCTGATAGAAGTAGAGTGAAATTTTTGAAGAAAGGGAAATGGACACTAGTATATGAAAGAGCACCCACTGTGACACTTTGGATATATATTGCAAGAGGTTATGGAATGCCTTTCTACCTACCTCTTCTTCCAAAAAGATCAATTTCAAGAAAAAAATCAAGCGATTTTGTTGTGGACTTCCCATAGAAATTCGCGACTACTATTTACTACAGAAGTCCGAGTCCATCCAACAATTAGTGGGACATGCTAAGCAAGGGTTTTCTATGTATTTGGGTAACGTGATTTATCCAGCAGACCGATAGTCAACACAAAGGATCAGACAAAATATAATGAAAAAACAGAGAAGTTTCAAAGAAAGAGAGATACTTGTCCCCGTCCAATAGAGGAACGGAAAGTTGAGTACCTCAAAGCAGGGAAGTATTTTAACTATGGGGAACAAGAACATATTTTTTCATGGTGCCCCAAAAAGGCATCCAATGGACAACAAGATTCTAGGATAGAGAGTTCTAGAGTAGACAAAGAATGTGGAAGGTGCAAGCAGGAATGATATTAGATTGTGTGGGAACATACTCAGATCAGATAAATCAAATCACAAAACTTTACTGAGCATGGGGCAAAGTACGAGATCAAGAAGCCCTCATTTTCTTTGATGGAGGAGCAACTTGGAATTATGTTTGACCGAATGGGGCCATAGGTGGAGGCAGTTCTAGCGGCACCTAGACGAGATGAAGAAAGAGATTGCATGGAACCCACTTATGTGGTAGCTGTCCATGTTTCACACTAATTGATGATGTGGCAGTCATATAGAATTCTATGATTTGCACTGCCAAAGTTTTGCGCTAGCTTTTGGGACTAAAATCTTTTGAGTTTGAGAGCCCCGAAGGGCCTTAAAATGAAAATCTAGGGCCACTTTGTGGCGTAGTCTTGTTGGTCCAAGCAACAGATTAGAGAGGATCCTCGAGACTTGTAGCTTTGCTCAAGCATTAATATAAAAACAAATACCAAAAGGGGCGTTTTGGGGCCAACATCTCTCAGCACAAAACTACGCTGGGTCGTGTCGACTCAAGTAAAGTGTGATTAAGTGAAGTAATTCTAAATGACTCTACTTGCCTCATCTTTTAAAAGGATCACTTTCAAGAAGCAGATCAAGCAATTTTGTTGTGGTCTTCCCAAAGAGATACAACATTGTTGCTTACTACAAAATTTTGAGTCCATACAACAACTCATGGGACATGCTAAGCAAGGGTTTTTAATGCATTTGGGTAATTTGACTTATTTAACTGATCAATTTTTGTCACCGAGGGCCTTAAAAAACTCAACTAATGGTAACAAAATAACTGGGAAGTTTTTGAAGAAGAATATACACGTCCATGATCGCTATGATATTCTCAAAACGTTTACCGCAATCTTTTATCGCGTTTTGTAGAGACAGACTCCAAAATGGGCTTGCCAAAGAAGAGAGAGGAGATGGGGAGGCCTTTTTTGTATTTTAAATATTATTACAGATATTGCCGCACCTGTATCACCACAATTATTACCACTTTTATTGTTGCATTTACTATCAATTCCCGCTTTAGCGCTTAAACATTAAAATTTTGGTGGTTTTCTTGAAATTAAAAATGAAGAACATTACTTAAAATTTCAAAAAAATGAGAAGAAATGATATTAAAACATCCACTTCATTAGTGGAAAAATTGGTTCTTTCCTGAGGTGTTACGGTAATGACAAACCAAAGTTTTAGTTGGTGGATTGATGGGATATAGATGACCTACAGAAGAGAAGTTCAAAGCGAGTAACATTGGTATAATTAATGCTACAAAAAAATAAGGGTAGAGAAGATAATCACTCACATGCTCACAATTGCGTGGCAAAACAAAATTGTCATACCTGCCTATATGATGCACACTAGAGTCTACCATCTAGAGAACATTCTCATTTCATCTAAACACATTTGCAAACCACTTGTGCTCTATGATGAATGTGTGAAAGGTTCTAAACTTGACCTTTAATATCCTTTCAATAGTCCCAAAGTACCTGGCTTCATCACCATCTGTGCCAAATTTGTCCATGATGCCATAGTCCATGGTGGTTTTATGCTCATCAATGTAGCGTGTACGGAAGTGTCGACCCTTTGACCACCTAGAGTTAAAGGAAAGGTGCTAGAAAATAAGTAAATATATGTTATCAATAATAAAGATAAAATCAAGAAAAAACTATACAATATGATTTATTAAGTATATGTGTTCTCTACCTTTGGTGCGCAACCTCATGCATACTCCCATTCTTTGTCGGTGATGTCCTCTCCACATGCTTTTGCTTCGATCATTCTCTCATGAATCTGCTCAACACTAATGAGATCGGAGAAACATGCAAGTCTTATAGACACCGAGGGTCCCCTCCTACCTCCAATGCTTGCTTCCATGCTTCCCTCTCCTACAAACACCTTGCCTTTGCCATTGTCCATCCGCTTGGTCATAATATTTTCATGCTTTCCTCTCCTACAAACACCTTGTCTTTGCCATTTTCCACAAGTCCACCCGCTTGGTCATAACCTCTGTATTGAGGATACAAAAGTTATTGACTACTCGGGATAGATCCATAACCATGTTAACTAATTTTCTCTTTTCACTTGGCAAGTGTGAAGTCATCCTTGCGACTGGTCTCTTGCTCCTCACATATCATGGTGGTAATGGAGACTATACTGTCTCCAACCTGAGAAACCTGCAATGGGTATACAATGTATGACCTAGCACCTTGCACAATGACTAAGCAACCCAACTACATTTGGAAAGACTGCTCTCAAAGTAGTACCTAACATCCACTGTTTTTCAGGCATCTCACTGAGATCAAGCTTTGCGCGATCCCAAAAACCTAACACTCATGCGTAAGCATATAAAGATGCACCACTGGGTAGTAATAGACATATATCCGTGCACCCTCTATGTGATATGTTGAACCATCAGCCAAATGAATATGACCATAAATCCCACTAGAAAATTTGTTGAGCCAATCACGGCATGGTGTGACATGAAATGCTACAGACTCATCTAGAAGCCATCAAGAGAAAGTTCCATCTCTGTAAGCCATGTATCCTGGGTGGAGGCTAGAGGTAAGTGTGACATAACCATCATTGGCATATGTAGTCATCTCTTTGGTCTGTGTCATAACCTTTGTATTGTACAAAATTTATTGACTACTTGGGATAGATCCATAACCATGTTAAATAATTTTCTCTTTTCACTTGGCAAGTGTGAAATTATCCTTGTGTCTGGTCTCTCGCTCCTCACATTTCATGGTAATAATGGAGAATATACTATTTCTAACCTGAGAAACCTGTAGTGAGTATACAATGTATGACCTAGCACCTTGCACAATGACTAGGCGACCCAACTACATTTGGAAAGACTACTCTCAAAGTAGTACCCAACATCCATTGTTTTTCGGGCATCTCACTGAGATCAAGCTCTACGCAATCCCAGAAACATAACGCACATGCGTAAGCATATAAAGATGCACCACTGGGTAGTAATAGATATATATCTCTTGCACCCTCTGTGTGATACGTTGAACCATTAGCCAAATGAATATGACCATAATTCCCACTAGCAAATGTGTTGAACCAATCACGGCATGGTGTGACGTCAAATGCTACAGACTCATCTAGCAGCCATTAAGAGAAATTCCATCTTTGTCAGCCATGTATCATGGGTGGAGGCTACAGGTACGTGTGACATAAAAATCATTGGCATATGTAGCCATCTCTCTAGTCTGTGTCATAACCTTTGTATTGAGGATACAAAAGTTATTGACTACTCGGGATAGATCCATAACCATGTTAAATAATTTTCTCTTTTCACTTGGAAAGTGTGAAGTCATCGTTGCGTCTGGTCTCTCACTCCTCACATTTCATGGTGGTAATGGAGACTATACTGTTTCCAACCTGAGAAAATTGCAGTTGGGTATACAATGTATGACATAGCACCTTGCACAATGACTAGGCGACCCAACTACATTTGGAAAGACTTCTCTTGAAGTAGTACCTAACATCCACTGTTTCTCGGGCATCTCACTAAGATCAAGCTCTATGCCATCCCGGAAACATAACGCACATACGTAAGCATATAAGATGCACCACTGGGTAGTAATAGACATATATGTCCTGCATCCTCTATAGAACAAGTTGAACCATCAGCCAAATGAATATGACCATAACTCCCAGTAGCAAATGTGTTGAACCAATCACGGCATGGTGTGACATGAAATGCTACAGACTCATCTAGCAGCCATCAAGAGAAAGTTCCATCTCTGTCATCCATGTATCATGGGTGGAGGCTAGAGGTAAGTGTGACATAACCATCATTGGCATATGTAGCCATCTCCCTAGTCTGTGTCATAACTATATGTGCATCACGCATCTGTCTTTGCTGTTGGTGGATTGGTGGGATATAGATGACCTACAGAAGAGAAGTTCAAAGCGAGTAACATTGGTATAATTAATGCTACAACAAAATAAGGGTAGAGAAGGTAATCACTCACATGCTCACAATTGCGTGGCAAAACAAAATTGTCATACCTCCCTATATGATGCGCACTAGAGTCTACCATGTAGAGACCATTCTCATTCCATATACACACATTTGCAAACCACTTATATTCGACGATGAAGGTATGAAAGTTTATAAAATTGACCTTTAATATCCTTTCAATAGTCCCAAAGTACCTAGCTTCATCACCATCTGTGCCAAATTTGTCCCTGATGCCACAGTCCATGGTGGTTTTATGCGCATCAATGTAGTGTGGACGGAAGTGTCGACCCTTTGACCACATAGAGTTAAAGGAAAGGCACTACAAAATAAGTAAACATATGTTATCAATTACTGTTAACCCTCACGGCACACGGACACCCTATCACCTACGACGGACGTGTATTATGTATTATTTAGAGTCAGGTACCGGGCTTGTCGGACCAATAGGGAAAGGTAGAGTGATCGTCGATGAGAGGCGCACTTTAACTTGGACATGCTAGGGTTAGTTGGCTAAGCATGGGCGCCCAAGTGTGAATGGGGTGAGCTCCTATAAAAGCCAACTAAACCTAATTTTTACTCATTCTCTCATTTGTGCAATTGAAGAGTGCTCTTGCTCCATCTCCATCTTCTTCTTCTTCACCTCCTTGTGTGTGTGTGTGTGTGTGAGAGAGAGAGAGAGGGAGAGTGTGTGTGCGATCGAGCATTACGAAGGCACGACGGCGACGAAGCGGTTGAGCGCGGCACGACTGCAGCTTCTTCTTCATCGCGGCGAGGAATCCACCACGAAGGCGAGCGTAGAGCGGTGAGTGTGACACCCTTTGTTTCCTTGAGCTTGCTAGTTTAGGCTTGTTGTGTGCTTGGAGCCGTTTGTGGCTCGCATACGGTGTATTGGCAAGTCCCTTGCTTCGACAGTGCGGCAAGGAGCGCACATTTTTGGCGCCGTTGCCGGGGATATGCCCTACACTAAGCTCGGTTAGCACTTTACGCTTCCTTGTGGTGCAATTTCAATCATAGGAAAGGCAGGAAAGGAGTGTGTGGAGATTTCTGTTTTTTGCGTTTTCTGCATTTGCTGTCAAGTTTCAATTTCTGCTATTGTCTGCGTTTTTTCAATTTCTGCAATTTCTGCATTTTCAAGTTCGGCGTTTTCAATTTCTGCAATTTTTTGCATTTCTGCGTTTTTTTAATTTTCTGCAATTTCTACAAGTTCTGCGGTTTTTTTGCAATTTCTGCAATTTCTGCATTTCTGCGTTTTTCAATTTTTTGCATATCTGCGTTTTTTCAATTTCTGCGTTCTCTGAAATTTCTGCATATCTGCGGTTTCAATTTCTGTATTTTCTGCACCAAAAAGAAAAAGAAAAAGGAAAAAAAAATTCTGGAAAAAAATATATAAAATTTTTCCGAAAATAAAAAACGTGACTCTTAAAACGGACGGGTTGGTTTGTATAAAAGATAGATCAGGATCATTTCCCCAAGCCCAAGCCCAAGCCCAAGCCTCAGTCCTCAGTCTTATGATATATACTAGACTCACTCTTATATATATACCCTACTCCCTCAAGAGAGAATGAGAGCATGTGGGACAAGTCCTCCACTCTCCTCCTTTCTCTTCCCACTTGCACCCTTAGACTTTCTAGTTTGGGCTTAGTTCCCTACTGGAAATTGACAGTTTTAGGGATTCCGAGGGCATAGAGTGACCAAACGGAGGGCTGTAAAGCACGGCACGACCCTCTGACCGATACGCTCGTTTCGAGCTATCACACGGCCCATTCCACGACACGCTCTAAAAAATCTAGCAAAAAAACAAACAAAAAACACGCTAAAAACTAGTCACAAGGCCTCCTAGAGCAGCGTTTTGACACCTTAGGGTATCAGAAGCACATGCACTTACGCTCTGGGCGGGTGCTAGAACACGAGCATATTGAGGGTGCCTCTGTTCATACGGACACCCATTACCCATCCACGATAAGCTCTAGACCCTCAGCGGGGACACAAGGTAGCACCACCCAAGACCCTAAAATAGCCGCTAGTGATTCCTCCTCCGACTCAGAAATCATGGAAGCATACCCTACCCAAAACACTGAGAGAGAAGGCCATGCACCTCCCGAAGCTCCACTGCCTAGTACTAGTATGTTTAGCCGTTTCATGGAAACATTAGGTAGAGCTACTCGCTCGGAACCTGATGCAAATGAAGCACACGAAGGGGGTGGGGAAGTGGACTCTCCTTTCACATCGTACGTGGACCCCACACCCCCAAAGAGTGTCCATGTGGATATCCTACCAGCTTCTTACCAAGAAGGCCCTGTTGAGCTACCTCCTTCAGAAGTTCCCTCTAGAGTACCGTTGGTGACAAGTAAAACCACGGGGAGCAACATTGCTTCTACCTCACAAGAAACCGTTAGCACGTCGACTCTAGAAGGATTGTTCATTAATGATCATTGGACATACGACCTCCACACTGAGGTGTTGACGGATCTACACTCTGGCCACGCCTACCATGTAGGATGGATAGAGATTGTACAATCCACCTCTAGTGCCACGAGCATCGAAGATCAACAGAAAATGATCTGTAATGTTATCCATGGCATTATTCAATCAGAAAGGCAAAACCGAGGGGTAAATATACTCTCAACTGGCCCCATGAGATTTCTGGATACGAGCAAGGATCAACAGTTTACTCTATCTCAAATGGAGACTCCTCTAATGAGCCCCATGGACCCATCTTACGTCATTTCACCTGGGGTCTCTATGCAATCTGAGCCTCCGAGCGAAAACTTTAGCTTCCCTAACTTGGCTCAACCCTCTATTAAGGAAAACCCAGTGCTCACTCCAGGGATAAGCCTGACAGAGAATGTACCGATGACATCTACGGTTAGCGCAGTGCCACTACCTAGTGTCGTAGTACCTAATATGGGGCCTCGACCGTATGTGCCTCTAGCCCCTTATGCACACATGGCCCCCACACCTCCAATTGTACCACTTGCTTATGCTCCTCGAGTGCCGCTCCCTAGCTCTTATCCGAGTGGACCTATGCCCGGTTATGTTCCATATCCTGCATCATCTATACATATGCCAAGACCGGTACCCGTCCCTCTCCCACATATGATTCCAAGAGTACCTCCACCGGCCCTACCTCCTCACATAGGTGACTTGGCAGCGTTTGCTCAAACCATAGGTCGATCTATCGCGGAAAATATGCGTCACGCATCTGATAGAGAGCCTAGAAGTAAGGCAGTACAAATTGCCAAACTCACGCAAAAATTCAATGGGGACGAGGATGCTAGAAAACACATTGAAGTGTTTGAACAAGTATGTGATTCCTTAGGGGAACGCAACGAACTACATAAGTGCAATGCCTTAAGCTTGACATTAAGTGGGAAGGCTGGAGATTGGTATAGGACCCTAAGGGTGGACGAGAAAACAATCTACCCTACCCTTCGAAGGTTGTTTCTAAAGGAGTACATACGAGAAGGTGTGCTTTGGGGTGTAGCATCTCAGCTACAGAAGGCCGAACGTAAGGAAGGAGAGTCAGTAAGGGACTTCATTAGTCGTCTAAAGCACTTAAACTCTCGCTGCCCTGTAAATGAGCGCTTCAACAATAACCAACTGCTTGATCGATTCATTCGAGGGTTGAGGAATGAAGGAATCTATAATGGACTAGTGATTAGAGGTATCACAACCTGGGAAGATGTCACTGCCAATGCAATCCAACTAGAGGACAACTTGATGATAGCAGGCATGAGGGTGTCTACTGACACGAGATCCACTAGCTCACAAGCCATTGAGTATGAACCCATGACTGCAAAGCCCATTGCCAATGAGCCAAAGGTATTTGAGACATTCTTGACAGACCTCACCAAGGCAATCCAAGAGTCTCTTAAGGATAATCGACCCCCTCAAAATAGTCACATGTATCCAAGAAGGGAGCAACAATGGTGTTCCATTTGCTTAGGTCCACATAGCACTAGTGAGTGCCCTACGTTTAGAGTAAAATTTAATGGAACTTGCAACGCATGTGGTAGGTATGGTCACCAAGCTAAGGATTGTTTAATGATCAAACGTATGATGGCAAATAGACCACCTGTAGCCTGGACGGATGCGCATCGAGCTCCTGTATTGATGCCTACTCCACCTGTTGAGCAACTACCGCAACACATGGTCCCTAGACCTCAAAATGTTGTACAAGCTACACAGCTACCACCTCCTGTGCTAGGACCGCAACCCCCGCATCCAAGAGTCGCCCCTATGAACCAAGTGGGTTGCGAGCCATCAAATGCTTATGCAGATGGCTGTGAGGAGGAAATAGACACTAGTATTGCCTACGGACTTGATACATTGGAAGAGTGTCCTATATACTACATGGAAGATTGTTGGGGACAAGTCAAGCCGGTTTATCAAGCTGCTGCTCTCGCATCCAGAGGTCAAAATATCAACACCCAGGCTAGGAGGCCACCTCTTCAATGCTACGAGTGTGGTGGACCACATCGAGTAGCGGAGTGCCCTATTAGGCTGCAAAAGAATGATGCACAGATGCAAATGAATCAAGGGAGCACGTCTGCAATGCCAATACTCACATGTAATCGTTGCGGCATAGATCACTTGATTGCCCAATGCCCCTATAACCCAAATGCACCTAAAATCACACCCCTGAATTTGGTCGAAATTGCTAGTGTGACATCGCCAATACCACCCGTCGCACCCGCTTATGCGATTACACGGTCCATGCTTCAAGGGCCATGACATATCCTCGAAGAGAGAGATACCGCGTCAGTTATCCAAGCAAAGAAAAAGAAGACACGAAGGAAGAAGTCACAGAATACGGAAAATTCAAAGCCAAGTTCCAAAACAAACATAGGAACATGAGATGACCTCGTGTATATGAATGACCTCGAGGATGATTCAGATTCAGCCGAGACAATGGAGACTAGAACCAATACCACAAAGGGAAAGACCGACAAAGAAAACCGTAACATGGAACCAAATGAAAACCGAATGAGAGAAAACCATAAAGAGCCTCTGAAAACACCACAAGTGTTTCCAAATCCAATCCAAGACCCCCAAGATAAATCGCAGGGGCAAAAAGGGAAAAATCGTAAAAAGAAGATTGGGACGTACCCAAACCCTGTAGACGAGATTAAGCAGGTGAAACATCTAAGAGGTTTAGTGGAGGAGACTCAAAGGAAACTAGAACTAGAACCCATGCATATCAAAATTCATGACACAGTGTTTCCCACGCAAGTTCATCCACCCCACATGAACCATAGACCGTTAGCCATATCTAGTATCATCCAAGAAGGGAGTGAGGACGGGACATCAGAAAGTGAGCATACACCCTTCTTGTTGGAAAGGATGTTTAACGAAGGAATACCTGATCCCATTGAGGAATATGAGATTCCATCCTCACCAGTTCCTAGTCAAGGACCTACACCCTGCAAAACACCAATGAATGTTGCCAAACTAGTGGACTTCATGTCTTCTGAGGTCCGAACCACGATCATAGCAAAGCTGTATGGAGATCCTGAGTTATTCCTTGCACTTCGAGCATTCCTTAACGGAGAGCTACGAACGGGATTACCGCAGTTTGCGCAACCAAATAGGCCTGACTCGATTATGATTGATGAGGAAAATCATGTGCAATCACTTGACTTAGATGGACACGAGTCTGTGATCGAGGTACCCATTAACGAATTAGGGCAGTATTTTGAAGGCGACGAGTCTAATGCGACCCTACCCATCACTACCAAGGGATTAACTATAAAGGGAATTCTTGATGGTGGTGCGGGAGTTAGCATCGTTACAAAAGATTGTTGGGAATCCATGGGAAAACGCCGCCTCAGTGTTACTAACATTGTGGTAAAGATGGCAAATGGTACCATAGCCAAACCTATGGGGATGCTCAAGGATCTTAAGATCAAAGTTCTAGGACACAAGGTACGACATACGTTCATTGTAATGGATTTCTCTAAACACCTTATGTCATATGAAATGATTTTAGGACGACCATTCATGAGGGAAGCACAAATGGTTCACAATTGGTCTAAAAATCATGTCTATTTGCAATTCCAAGACTCTGTCCTTAGAGTGGATTTGGTGACTGGTAAGGTACACCCCTTAGGGAGTAAAACCATTATTGATCATCGCTCTGACACCACAGTTCACTCGGCCCCACTACAATATTGTTACACTTGTAAGAAGGATACAGACATTGGCCAAGATTCTCCTTATATGGATATCCTACCTGGGATGACTGAGTCGGACAATGTGGATTGGGTACACCTAGCTGCAACCATAGATACCTGGGGAAATAGAGGAACCACTTGGGTCACACCAGAGGGGGAAGAGGTACCACAAATTGCACCACTGAACATGATAAGTGCCATACATGCATCTTCTAAGGGCAAGGCAATTGTGGACCAATCTGACAGTGACACCGATAGCTCAATAGAAGACTTTGACCAACACGACTTGGACAGTGACTCCCAGAGTGAAACGGATTCTGAATCTCATGAATTAGAGAGTGGAGCAAGTTCACAGTCAAAACATTCGGAAGGACCGAGCACATCAACCGATGATAGCTCCTCCGAGAGTGAAGAGGACACCAACGAGGACTCCTTTAGTGAGCCAGATCTAAATGCAAATCAAAAGCAGGTCTCAAATAAGAAAAAGAAAAACCTTAAGAGGCGTCGATATCGAGCCAATGTACGTGCTAGGATAAACAAGAAGAGATCCTCAGCAGAATGGCTCAGTTATATAGGAGCATGTGATGCTCATCGAAAATTGGTAGACAATTGGGGTGAATATCTCCAAAATGTTATGTGGTGTAGACCACGACCCCATGACATAGCCCAATTAGAGATCATAGACAAGCCAAAGTTGAGCCGCACTGCAAGGAGGCGTCAAAACCAAGAGTTAGCTCGACAACACAAGAAAGCAGAAATGGAAGCACAAACCAACGCACAACCAGAATCCACAGACTTGCATCCTGCACCAAAACATTTCAAATCTTACACCACAGGGGAAGCAAAGGTTGTGTACACAAAAGCCCAAAGAATACCTATCGATGGGAATAATGGAATCTATGATGGTCCGGCAATAGTTAAAGAAATAGAATTAGCTGACCCCGGTGAAGAATCAAAACCTGTTTTTATTGCCCAAGACCTCACGGAAGTTGAAGAGGCGGTCCTCAAAGAGCTTCTCAAGGAATTCAAGGACGTATTCGCTTGGACATACCATGATATGAAAGGTGTTCCGCCTTCTGTGGTCCAACATACAATCCCTATGATTAGCACTGCGAAGCCCGTACAACAAAGACCCTACCCGATGAATCCTAAGTACGCAAAGATCATTCAAGAAGAACTAGAAAAGCTTATCAAATGTGGGTTCATATATCCTATTGAACACTCTGAATGGGTGTCGCCAATAGTTATCGTGCCAAAAAAGAATGGGAAACTCAGGGTGTGCGTGGACCTCAAAAAAGTTAATGCAGCTACTAGAAGAGACCATTACCCCCTACCATATTCCGAACATGTACTCGAAAGAGTTGCAGGCAAGGAAGCTTATAGCTTTCTAGATGGGTACTCAGGCTACAACCAAATCACGATAGCGCTAGAGGACCAAGCTAAAACTGCCTTCATCACAGAATTTGGCGTGTTTGCATTTTGTGTGATGGCTTTTGGCTTAACAAATGCCCTTGCTACATTCCAACGATTAATAAACACTGCTTTTAAAGAATATTTGAGAGAGTTTTGTGAAGCTTTCTTAGACGACCTTTGTGTTTACTCTTCTTGGAAAGAACATCTATCATGTTTGCGGAAGGTGTTTGAAAAATGTAGGTTATATCGTATCTCATTGAACCCGTTCAAATGCCAATTTTGGGTCAAGCATGGAGTTATTTTGGGGCATATAGTATCCAAGAATGGTATCTCAACCGATGAGAGCAAAATTAAAGTGATTCTAGAGTTACCACCACCAACCAATTACAAGGGAGTTCAAAGGTTCATGGGACACGTGGGTTATTATCGACGGTTTATTTTATTTTTCGCTGAGATAGCACGTCCTTTGTACAAGCTTCTCATTGAATTTAAATGGACTGAAGAGTGTGACCAGGCCTATGAACAATTGAAGAAAACACTAGCAAGTGCTCCGATTTTAAGGACACCTAACTGGGATGTCATTTTCCATGTGCATATTGATGCATCAAACTTTGCTATTGGGTGTGTTCTCACTCAACCAGGAGAACATAAATTGGACTATCCCATTAGCTTTGCAAGCCGTCAATTGAACGATGCTGAAAGGAACTACACCACTACAGAGCGAGAAGGTTTGGCAATGGTTTATGCAGTAAAGAAATTTCGCTACTACCTTCTGGCAAACAAGTTTGTATTTTATGTGGATCATCAAGCGTTGCTGTATCTGGTAAACAAGCCATGCTCCACAGGAAGAATCACACGATGGTTGTTAATTCTTCTGGAGTTTGATTTCACGATTGTAGTGAGACCCGGTAAAAGGCACGTCATGGCTGATCATTTGTCTCGCATACCCAATGGTGAAGCCCCTACAGGAGTTTATGATGAATTACCCGATACTTCCCTATTCATAGTTGAGACTATGCCTGAATGGAGTGAGAACATTGTTAACTTTTTAGTTAATGGTTTTCCACCCAAGAACTTCGTAAGGATATCGCTCGAAGGCTAGTAAAAGAATGTGAACCCTATTGTTTGATTGCCAGAACCCTGTATAGATTAGGCAAGGACGATATTCTTAGGCGTTGTGCCCGCGAGGATGAATATTTGTATATCTTGCAAGAAGCACATATGGGCATAGCAGGAGGACATTTTTCAGGGGACCTGACTGCTAGAAAGGTGCTGCAATCAGGCTATTGGTGGCCAACTTTATTTAAGGATGCATCACTTTTTACAAAAGGGTGTGATGAGTGCCAACGTTACAAGACCACACAGCGCAAGGACAGAATGCCCTTACATCCTATTAAAGTAACCCAACCATTTGAAAAATGGGGCTTAGACTTTGTAGGTCCAATTAGTCCCACAGCTCGCAACACTCAATCTCGATATATTCTAGTTGCTACGGACTATGTAACAAAGTGGGCTGAAGCTAAGGCTTCACAAAAAGCTGACGCGAGGACAACAGCTAAGTTTCTTTTTGAGAACATTATCACAAGATTTGGTTGCCCTTTTGAAATTGTTAGTGATAATGGTACCCATTTTATAAATGAGGTAATAAGAGAGCTTACCACGACCTTTATGATATCCCACCATAAGTCTACACCTTATTACCCGCAAGCTAATGGACAAGCCGAGAGCACCAACAAGACTCTAATCTCTATTTTAACCAAGACGGTAGAAGCTCATCGCACTGATTGGGATTTGAAGTTGACATCTGCTCTATGGGCTTATCGTACTGCTTATAAAGTGGCTATTAATTGTACGCCATTCAAAATGGTATACGGCCAAGAAGCGGTTATGCCTTGGGAGTTTGTCATTCCTAGTCTTAGGGTAGCTTCGCAAGAAGGATGGAATGGTAACCCCTTAACCGAGCGTTTGTTTATCTTAGAAAAACTAGACGAAGAGAGACAGTTGGCTGTGCAAAATGCTCTTGTGGAAAAGGATAGGAGAAAGAAGTGGTTTGATCGCCATGTGAAGGACAAGGATATCAAAGTTGGTGATAAAGTCCTTATGTATGGAGTACGTAAAGAGAAGAAAAAGTTGAAATATGCTGGTAAAGGACCATATAGAGTATGTGAAATTACCCCACAAGGTACCCTTCGTGTGGAAACTCTTGATGGAGTTGAAACCATTGGATTTCTCAATGGGAGTAAATTCAAAAGATATTATGATCCTTTAAGCCAAGAAGAACTACGGGCCATTCATCAAAAGAAGGCCGCCAAAGCACAAACCGAGTTAAACAAGATACAAGCTCAAGCTGAGACTAAGGAGCGACAACAACGTATAAGACAAAAACGAGAGGCTAACCTTGGGGTCACAAATGCATTCCACGTGGAAATCGAAGAGGATGGGTTGGACTCTGACACACCTCTACGATACCCCATTGAGTTAAATAGTGCCTATGGAAAAGTGCTATATAACGCCTTATTGGACACGGGTGCTAAATACAATCTGCTATCCTATGGGGTGTGGTGTCAGTTAGGGAAGCCACCTCTATCTGAGAGTATTATCCAAGTCAAGGGTGTCAACAAGAAAAAAACTACGGTTTTTGGAATCTGGCACACTTCTGTCAGTTATGACAATGGGGTGGTAGCTCAAGACTTTTTGGTCATGCCTACTGGAACTATGGAGGGTAATATAAACCTAGGCCGCACGTGGATGATAGCCACCAAATGCACTATTGATTGGGGGACTGGGGGTGTTACAACGGAAAAACCAACTCTTAGCCCTACCACTCAAGCCATAGTCCCTGAGATATTGCCCAAGGAAATAAAACCCAAGACATTGCATGTCCAGGAGGTTGAACCATACGTCCCCATAGCCCAACTCTCTAGAGCTTCAACTGATGTAGTTGAAAGAAAGCTTGAGACACACAAGAACCATCCTAATATAACAGAGAAAACATACAAGTGGGTCCCTAAAACCTCTGTAGTGAGCATGGTTGATGCAAAAAAACGGAAACCTAGTAAGAACCGTACCACTCACTCCAAGAAATGTAAAGAAACGCTGCGTTGGATTTCTAAACGACTATTGGAAGCCCAAGGCTACTATGCCCAATCCCGTATCTCCAAAAAGAATCAATGATCGTGCAAAGAAAAAGATCACAGAATGCTCTAGTTTGGGTACCAAAGAAAGAACGATTTGTTCCACCTAGCTCAGGAACAGGGAAATCAAATGAAGCTTCTTGCTCTTCATGTAGTTCCTATACGCAAATAGAAGCTTCGACACAACCTCCACCTACCACTGTACATATCCATCCAAGCACGAAAGAGTTTGCACCTTCCGGGTAAGTTCACCACCTACAACAACGTTGCAAATAAAATCATGGGAGAGTACCTTACCACCCTTGCAGCTTGACAAGGCACCTAGGGTAATAACAAACTACTGGCAAAAATCCTCACCTATTACCAACTGGAACAATTGGTTTCAAAGGGTGACAAGCTCATTTCAAATGGTATGATCTACCCAAGGAAGGGGGGAGTGTTTGCTGACAGTCATCATTCATTTGTTTCCCTCTCAACCTTTTTCCCTGACCTCTCAATCTCCGATCTTAGGGAATGTATATATATAGCCTTATACTCACAAAAAAACAAAAATAGTAAAGAGCAAGAGCGCCTAGCAATGAGAGAGCACCCTATCAGATCTTACATATAAGTCCAAATTCACCGTGTCAATTCAAGCAACACACAAAAACAACTCTTATGTTTTAAAGGCCTAACCAAATCTATCTGTCTTGTCAGAAATGGCTACTTCACCAGAGGCATGCACTTCTATTTTTGATGAAAGGTACCCCTTGTCTTTTCAACAAGTGTTCTACATATGCTACCCTATACTTTCTTGCGAATGGGATTTGATAGAGAGCCTTGCATGTGAGAGAAATTTTGAGGAGTTAGAATGGCTGATACGTCTATGGCTAACTAGTGATCCCTACCCAGTAGCGAATGTGTCTCCAATGGCACATGCTTATTCTTTTGCACAAGATGAGTATCCACGCATCACGAGGTTCTTGATTAGCATGCTTGCACAAGAGGATGATGAAGAGGAACTAATAGAGACCGAGGAAGACTATGACCTCACGGACAACGATTTTATTTATCTAGATGATGAGGATAGAGGCCTAGCCTTAGGGTGGCCACCCGGTTTATATAATATCCTCTTTCCTTGATTCTAAAAGGGGTGACAGATAGGTAGGTTAGGGGTCTAGATTGTGTTTTGAGTTTGTTTTTTAGGAGTTTTAATTTTTCCCACTGATGTGCCTCCTGGAGGTATTCCTTTTGTTTCCTAGTGTGTACAGGAGCGTGTTGCTATTGATAGGGTTTGGACCTTCATGGAACCTTCAAATCAAGCACGACCATCAACACAAACAGGTGATTCTTGTCCATTAGCATTGCCCTTATCTTTTTGCATCTATGATTGTCTGCTTTGATTGTGATTGGTAGCATAATATTCAGCGCATTTGCTTAGTATCAAACATTTAATTCAATGTAATGTTTTGTCATAATCACTTGTCTAGGTTTAAAAATCAAGCAGTCCGACTAAGCTAGTTTGACCAAGGTAGGTATTAGAAATCTTCTCTTAATACCATGGGGAATGCCTTCCTAATAAACAATGGTTACTTAGGTTCTTAATCCGATTTAGGCAGCATTGTATGAAATGTACTAGGGCTTTCTAGTGGGCTTAACCCTAGTGACCTTTAGCTTAAGTATTATAAAGGGAGTTTACTAATGTGATGAGCCTGGGGAGGGTAACAATGTTATATGGCCCCCCAAAGTTACAAAATTAAAATGCTGAAAATGAACAAACAAAAAATCAAAGTGCCACAATGTAAAATTTTAAGCTGGAAGAGAAATCTCAGCTTGATTTGGTACTTCACTCACATGTATCGCCTATGGTACTAGAGCCCTAGAGGTTCCCAGCGTGGGCGCTTTTCCTTGAAAAGCAAAAAACCCAAGGCATACAAAATAAGCACACACATCATAATTGAATCAATGTGAACAGACCTTGGGGGGTCAAAGAAAAAGTAATCAGTCAGGCGATGATTTCATGAGAAATTCCTTTTATGGTAGCTTAACTACAAGGTTTTCTAGATATAGCCTCTAGTCAGCCCTCGAACATGAATACTTGGCTCTCGCGATTAAACAACTTAATTGACCACAGAAAATTAAGAAGCTTACCCATGGTATTAATATTCGATCTCTAGTTCTTTTCGACCGTCAAATTAGCAACCCCAGACTTGTTTAATTTTTTACCTTTACATCTGTTTATGCATTTGATTACATTGAAATTTAATGTTCATTGCTATCAAATTGTTTGAAATTCTTTGACCAATCAATGTGTCTACCTAAAACTGCATATGCTTTTTAAGAGAATGCAATTACTGTGCCAATGTTGTTTGATTTTGCAGTGACTGAAGAAGGCTAAGGACATTCATCTCAAATGCTCTTCCACCTCGACGAACCAGCTTCAACTCAATAGCTTCCGAGGACGGAATCTACATCAGGAAGGGGGGCATGTTAACCCTCACGGCACACGGACACCCTATCACCTACGACGGACGTGTATTATGTATTATTTAGAGTCAGTTACCGGGCTTGTCGGACCAATAGGGAAAGGTAGAGTGATCGTCGATGAGAGGCGCACTTTAACTTGGACATGCTAGGGTTAGTTGGCTAAGCATGGGCGCCCAAGTGTGAATGGGGTGAGCTCCTATAAAAGCCAACTAAACCTAATTTTTACTCATTCTCTCATTTGTGAAATTGAAGAGTGCTCTTGCTCCATCTCCATCTTCTTCTTCTTCACCTCCTTGTGTGTGTGTGTGTGAGAGAGAGAGAGAGAGGGAGAGTGTGTGTGCGATCGAGCATTACGAAGGCACGACGGCGACGAAGCGGTTGAGCGCGGCACGACTGCAGCTTCTTCTTCATCGCGGCGAGGAATCCACCACGAAGGCGAGCGTAGAGCGGTGAGTGACACACCCTTTGTTTCCTTGAGCTTGCTAGTGAGGCGGTCCGGGGCGGGCAACAAGAGAGGCGACCTCTAAACACCCCTCAAGGCTCCCGTGCTGCTCAATTGGGGCTGGGGCAACCACAAGCACAACACAACAACAAACCCACAGCCAAACCCAAACAAGATAGGGGCACCACCTAGTTATGGTATGCGAACTAGGACGCAAGAGAGATTTTGGCACAACCAAGAAGATGCACCACACAACACACACAAGCAACCTCACACCAAGACACACACAAAATGGACCAGAGAGAGCTAGAGCAAAGGGAAGAGAGAGAGAGAAAAGGATCTTGCGTAATACCTTATTTGTGACTTGCAAATGGAGATGGTTCGTTATGATGCTATCGTAGAACTTGTACAAAACTCACTCAATGCTTAGTGATTGCTAAACATTGCCAAAACACACACACACACTGTCTTAGGGTGTGGGAGACCTCTCACCACAATACCCTCTTACAATGGACACAAAATTGGCAATGAAAAACACACTAAAACACTTCCTAAAATCAAGATCAACCGATAAAAACTCAAAATACACAAGTCACCTTGAATTCACCAAACCGTATTGCACAAATAGAAGGACGAAGATTTGAACGTCGAATCACGCCTTTGATGCACCAAACCTCAATTTATTGATGATGAAGGAGCATATACAATAGTGGTTTTGAGATTTGTGGAACTCACGCTCTCTCACTTGCAATGTGTAGCTTGAAGGCTTCTCTCACACCAAGAGTGAAGCTCACAAGTGGTTGCTACACCTAAGTCTCTCCTCACGCATAGAGTGTTGGGGTGCTATGTGAGATATTGGAGGTTGTTTTGCAAGAAGGAGAGGGGCCTATTTATAGGTTGGAGACCCCTCATTAGGATTATTGGAAATCCTAATTTACAAGCTAACAAATCAAGATTATGATTTTTTTGAATATCAAAACATTGTGGGCCTTCTTTGTCTGCTTGAGTCATGGGTGTGGGCTCAAAAGAGAGCATTATTGATGGTAGATAAGGTGAAAGTAAGTAAGGAGAGAGAGAGAGAGAGAGAGAGAGAGAGAGAGAGAGAGAGAGAGAGAGAGAGTTACTATACACATGTCTTGAGGTGAGGTGTCTTTTATGGTTAGGTCAATGGCTATTTTGTGTTAGTATGTTAGTGGTTAGTGTTAGTAATCACTAGAAAGTTAATGATATATTTACAATGGGTAGAATGGGTGGGATGGTTGGAGTAAGATGGTTGAATGAAGTGAACAAATCCTTGTGATGGTGAAGCTTGAAGAAGTTTTGGACTTACTTGTGTAGGTTCTCAAAATGACCATCGATCTTCTTCTTCGTCTTCTCTTCTTTACGCCACCGCTGCCAAGGTTGATCATCGTGATGAAAATGGTAATTCCGTTGATGAGATCTTTTGATTTGCGGAGGTTAAGCATGGTACACATGCTGAATTTATGTATATATATAAGGAGTAAGATGGAATTGTACTTTGGAGATAATAGAGAGAGGCATGACTCTAAAAGCATAACAACCCCAAGGAGTGATAAAGGTTGTTTTCAATTGATCTTCCAATGCGATACCTATTTGAAAGTAGCCTGAGTAGCCATCACACACAGTGTACTTCTCATGACCAGCTACTTCATTTAGTATCTCATCCTGAAATGGGAGGGGAAAGTGATCTCTTTTTGTAGCCTCATTGAGTGGACGGTAATCCACACACACCCTCCACTTTCCGTTCTTCTTAGGAGTGACAACAACAGGAGAGACCCACTCTGAATTCTCCACTGGATAAATGAACCCTGCTGCTAGAAGCTTTCTTACCTCCTTGAGTAAAGCCTGCTCCTTGATGACTCCTAGCCTTCGTAGCTTCTGAGCCTTAGGTGTGGCCTCTGGCTTCAACTCAATTTTGTGTTGAACAGCATCTACTCCACGCACATCGGTGTAGTCTTTAGCAAAAAGCCTAGGAAACTTCCTTAGCACACATTTGAACTCCTCTCTTTCATCCTTTGTAAGTGTTGTTGATAGCATACCTTCCAGCATCCCTTCATCTTGATATTCACCTTCGTTCTCTTGAGGACCTACCTCCTCCAAGCCTTGACAAGAGGTCTCTTGGTTGCTTGGCTTAAACCTTACCCCCATGACTTCGATGGAAGACTCCTCGTCAGTAATGCTGCCGCTACTTTCTTCTTCTGAAGTGCTATCGGTCCAACCTTCTTCCGTCTCACTTTGAGATGATTCTTCATGGAGCTCCTCTTGGCGTTGCTCCTTCATGTCAAAGACAACCTTCTTATGATTGTCATTCTTGCAAATTAATTTCCCACTTTCCCAATCCTGCAAAGCTCGCATTTTCATTAGCCATGGTCTCCCTAGGATAAATGGGTAACCATTTCCTTTGGTAGACATGACATAGAAATCCACTGCCTTCTTAATGCCAAAGGCCTCCACAAAAACATTTTTACAAATGCCTACGCACCTAGCCTTGCTATTGTTTGCCATCTTGACCCTAATTTCAGGTGTCTCATGGATGTGCATGCCTAGTTTTTGCATGAGTCCCTCTGTCATGATGCAAATTTGTGCACCCCCATCCACTAGACCTTTCCTAACCAATCTCCCTTTGATGTAATAGTCTAGCACCGGTGTAATGTCCTCATTTATTTCAGCTTGTGCAATTTTTACAACAGGCACACTCTCTTTTACCTTTCTCCTAGTGCTAACTGCCCTTGTTAAATCCCTCCTAACTTGTGGACATAATGCAAGAAATTGAGGCCATGAAATATCAGGACCCTTACCTCTCATGTCTTCCAACAAGTTGTACGGAGCCATACCATGTCCAAGAGGGAAGTCTTGGAGGTTGATACGACGTCGATTCCTCTTGGTTTCCTTGGTTCCCTTTGCCTTCTTGCCTTGTCCATGGTCACTCTGTGATGTGACTCCTTCTTTCTCTTTACATTTTCCTTGGCCACGCTTAATTCCATTGGCTTCCATGTCAACCTCATTTGAATTTGTCACCTCTACCACATGCACATTTGGATCTGGCAAAGGTGGAACTCCTTCTACCCCTTGTGGAGGTGGTCTTGGTCCATTTGGCCTTTGTAGAAGCCTTGGTTGTTGACCAGTTCCTTCACCTGCATTCATCACTGGGTAATTCAAGTTAGGCCTCCCTGGCTCCCCACGGGGCCAAGGACAATTATACATTCCATGTCCAGACTCTCCGCAATTCCAACATTGCAAGACTCTCCTAGGTCGTGGATCTCGCTCTTCAGACTTCTTTGCTTGTCCCTTTGGACCTACAGCTTGTGCAAGGTGAATTGACAGGCTGCTTAAAGATTCGTTTAACTTCTCAATTACTTCCGCCGTTACCTCAGGAAGCTCCCTCGATGTTGATGCTTGTGACTTACCTTTGGGTCTAAGACCTTCTATTGGAACCTCTCCCCTTAAGCACTTGAGTTTCCTATACTTCTCAGCAGCCCTAGTTTCAGCTGCATCAAAAGTAGCAGGTGCACCCGCCTCAACTTTTACCTTAAGGTCAGGAAAGAGTCCGGCTATGAACCTCTCCTTCTTTAAAAATTCTGCACCATCACCAGGGTTAGCAACATTTCGTATCCATAGAGCCCAAAGACGTAGAAACTCTTGCTTGTACAAGTAGTAGTCATCTAAGTCTTTTTGCTTATGAGAAACAATGTCTTGCCATAGTTTTTGAGTGTTTTGGGGATCAAAGAAGTATCTCTTAAAACGATTCAAAACTTCTGTGTAATTCCCCTTAACTTCCTCAGGCAAAGAGTCAAACCAAGTACTAGCATCTTTCCTAAGGACCACCTCAAACATTTCTACACGTTCTTGATCGGTTACTATCCTCTTGATACGGCAAGACATCTTGAAATTTGCTAAAAATAATTCTGCATCCTCTCCAGGCTCTCCAAAGAAAAGAGGATATCCAGACATTTGGCGTTGGCTCTCCATTATTATGAAAGATTACAACACGAGTTACAATAAGGGATACAATAGAGATCTAGAACCACTCGCCTGCAAATGAAGAAGTGAGAAAATACCACTCTAGGTTTTCTTCTTCAGCTATCCAAGCTTCAATAAGGTCTCGATTTGTTTGATCAAAACAAAAGGGTAGACTATTGATGAGCTCTAAGAAGGGTTGAAATTCTTCAAAGCTAAGGCGATAAACAGAAATCTCTAGAACTTCATTTTCTGGATCCAAAAGAGCAACCACGTCCCAAGTGATAAATTGCACTTGCTCTACAATTCCCAATGCACAAGCGGTTTGTATAAAAACTAGATCTTCATGCTCGTCGAAGGCCGTGAGAAAGTAGCAATTGACTAGGAGCTCCTTTCCTTCGAGTTCCACACAGTCGGAGTGAGGCAACCTTCTCACAATTTCATAAAGAACATCCTCATCAAGTCCGATCAAGTTTGCAAGATTTAAAGACTCCACTTGTGCTACAAAATTCCTGGACAAAAACTCCTTAGGATTATGGTTAAATCATTCAAAAGCATAAAGAGATTTACAATGTCTCTATGAACAAAGTGTCATAGAAAGTAGAGAAGGATGAGAATTTATACAAATTTGCAATCTTCTCTATGCTCTCTTTATTAAGACAAGCTCTGAATAGCTCCCTATCTCCTTTGTTGAAAGCGAAAGGAAGACTATTAATAAGACGCAAATGAGGGAAAAATTCACCAAATGTGAGTCTATGAAGCATGAACTCTGGCCGCAAGATTCCTGAAGAGTCTTCCTCAATGGTGAAATGCACTCGCCAAATGCCAAATTTCACTCTATTTACCAATCTTAGGGCACACACTAGTTGGATGAATGCACGGTCTTCCTTAGTGCCCAACAACAAGAGGAAAATGGAATCCACGCGTAGGACCTTCCGTCTTAACTTCACCACCCTCTTGTTATGAGGGAGACGCCTTACTACTTGCTCCTGCAACTCAATTGGTAATAGAGCTAGATCTCTAAGGATTGAACTTTCACTGCACACACATTCCTAGTTAGAATAAATGATCATTTTTTTGTTTCTTGTAACAACTTGGACAAAGAAAAAACAAACATACACACTACTTTGCCTGGCTGCATTTCATTTTAAAATAAAATGAACACATGTACATCAAAGGAAGTGTGGTAGTTGATGAGAGGTAGAATGACAGGGTTTGGTGATGCAAGAATTTCTCCTACTCTTTGGGCACCAAACATGAACACCATTCGCTGTTGAAAATGGATTTTTCTACTAATTGCAATGTTTATCTAATGTGTGGAGTGAAATGAAAGGGGAAAACCTCTATTCTTGGGCCAATATCCATTGTCTATGCATGACCTTATGCTTAAAACAAAACAAAAATATAGACGTCCAAACTAAGGTCGTACCTAATGAGAGGCAAAATAAAAGGATTTACTGATGCGTTTATCTCTGCCAACCTAAGAGGACCTAAAATTCTACGAATTACACGTTGAAATTGCAACTTAGTACTAACAATTATGTGTACCTTTTGCCTTGCAATGGGAATGAAGGGATCATACAAATTCTCGTGATTCATGCAAGCTACTTGATTATGCTAAAGGTTGAGCCTACACAAAACATACACAAGCCTGTCCTCAGTGGGGGCACCAAAATTGAGGCGGTCCGGGGCGGGCAACAAGAGAGGCGACCTCTAAACACCCCTCAAGACTCCCATGCTGCTCAATTGGGGCTGGGGCAACCACAAGCACAACACAACAACAAACCCACAGCCAAACCCAAACAAGATAGGGGCACCACCTAGTTATGGTATGCGAACTAGGACGCAAGAGAGATTTTGGCACAACCAAGAAGATGCACCACACAACACACACAAGCAACCTCACACCAAGACACACACAAAATGGACCAGAGAGAGCTAGAGCAAAGGGAAGAGAGAGAGAGAAAAGGATCTTGCGTAATACCTTATTTGTGACTTGCAAATGGAGATGGTTCGTTGATGCTATCGTAGAACTTGTACAAAACTCACTCAATGCTTAGTGATTGCTAAACATTGCCAAAACACACACACACACTGTCTTAGGGTGTGGGAGACCTCTCACCACAATACCCTCTTACAATGGACACAAAATTGGCAATGAAAAACACACTAAAACACTTCCTAAAATCAAGATCAACCGATAAAAACTCAAAATACACAAGTCACCTTGAATTCACCAAACCGTATTGCACAAATAGAAGGACGAAGATTTGAACGTCGAATCACGCCTTTGATGCACCAAACCTCAATTTATTGATGATGAAGGAGCATATACAATAGTGGTTTTGAGATTTGTGGAACTCACGCTCTCTCACTTGCAATGTGTAGCTTGAAGGCTTCTCTCACACCAAGAGTGAAGCTCACAAGTGGTTGCTACACCTAAATCTCTCCTCACGCATAGAGTGTTGGGGTGCTATGTGAGATATTGGAGGTTGTTTTGCAAGAAGGAGAGGGGCCTATTTATAGGTTGGAGACCCCTCATTAGGATTATTGGAAATCCTAATTTACAAGCTAACAAATCAAGATTATGATTTTTTTGAATATCAAAACATTGTGGGCCTTCTTTGTCTGCTTGAGTCATGGGTGTGGGCTCAAAAGAGAGCATTATTGATGGTAGATAAGGTGAAAGTAAGTAAGGAGAGAGAGAGAGAGAGAGAGAGAGAGAGAGAGAGAGAGAGAGAGAGAGAGAGAGAGAGAGAGAGTTACTATACACATGTCTTGAGGTGAGGTGTCTTTTATGGTTAGGTCAATGGCTATTTTGTGTTAGTATGTTAGTGGTTAGTGTTAGTAATCACTAGAAAGTTAATGATATATTTACAATGGGTAGAATGGGTGGGATGGTTGGAGTAAGATGGTTGAATGAAGTGAACAAATCCTTGTGATGGTGAAGTTTGAAGAAGTTTTGGACTTACTTGTGTAGGTTCTCAAAATGACCATCGATCTTCTTCTTCGTCTTCTCTTCTTTACGCCACCGCTGCCAAGGTTGATCATCGTGATGAAAATGGTAATTCCGTTGATGAGATCTTTTGATTTGCGGAGGTTAAGCATGGTACACATGCTGAATTTATGTATATATATAAGGAGTAAGATGGAATTGTACTTTGGAGATAATAGAGAGAGGCATAGAGATGGTGTATGTACATGGAGAGCTCATATGAGAGCTATGGGAGTAAGTGGGGAGGTTAATGGTGAAGAAGGTGAGAGAAACCATTGAAGGTGCAGGTTTGAGTGAGGGATTGAGAGAAATGTGTGTGTGTGTGTGTGTGTGTGTGTGTGTGTAGAAGTGTGGAAAGAGGTGAGAGAAGACTATGGGCTACTTGTGAAAAAAGTGGGCAGACTGGGGTCCACTCAAAAAATCATAGCTCACCGCTGGTAGCTCCAAAAATCATGAAAAAATTTGAGGTGATTATTCAGAGCGTGGGCTACATTTTCTCTTTTGACCACTGCTCCAAATTCAGAGTGGAGATAGGTGCCAAAATTCTCACCAAAAAGCCTGTTTTTATGCTTGTAAAAGTCTTTTAGTGGACCCCTCCTTTGTTGAATTTGTACAATGCATCCAAGAGTGAGCCCCTCCTTTGTCATATCATAATACAAAGCATCCAAGTTGCCCTTGACACATGCATGGAGGAGGATTATTGGTGAATAAAGAAATATATACATGGTGGGACTAGTGTATGGACTATTCATGGACTTTAGCTCAATGAGCACATGGTGTTAGAATAATGAGTAAAAATAATAATAAAAATATGGAGGAGTTATGGATATGGAAAGATATTGGAATCATATGATATGGTCCCTCTTTGAATTATTTTGGGTGAAAGAGGAAAAGGTATGCAAGTAAATAATATAATAAACTTGACCAATGAGTAGAAATCAATTTTTTGTTTTCACGAGGGTGAGGGTGAAAATGTGGGAGTGATTTGTATAAAGGAAAAATATGAGGTTAGAGTATGTACATATTGTCAAATAAAAAATAAAAAAAATAAAATAATAAAATAATTATGGTGTAAGAGGATGAAAGAAGGTGTACATAGGTTTAATAAAACACACACCTAAGTAGAAATATTTAAATAAAATACCAAAATAATTATAAAAAATCCCTATATTTAGGCCATATATACAATGAAATATTTACACACAAAGAGGCCATAATATACTTTTATTTTTTTATTTTTATTTATTTTTATTTTTTTTGGCTCACCTAGCCAAGTGACTAGCTAGCTGAGGGTTTTTTAAGAAGATATGGGAAAAGCCCCCTAACTCACACACGCCTATGTACAATGAAATGGTAGGGATAGCCATAGCGTTTGGGTGAATTTGGTAGGGTGGAGTAACTTAGTATAGCAATTATGGAGAGTCAAAAATTTGCAAAAAAACATGTGAAACCTGTTATTTGCATGTGTGTAGCCACACAAGCATACACAATCCTCACTCCTATGAGAGTGGGTATAAGAACACTAAACTGTGTCCAAGATGACAAAAATGTATCAAAGTAAGAGTGAGCACTCGATCACTATCAAAGTGCGAGTCAAACTCGACCACTAAACCATCAGAAAGTAGTTTTTGAATATGTGCAAAACATGGCGAGAATTTGGGGACAAATGGATAGTGTTTTCCCTATTTTTAGAATAAAATCTCAAAAAATCTTACCAAAATAATACGCCAGAAAATAGACACTCAGTGTCTCAGTAGCCAGATCTATAAATGGCATACACGCACTACCAAAACCTTGGCAAACTCGCTCACTCTTGAAGGAGTGGCTCCATGAACCTGTATATCTCAAAAAATGTTGTAAACTTATCAACCTGCTGCTACCTGCAAGCTATGGCTAGCTCCAATTGTATTTGCAAATGCATACATGGCATGAAACTACACAAACGGTGCAAAAAACTGCTCTCTAAATTGTCTCACGCAATCATACATAGTCTGCATTGCAAGAAAGTGCAAAATGTGAGCAAGACCTATCGAGAAATTGGCACACTATATCGTTGGTTGATAAGCACATTGAGTGAAAACCAAGTGCAAAGCACAACCAGCTATCTACGGTTGCAATCATCATCCAAGAGCCGTGCTCACGAGAAAACCGCTTCGGCATGGTCCGTAGGAGCCGTTATGCACCGATGTGTGCCTTCGAAATTGAAAACTGGAGAACTGTCAAAGTCAAAATGACTGAATTGAAGTCAGAATGCCGAGAGCCCGGGGGAACCGTTGGAGCCAAACCGCTTCGGAATGGGCATGTGGGAGGGAACTCGCTGCCGAAGGCAAGGATTTCATTGACGTGATCACGACCGTGTGATTACGTTAATAACACTAGTAATTACGCAAGAAAAAGATGTGATCATGTTATTTGTTAACATGATCATGATGATGACCTGCAAAAGCCAATAGAGCCGTTTAGCCCGCCAGGTATAAACATATTCCCTCAGGGCCCGTCAGGGGTTTTTATATTTCTCAAGGGCTCAGAGGGAAAAAGACATTGCTCGACAAGCCCATCGAGAAAATAAAAAAACTTGATGGGCATAATTATGTAAAGTAAAACTCGTGCTTACCATGGTGCTTTGACTAGGCAGATCCCTACGAAGTGTATCCAAGCGTCGGGTACAATCATCTCCTTGTGAATTGACCTAAGGTTACAGAGTCACACTACAAGAGCTCGCTTAAATTCTGATGTCAAATTACCGGCGTCAATGGCGGGCGTCGTTATATGTGTAGGTAATCTGGAGGGAGATCAAACTTTTAAACATTTTAATTATTGTATTTTTGACGCTCATACCGGCGTTTGTACCGGTCCGTATATCAGTGCTCATATTGGTGTCTATATTGGCACCTGTATTGGCGGACCCAACGAACAACAGAACCACGGGTCTTTCCTTGTGCATTTTCCTCATTTTTTTCTCTTCTCTTGCCCTCCTCCTCATCTGCTGCAAATCTGTTGCCCAACGACTTGCCGGAGGTGAGATTCTCGCTCCTTGACTACTTCTCAACATCACAAGGTGAGATTCTTTTCAAGTTTTCTTGTAGGTTTGTGCAATTTAATGTATTTTTGTGTAACATAGCGTGTGTGTGTGTGTGTGTTTTTGCAGGTTTGAAAACGTTTTAAAGACTCTTTATTGCTTAAATAGGCCGCATGTGAGTGCTCTAAAGTTATATGCCATTTCATTTTAAAATTATATTGTATTGACAAAATAAAACTTCATGCATGAAGCTTTCAATGCTTTAAATTTTTATGCAATTTTATTTTGAAATTATTTTGGGTAATATTCTCTCTACCATCTCATCATCATCATGCAATTGAGTTTTAGGTTATAGGTTTAAGTTAGGTTTAGGTTTAGGCTATATACTAGGTTAGGCTATAAACTAAGATATAGGTTAGGTTTAGGTTATAGGTTTGGTTAGGCTAGGTTAAGGTTAGGTTTAGGTTTTAGGTTAGGTTAGGTTAGGTTATGTGTTAGGTTAGAGCTAGCGGAAAATAGTTAAAAAAACACAAACAAACTTCAAAAATGACTCGTGTACTTCAAAAAACACAAACGGTGGACTTCGGTTAGGTTAGGTTTAGGTTATAGGTTAGGTTAGGTTGTATGTTAGGTTATAGGCTAGGTTTAGGTTATAGGTTAGGTTAGGTTATAGGTTAGGTTATGCTAGGTTATAGATTAGATTAGGTTAGGTTTAGCTAATAGGTTATAGGTTAGGTTAGAGCGAGCGGAAAATAGTAGAAAAAATGCAAACGTACTTCAAAAATGACTCGCATACTTCAAAAATAGCAAACGGCCTTCGATTAGGTTAGGTTATAGGTTGTAGGTTATGCTAGATTATAGATTAGGTTAGGTTTAGGTTATAGGTTACGTTAGAGCTAGCAACAAATAGTAGAAAAAATGCAAATGGAGTTTGAAAATGACTCGTGTACTTCAAAAAACATAAACGAACTTTGGTTAGGTTAGGTTATAGGCTAGGTTTAGGTTATAGGTTAGATTATGTTAGGTTTAAGTCATAGGTTATGTTTAGGTAAAGGCCGGCCCATTGAGAGGATTCTCTTGGGGAACTTGACGGAGATTGGCCCTTTTCGGCTAGGGCAGCGTAACCGGCAAGTTTGTTATACGTAGGTCATTCATGTCCTAGGGATAAGGGATGAATGGGTTTGTTTTATTTTTTCTCGGCCGGGTGAAGTACCCGCGGTTTCTTATTGGAAAACGGCCATAATTCGGGTATGGTCTAATGCCAATAGTTGGATGATAAGGTCATACTCAGGGAGGATGATGTGAATTTTTAATTAAGAAAATTTATTCGATTTGGTTGCTTAAAAAGGAACTGGAAAGGATATGAATATAGGGGCTATCCTGTGCATCTATCACCAGATGGTGCTATACCTCTTTCAGAAATAAAATGCTTAGGAAGGAATGATTAAATTACTTGATGAGCCTTTCCCAAATACTTAATTCTGGGAAATATTGTGAAGGTGCTGCCATTTTGATGGCTTGTAACCGATTATCTTGGTCCTAAGTGAAGCAAGATGAATTGGTTGAAACTAAATGTGTTGCATGATTAGTTAGGAAACTAACTACAAGCTAATTGTAGCAGATAAAGATAAAGAAATGAATTAAAAGTTTCTAAATAAAGATCTCGTGGGAAAAACCAAATGAATTTCCTTGAACAAGGGTATGCAACAGATTGTATGTTGCTTGTTGTCTGACGATGTCTGATAGACTGTCTTGCTGATTTTGTAGTAGTTAAGTACTACCTCGGGAAGGGATTTTCATGAAATGGTTCGGTGGGTGGGCGGATCCGGAGGGTCAGATGGCCGGATGTTGAATAAAATTTTTATGTTAAACTCTAGGACTATGCGGAATAAAAATGGGTAAGCAGGAACGAGCGAGAGGAAAGATCCACATCTTCTAAGGGGAAAGCGATAGCTGCCGTGCCTGCTTGTCAGGAAAAAGGGGTTATCGCCATGAACCAAGGGAGAACAAGAAAGCAGGTAGGATTACAAGATCCCTCTTCGTAGGGGAAAGCGATAACTGTGATGCCTGCTTGTCAGGAAAAAGAGGTTATCACCATGAACCAAGGGAGAACAAGAAAGCAAGAGCAGATCCGCAAGTTAAAGATCAAGAAAATCAAGACTAAGGACCACGATTTTGGGTGTGGGTGACTGAAAGATGCCAAGGACATATTAAATTATGATAAGCGGATAGATCATCAAATTGATGGGATTTACCCCCTTGGTTGGCATTCGAGATAGGTCGGAGTCCTGTTTGGGTGTCGATCCTAAGTGAGAGGGATACCTGCAGATAAATCTACGTCATTCCCTAGAGTAGTCTGGAAGACTGAGGGAGGTGAGTAGGATCGAGTCTGGGTATGGTCCTCACAATGTCCAAGCCTCAAGTTGCAATATATTAATTGGAAAAATTAGATTTGAACTTAATCTTGAACAATCTTCTTTTTTGTTTGTTTCTTCAAAATTGTAATAACTAACATGGTATTATTAACGCTAAGTCAATTACAATTATAGTTACAAAATCTCATTGGCCTGAATACTTTCAAGGGAGCTTTTCTTGTTGTACCTTGCACTAAAAATTATTCATCATTGAGATTGCAAAAGAAGTAGTCCCTTTTGTAGGAAAGATGTGGGAAAAATGTTCTAGCATGGTCTACTTTTCTTTTCTAGAGTTTCTACTTCCATTTACTCTTGCAAAATTTTGAGAGCTTCTTCTTCTCAAGAGTTCCATGCCATTTTTTGTCAACACCTCACTCTCTTTCTACAAAAACTCTACTAAAACATCTATCTAGCCAAGGATAGAAAATGCGCACTAATACCACTTGTTTGGGCCATGCCAAGGATTGATGTGAAAAACATTATGTACCTTGATATGGCTTGGTAGCTGTAGCTTGTAAGCTTGATTATTGACCTTTTTGGTGATGAGGTAAGGTCCACAATAGCATGGACTAAGCTTTTTGCACTTACCTAAATAGAGTGTGCTTTTTTTTGTATGAACCTGAGAAATACCATATCATGTTCATGAAATAATTGCTCATATCGTTTTTGGTCTGCATAGACTTTTCTCTCTATATTGAGCGATTTTTATGTCACAACAATGGATGAGTTTCTTTTGCAATTCCATCTCATCACGCATATCTTTGAAAGCTTGAACTCAGATTAATCAATCAGTCACTTTAAGAGGAGTTAAGCACTTAGTGTGACCGTAAAGTGATCTGAATGGAGACTTCCCAATGTAAATCATCCTTGTGCAACATGGTGAAAGGAAACGAGTGGAGTTATGTGCATAAGTTGTATGTCGAGAAGAATACGTCTTGATTGAAATGGAAGTCTTATGGCCACAAGCTCATTGGTAATGGGACTACATTAAAGAGCATTTGTTTAAAATCCCTAGAAATGTGGAGAAGCATATGGCCCTACCAAGGGATATTCATGTAAGTACTCTCGCAAAGTAGAATAGATTATTGCAGCAAAAAACAAAGGTGGTGCCTCCAAAGAAGTTTTTGTGGATTTTGAAATGTTTGTTAGCAATGAGGAGATGAAGCATGTGTTTATGCAAGTAAATGAGCAATATCCTCTTCAGTCAACCTCTCTTGATGGGCATGCTTCAATTTTAGCAGCGGCTAGCACAACTATCTCTTGCAGAGCATCATCCAATGGACATATGCTCTGTGAAGTGTTAGGTAAGTAGTGATTGCTTGAGCTGCACTTGAAAGGGATGCAAGCTTTTGTGGCATGCAGTATATACACCATATGCTATGCAAAACCCCATATTTCATTATGCTTTGATGAGAACAACCATAAAATTATTTTTGCTTTGGGATTACAATAAGATGCGCACTGAGTATCTAGATAAAGTGAAAGATAGTACTAAATCCATCCTCAAGTGCATAGTGGTACACTTTATTCCTGCACACGGTCATACCATAGTGCTAGATGGATGGATTAACTATCAACAGAAGCTGATGATCAATGTGATGCTTATCAGTCTTATAGGGTCCATGTTTGCAAAAGCTATTGGCACCTCATTGAAAGAAAAGACGAGTGACTATCTGGCAAGGGTATACGAGCATGCAATAGCAAGGGTTGGTGGGCCAAAGTGTGTGACTGTAATTTTCACAGATAATGCATCCAACTACAAGGCTGAAAGAAAATCTATCCAAGCTAAGTACCCAGAGATTACTTGGGTGCCATGTGTAGTGCATATTGAATTTGAAAGATATGCTTAAGAATATGCACTACACATGACACCCAAGTAATCTTTGGGTACTTAGCTTGGATAGCTTTTCTTGCAGCCTTATACTTGGATGCATTATCTATGACAATTGCATACTTTGGTCCACTTACCCTTGCTATTTATCGTTCCAAAAATGTAGTTGGATGCATTATCTGTGACAATTGTAGTCACATGCTTTGGTCGACTTGCCCTTGCTATTTATCGTTCCAAAAATGGCCTTTAAAATGAGCAGATTTGAATTTTAAAGCAAGAAAGTGCTGGGGAGGGCCATCATTGAACTGCCAAAGATAGATTTAGTAGAACGGGGTGATAGAAGAGCTAAGGGGCTTCCTTGGGGTAACAGGAATTACTAAATGCAGACCCTGGGTGCCAGGAACCTATAAATAGACCCCCTAGCCTTCACAAACTCACTCAACACAGGGACCTAGCTAAATCTCTCTAGGATAGAGAAACTCTATCCAAAAATCACTAAAGAGCAAAACTCTAGTTGATTAAGAAAGATAGTTAATATTAATCCTTGTTAATTAGTAAAAATATATTAATCTATATATAATTTTCTTAACTAATCTAATTAATTTAGAAGATTAAATATCTTTCCATCATAAATTACACTCTTAATACTATTGCACTGCTGATTACTCAATTTATGATTAGGATTAATAATCTCATTAATTATTAGTCCCTATTGGACTAAAATTAGTCAATTTTGATCCTAATCAACAAAAATTTTATTATTTAAGCTTAGATAATTACAAGATAATTATTAAAGTTTTTCTATATAATCAAGAATCTGATAAAATTATATGTTAACTTTATGATCAATTTCAGTACTTTTTTAGATAGAAATTAACTATATTCAGTCTTAAAAGTGATGATAAATTAGTAAATTAACTTTATATAACAAAAACAATTATCAATAATAGTTATAATAGTGAATAATTTGGGATAATTAGCTTATTAGCTAATCACTTTTACTATTTTTCCTAACTCAAAAATCTTATTTTAGTTGAATTTTAATAAGGATAATTAATAAATATGATAAAAAGTTAATGAGATACTTATCAAAGATAGAAAACATTGTTAGAAACACGAGATAATTATCAACTTAGTCTAGCTAATTAATTAAGCTAAAATTATCCAAGTTAGGCTATAATTAAAGAGGGAAATTTGTTAATTAGCTTAGATAACTACATCTTAATTAAGAGAGGTAAAAAGCACTATTATCAAGGTGAGATAATTACCTCGTGATCAAATAGTTAGTTTAGCTAATTAGTTAACCTAAAATTATCTTTTTTTGGTTATAAACTGAAGTGAAAAATTATTAATTATCTTAGATACCTAAAAGGTAATTATCAGGGTTAGATTACACTATAACCAAGGTAAGATAATTATCTCATGATTATAAAATTAGTTTAGCTAATTAATTAAGCTAAAATTTTCTTATTTTAGCTATAAACCGAAGGAAGAAACTAGTTAATTAGCTTAAATTATTACAAGGTAATTATCAGAGTTAGAAAACATTATTACCAAGTTGGGATAATTATATCATGATTAGAAAACACTCACTAGTCTGATAAGGAGGACAATGTTCTAAAGAGGGTCAGAGCATCTCACGGCCATTAGGCCGGCCGCAGTAATAGGGCTACAGTTGAAAGAATTCGGGCCGAAAGATCCAACAAACTGGCAAATATTCAACCAGTCACAGATGGGTCTTCAGTATAATTTAAGTTAGAAGCAATTCAAATTCTCTTTTAAGTGATAACATTGCATCTGCTAATAAACAGTGGATAAGAATTTAGGAAAGATTAAAATTGGCCAAGTATCAAAAGGGTATCTTGCAAGAGATCATCATGCAATTGTTGTAAACGAGGAAATAAATGTTTTTGGTTAGGCTGGTTGAACTAGGAAAGATATGATATATTTGATCATTCTTAAAACAACTTGTTTCAAGACACCTCCAACATCTTGGTATATTAATTTGATGAATAATGATGGCTATAAGGCCATTGATAAGTCGGGTACCCTCATGAACAATGAGTTTCTACTACGTCATGTCTTGATGTTTCTACACAAGTTAGGATATCGCTTTCTTATCGTGGGGGAGCCGCTGGGAAACTGGTTTGGTGTATGGGAATCCCGAACTTTGAATATATATTCACTCCAAATTATGATTAAGGAATGGGTGTTTTTTTTCACCCTTAGGTGGTCTTGAGACAAGAAGAGTACCGGTCATGGATATTATGGTAAATGGTTTTGGTTGACCATACCCTGTCTTAAGTTTAAAGATGTTTTTTTGTTAAAAGACTACTTTTGATACTGATTTCAACACTTGTTTTGATGAATCATTGTGCTAGAAAGTTAAAATGAACTATCATTTTAAATGTTGAAAGAAGGTGGTAGTAATTAAATAACAAAGAAACATATATGAGTGTGGGGTGGTAAGTGGAGATTCACTAAGGTTGTCAATCAAGGATGGGTGGACCTGATTAATTAGGTAACTATCCATCCCCGCACACTAGAAATGTTAGAAGACTTTTTCACTGGAAGACAAGTCAATGAGCAGCTGTGTCCTCACTTACATAGGGGGGGAAAGTGTTGGTTGAGGATACCTTAGCCATCTGCAAAAGTATTAGGGTCGACTTTTTTTTCAACTTTTAAGTTTTTTGTCCTATTTCCACTTGCAAGAGAGGAATAGGCTTTCTTCTAGGGCTATAGTCCCAAGCCATTGTCAATGGTAAAAATCTATTCTTTGAAATTTTTTTACTTAGAGATTTTGAATTTTATTAGACCTAGAGACTTGTCAAGGACCCCTTCTCGACCTTGGTGTCAGTGGGTTGGGGACTTCTCACTTGGTATCACAGTGTGTGTTAATTAAGGTCTTAGACATAGGAAGAAGTTTAAGGAGTTAGGTTGAATAAGCATTTTTTTTGACACATACAGTTAAAGAGATATTGAAAAGAGAAATATGAAGGAAGAAAGAGAATTGCAACCATTGTTGCAGGAAGACTACCATCAAGTCTATCACAATTTCATGGATTTCAACATTAGATTCACAAGGGTATACCTATCTTGATGCTAAGCATGATGAAATGGCTAAATATAAGATTTTCTCCTCCCACTTGTAGGATTGCCTAGTCAAGGTCTAGTGGGATTTTCTTCATTGATGCGAGAGAGCTAGGAGGATTTGCATATATTTTGAAGAGACTCAAGTGGGTTAAAGCACTTTAGGTTATTGAAGTCTATTTTTTCATTGAAATAGAGAATCTAGATGAAACGGCTATAGTACATGGTGTCCAAGTATCACAACATCAATGGATGTTTGATCAGTGTCTAAAGTAATCTACTAGGTAGAATTAGGTCCATAGATGTAGGACTTAGTTTTAGAGGACCAAAAGATGTTGTATATTTTGATCTTATATCTGACCCACCCAGATTCCATATGAATCTAGTATAGGGTTCTTGTCACCCTTGTACATAGTAGGACCTTCATGAATTGTATCAACTCTTGTATATACTTTGTTTTTCATGAGTATGCTATAAGTTAATTATTTTTATTTATGGTTTAGAATTTTTCTTCATTTAGTGAGTGAAAATTTTGAGTATGAGATGAATTTGAAAGCTTAAACAAAGTAGATCCTCATTCAACAATAAATTCCACTATTCAATCTGAGGGTAATACTCATACAAATAGCCTTTACATAGTTACACAAGAAACAAAACTATTACTAAAGCAAGTCCAAATTCCCATCTTCAAGGGAGAAGGACCCAATCTTGAGCGTGACGCTGAAGCATGGCAAGATGCTATGGATGACTATTTTTTGGAAGGAGGGATTACTCAAGAGAATCAAGCGATACGCGATACGTTCCGCCTTATTGGAGACACTAAACTCTGGTGGAAACAACACTGTAGAGATAATCCCACAAGTAACCCATCTTGGGAGAAGATGAAGCAAGCAATTAAAGAATGTTTTCTCCCTTCTGCACACTAGGACATTAAGATGAATGAGTTATTTAGCTTACCCCAACTCGGGCTCTCTTGGGGAGTACTTATGACGCTATGCTCCGTAGATCACAATGGAGCAACATATTTCCCATTTTTGTCAAGGCCTCAACAAATCCTTGAGTACATGTCTCGAATCCATGAGGCCTACATCAATTCAGGATGCCCTTCTTAGGGGCAAGCTTGTTGCCTGAAGGAACCAACCCTACTAGGAACTATAATGGTTTTAGAAACTTTAGGGGAAGAGCTAGGGAAACCTTCAACTCAAGATATCAACAATGTGGAGTAGTTGTTGCAGTAAACTTGGAGCATAACTTTCTAAATGTTAGGTTCTATGGACGTAATCAGATGGGACATTATAGAAATAACTGTCCCAAAGAGAAAACCCCTGGAATTATTGTTAGAGACATTTCTCAAACTCAGTTAAATCAAGGAGACAATATAAGAGGAGGTCAAAATGGAGGATGAGGTAGAGAGCAAGAGGAGCCAAAACTTATGCAATCATGGAAAAACCAAATTTAATGAACAAGGAAGATGAAAGAGCCACTCGTTCAGCCACAGCTAACAATCCTAGAGCTTAGCAACAATAGGAAGTTACCAATAATGTAAAAATTTTGAACTACTTATATATTATAATGGTATACATTATTTTTGTCCAAATTACTTAAGGAATCTGAAGTTAAGTTAGTACTCGATCAAGAAATTAAGAGTAGATGTAGTAAATGAGAAAGAGGTTATCGACAGGAAGGTAGAAAATGAATCTTAGGAATGAGATAGTTATTCAAAAAAAAATCCAACCTAGATTCCTTGTGAACGAGATAGCCTTCCTTGAAAAATGAACCGGATACGGAAGTATTATTGTAAACGACTAATTGGAAGCCAACAAACTCTTGGTATGATACCTCTCAAAACCCTTTACATATTTTTTTGCTCAACCAGGTTAGAGCATAGAGGACGTACCTCTGGTGCATGCCGAGCACATTTAGATTGGCAAGGCTAGAAAAAATATTACTTATTGGATGTTGATTGCTTTGAATAGTCAATTAGACCGATCATGTTGACAAGGTGGATATATGGATCTTTCATATGAAAGGGATTGAACTTGGTTTTAGAAATAATACAAATGTTTTGTAAAGGTTCTTAAGATAGGCTCAACACCAAGAGTTTCTTGGAAAAATTGAGTAGCAAGTAGATTGTAATGCTAAAGTAAAGAATTGTGGGATCTCAACATAAGTCTTGAAGAAAGATATTGAAAATAAAGAAATGAAGATCAACTAGTTATATGGAAAGATGAACCCACTGAAAAATGTTACTCAGGAGCCAAAAATTTTCTGTGTAAAGAATTCTTTAACCTCAGTTGAGATGAGGACATCTCAAATTCTTAAGCTGGGGTGTTTTGAAGGTTTCCACCTTTTTGGAAGCGGAAAAATAAACCCTAAAGATTTAATTGAGAGCACCAGACCAACAAATTGATAAACCACTATCTCAAAAGTATCCAAAATTGGTATTTTTTGGAATCTTAAGCACGACAAACCTATAGCTAGAAATTTTCAGAACTACATTCAGGTGAAAATCGACCCCGCTATGGCCTTTGAATGTTTTGATAACTACTTTAATTTGATAAAATAATTGAAAGGTTTTAGAGATCATTGGAGGGGAAGACTTTTTTTAACCTCCCAGATATTTATTGTTTAAGAAAATATGGGCTAAAAAATTAGCAGATTTGAATTATAAAGCAGACAGGGGCTCGGAAGGGCCATCACTGACCTGACAAAGACAGCTTTAGCAACATGAGGTGCTAGGTGTTACCATATACATGTGGTAGTGATGTGTGTGAACACACTAGGACCGTCGGGGCATTTTTTCCCTCTTTAGGAGGTTTTATCCCCCGTGCATTGTATATACGCCCATCACTCTAGGGCTATCTATCTTTCCATTGCGCACTAAGTAATACACTCTCTATTGTGTGCCTTGAGCTTCCTTCGTCCTCTCCAAGCTGTGTGTGTTTCTCTGCAACCCTAATTCCAATAATTGGTATCAGAGCAGGTCACGTCCTCCCAGGGTTAGTCGCCAACTGCTCCAGCACACGCCTGCTCACCTTCTCCGATTTCAGTGAGCTTTGGCGAGCGTTCGTAGGTCGACAAAAATTATGGAGAGCTCGAAGAGCTTGGTCTGCTCAGAATTTTGATTTGGGCTCATTTCGGCCTCCGTTTCCACTACAAGCAGTACTGCACAGGCTATTTTGTCATTTTGTGCAGAATTTCTCTCAGTGCCGTTTTCTGCATAACAGGTGCCTTACACTCTTCTACGGTTTGTGCTATATAGCACAGGTTGTTCCCGCTCCGTTTCTCCTATTTTCGGGCAGTTTTCACATCAAGTGCAGATTTACCATGGCTGACAACAACAACACAGATGTGTTCAAGATGTTTGCTGCTGAGGACAGGTTGGATGGGGACAACTACCCTATGTGGGCTTATATGATGCAGCATGTTCTTGTGTCAAAGGGTGTCTGGAACATTGTGCAGGGCATTGATGTACGTCCTGGTTCTGAGGATGTAGGCGATGTTGAGGATGTTGCAGGTCTTGCTGCAAGGATTGCAGCTGTTAGAGTTGTTTTGCCTATGGCAGAACAAGCTCGTTGGGATGTTAAGGATGCGCAGGCTCATGCATTGATTGCGTTGTCTGTGAAGCGCACCATTGATCCTCACATCCGTTCAACAAAATCTGAAAAACAGGCTTGGGATATTCTAGCAAGTCTTTATGCAAGCCGCAATGAGGCTAAAATTGCTTTGCTGTGTAAAGAGCTGGAGTCGAAGATTATGCATGAGGAAGATGATATGGACACTTTCCTTGCTAGTGTCAAGGATATCAATGAGCAACTTATTTCTGCAGGTGAAGTCATTTCAGACAGTTCCCTTGTGCAGACGGTTCTTGATGCCTTACCACATTCCTACCAGACATTTGCTAGTACTTGGAGACTGATGACCCAAGGAAATCCTGAAGTTGTCAAGTTTGATGCATTATGCACATTGTTGTTGCAAGAGTCACTTTCCAGAAAAAATAGGACTAGACAGCGTGCAGTTGAACAGGCTTTTATTGCTTTTCAAAGAAAGGGTGGTAACAGCAATGCAACCACTTCTTATGGTTCTGCTGCGAGTGGCAAAAATTATGTTCCTAATGCTTCTGCTGGCAGCAATTCGTCTAGAAATTCTGGTGATAAGGGCAAAAAGAAGATGCGTTGCCATTATTGTAAAGCCAATGATCACTTGATCAAGTTGTGTCCTAAGTTGAAGGCCAAAGAGGCTAAGAAGAAAGAGGGTGGTTCCACTGCAAATGCTGGTTCCACTACAAATGCAGCCATTGTTGAGTCTTCTGTGAAAGGAGACTGTGTTGCTGATGTTGATGCAGAATGGGCTTTTAGCGCAGAGTGCACTTAGAATCCTGTTGTCTATGATGCATGCTTGTCAGTTGCTGCAGATTCACATATGTGGTATTTCGACAGTGGTGCTACAAAGCACATTACCTCACATCGTGAATTGTTTACCTCTCTTGAGTCTGTCCCTCATGGAAATTCAGTCACTTGTGCCAACAATGCCTCTTATCCAGTTCAGGGAGTTGGAAAGATTGTGCTCACTGCTGCTAATGGCACTTCCTTCACACTTGTTGATGCAGTTTATGTACCTGGGATCAAGAAGAATCTCTTGTCTGTATCCACACTTGCTAGACTTGGACTTGTAGTCAAATTTGTGGATGACAGATGTACAGTTCATGATCTCAGTTTTGGTGATGAAATTGTTGCATCTCGGCTTTTGTGTCGTGGGCTGTATAAGCTCACTTTGTATGACAAGTGTGGACAAAATTTTGCAAATGCTGTTGCAGATTCAAGGGCTATTTCAGATGCAAAACTGTGGCATGCACGTTTTGGTCATCTGAATTTTGCCAGTTTGCTGCGTTTGCAGAAATCTGATATGGTTGCTTCTTTGCCACCTCTTGAAGCACCTGTCAAACATGTTTGTGAAGACTGTATTTTGGGTAAGATGCAGCAATCTAAATTTCCAAAGGATGGTTCAGTTCGGGCCACATGCAGGTTGCAGCTTGTGCATAGTGATGTTTGTGGGCCCATGCAAACTCCGTCTTTGGGCAATTACCTGTACTTCATGACTTTCATTGATGATTACTCCAGGCATGCATGGGTATTTCCGCTTAAAGAGAAGTTCGAAGTCTTTATGTGCTTCAAACAATTTCTCGCTATGGCTGAAAATGTCTCGAAATGTACTATGGGCACCCCCCGTTCAGATCGAGGGGGGGAGTATATGTCTCATGAATTTAATGCATTTCTGGCTAGTCGTGGGATAAAACACCAATGTACAGTGCCTTATACACCTCAGCAAAATGGTGTTGCTGAGAGGAAAAACAGGTCACTGACGAAAATGGCACGATGTATGGTCCAAAGTCAAGCTTTACCGCATTCTTTTTGGCTTGAGGCCATCATGTGTGCCACTTATGTACTTAACAGGTGTCCTACGAAAGCTTTGCAGTCTATTACTCCATATGAAGCATGGCATGATAGAAAACCGTCTATTGAGCACATGCGTGTTTTTGGCTGTTTGGCATATGCTTTGGTGCCACAAGTGCAGGGCAGAAAATTGGATGATAAGGTTGTCAAATGTATTTTTGTTGGTTATAGTGCTGAAAGAAAAGTGTTGGGGTATAGGCGCCTGTGCCTTGCCCGGCCGCCCAGAGTCTGGGCGCCCACTGACTTGTATACCTTATACATAGCATAAGTGTATAGGGGGCTGCTCACTCTTGGAGTCTCCCCACCCACATCGTGTCTGTCTCCTTCTCTCTCTCTCTCACTCTCTGTCTGTGGTGCTCCCCGATCCCCTTCAATTGGTATCAGAGCTATGGTGACCGCGGAGAGCACGACGGCTTTGAGAGCTTCGAGGCGATAGCTCGCTCGCTCTCGACGGTGGAGTTCGATCGCGGAGTTTCACGGAGAGCGATTTTAGCTTGAGGAGCATTGTCTTTGGAGCTTAGGAGCTTGGTGTGGTCAAGCTTGGTCGAGGAGGCGGTTGCGGCTTCCTTGGTGAGAGGAGCTTTTGAGCTCAGTGGAGCTCGTTAGAGAAGTGCTCGGCGGAGGAGAGCTTGACATTCGAGTGCTTGGATGCTGTTGTGGCAGAGCTCTTGTGTTGGAGCTTGCATTGAGAGGACATTGCATCACGCAGAGTGGAGCAGGAGCAGGTTCAAGACTGTGTGCAGCTCGTTTTTGCCATTTTCGGGCTCTAAAACGCAGTTTTTTTGCGTAGCTCCGTCATACAGAGTCAGATCTACATGATCCAGGAGTCTAGGTCAGGGTTTTGGCACGCTCCGGACGTGATGGTGATGTCTATTTGCTGAAATTATGCTTTGAATTACAGCAGGTACAGCAGCAAGTTTATTTGTGCACTTTCGGGTCCCAAAAACACTCTTTTTGGCATAGCTTTCACACCCGGACTCGGATACATATGATCCAGGAGTCTACCTTGGGGTTTTGGCACGCTCCGGACGCGCTCGTCATATCAGAATTTTAAAATTCTGAACGCTGAATTTTCTGCAGCAGCAGTTGTTTATTGTGTGTCGAGGATTCCACACATGGTTTGCTCTCAGATGTGAGAGTGATATTTGCTGCAAGTTTCCTCACAGATGGGAGGATATGATGTATGCCTTATGTGGTTTGATGCTCAGGGAGACTAATGTGATTGCATTTTGAGCTCGACAATGTATGCCTCGAGCATGTTTTTTGGCAGTCACAGGTAGAGCAGATATTTGTGTACTAGATTTGCAGGTGTTTGCAATGATGTATGCAAAGTGTGGAGATTGGTGCATGCATTTGGAGTACGGTTTGATGCGCTTTGGTTGCTCATGGTTTTGAGCGTGCAGTCAGTTTGGTTACTGGTTTTGTGGCCGTTTTACTGACGAAACTCTGGCGAAATTTTTCCAGGAGTTTTATGCGCATCATTTATGCGATCTAGGTAGAGATTGCGGGTTGCACTCAACATTTGCGTGCGGTGTTCTCTGCATGTGGGAGATTTGTGCGTGTATATGCATCGATACCGCACAGTGTGGGCTTGGTGATTAGCTCACAGATTGCAGTGTGATACTAGAGCAGGCGAGGCTTGTATTGACATTGCGGGAGCTCTATTTTGGAGTGTGTCTCACAGGTTTTACATTGTGTTTCTGGCCATATTTGTAGACAGTTTCCAGGTGTTGTTGGTGAGGTGGTTTTGCTTTCTAGTTTGCTACATTGTGCTCATGGCAAAGACAGGTGATCGATCAGATTGTGACCTCTCACAGATGCGCGTGTTTGATGGGTCAGACTTTGCGGCATGGAGAGAGTGTATGCTTGATGCATTGACACAGCGAGGGTTGCATCGAACATTGAGTGGTGATGTAGGTAGACCTTCAAACATGTCTGACGATCAGTGGCAGGAGCTAGAGGAGATGGCACTATCTACGCTCTCTTTGCACCTTGCGGAATCTGTATATGCTCTTGTTATGTATGAGACTACTTCGAGAGCACTTTGGCGCAGATTACATGATATGTATGATAGATCTGAGTCATCACGGACTCGTGTGAGACATGTACATTCACGAGCACGCCGACAGATGACATGTTGGTATTGTGGTCATTCTGGACACGTTAGACGGCGCTGTTTTCGTCGTATGCAACATCGTAGGAGACATGGCAGTCTCAGAGATGTATGTAGTGATGCCATGGACTCAGTTGCTTTGACAGTTGAGGCACATGTAGTGTCGGAGTATACTAGTGACGGGGATGTCACTTTTACCTCGAGCTATGCACGAGATGCTATACATGTGGATAGTGCACTCCCTTCGCAGTGGTTGCTAGACGCAGATGCTATGTTTCATGTCACGCCGCATCGTGCATGGTTTTGTAGCTATTCTAGCGGGATGCTTGGCAGTGTACGTTTGACCGATGGATCGGTGCATGCGATAGCAGGTGCAGGAGATGTGAGACTGTCATTACCGAGTGGTGCATCTTACTTGTTACGACATGTGCGCTATGTACCAGATTTGACAGTGAGTTTGATCTCGATTGGTCAGCTTAGAGATTGTGGATGTCAGATTTCGCTACGAGAGCGAGATTTTGTGATGCATTTGGGTTCGCTAGTGATTGCGAGAGGTGCCAGGAGTGGTACACGTTACCCATTGCATGTGGATCACACGAGAGACGGTGTTGTCTCTGTGATCACGCAGCCAGGTAGAGAGCGAGAGAGCAGGCGAGTCTCTTTTGCTTGTGGGTTGCAGGATGCTTTGCATGGAGTGCAGAGTAGTGAGCTCGTTGTGCACACAGTTGGGGCACGACTTGAGCAGTCACACAGAGAGGTGACAGAGTCAGACATGCATGCTTTGCTAGTGACTGAGCAAAGCAGAGAGTCAGTTGTGCGAGATACTTCTATGCAGGATAGACAGGTAGAGCGGTCTTGCTCTAGTGAGTCACAACAGGAGGACGTTGTGCAAGAGTCTATGCATACGGAGTTAGAGCATGAGAGCTCTAGTGAGTCACAGCAGATTGAGTGGTCATGTTTGCAGTGGATGATTGCAGAGGAGGCTGAGATGTCAGCGATTATGCAGTCATTCCTTTCTATGCTCGACAGTGAGCATGGGGATATAGTTGTGCAGGATATGTCTTCCAGCAGACACCTAGAGCAGCTGGTTTGCTCTGAGGTTGCACGACAGGTTGATGCGTCTTTTGCGGACAGTCAGGAGATGCATGTGGCTGACACGCCTTGTCAGTCAGAGATGCCTATTGCCAGGGATATATATGTTGATGCATGCTCCGTAGAGCTAGCAGGGCCCGCTAGCATTGCATCGGCATTCGGTGGTCTCATGTATGAGATGTTGATCTTGAGACCGGATATCGCAGCTGCAGTGGGAGCATTTGCAGTTGGGATTGTCAGTTGTTTGTTGACTGATGATGGCATAGTGCATGAGGGAGATATGCAGGTATTGCGTACATACTTGCAGTACGTGTGCGGTACGTCTGGTGGTGTATGGACTTACACGGGAGCAGGACAGCCGGATGCACACGATCACAGCCAGCCAGTGGGCATCGGTTGAGAGCGGTTTTCTCTCACCTTTTTTAGTCTTTAGACTAGGTTCCCTTGCTTAAAGGCACAGTCGCCTTTAAGTGGGAGGTTGTTGGGGTATAGGCGCCTGTGCCTTGCCCGGCCGCCCAGAGTCTGGGCGCCCACTGACTTGTATACCTTATACATAGCATAAGTGTATAGGGGGCTGCTCACTCTTGGAGTCTCCCCACCCACATCGTGTCTGTCTCCTTCTCTCTCTCTCTCACTCTCTGTCTGTGGTGCTCCCCGATCCCCTTCAAAAAGGTTACAGGTTGTATCATCCACAAACAAAACGTATTCTGGTTTCTCGGGATGTAGTGTTTGTGGAAGATTCTGTTCAGTCCTTGCTGTCATGTACTAGAGAGACAGTAATGTAAGCTCACATGACATTTATGACACTTTGTTGCCTCTTTTCAGTGGTGGAAATACGAATGTAAGTTCCAATGAGGCAAATGTACAGTCTATGGGGGTTTCTGAAAATGTTTTAGATCAGCCTATTACTGATGCAGATGTACATGATGTACTTGATGAGGAAAGGGCTGAAAATGAGCAGGCTAGAGGTATGCCAAAATGGCTGGTGCACACTTTGCGTGACAGTAAATTGGATGCACCTTTGTCTAGTCGTACTCGTTCAGGCTCTCGCCATGCATCTTATGCATTAGATTGTTATGCTTTGGCTGTGTCTAGTTTACATGATGTTGAGGAGCCTCTGTCTTTTGATGAAGCACAAAATTCAGAAAATTGGATGGCTGCCATGCAATCAGAATATGATGCACTTATAGAAAATGACACATGGACTTTATGTGATTTCCCTCATGGCAAAACGGCCATTGGTACAAAGTGGGTTTACAAGTTGAAACGCAAACCAGATGGTGAGATCGATCGCCATAAGGCTCGACTTGTTGCAAAGGGTTATGCACAACAAAAAGGCATAGATTATGAAGAGACTTTTGCTCCCACTTGTCGTATGACTACTGTACGTTTTCTACGTGCATTGGCAGCTCATTTTGGTTGGGATGTACATCAATCAGACATTGTTACTGCTTTCTTGAATGGTGACATATTTGAGGAAGTTTATGTAACGCAGCCTCGCGGTTTTGTCATAAAAGGACTGTTGAAGATGATGAAACAGGAAACAGAAGGAAGACAGCAACTCAGAGTAGGAAGAAGATGGAGAAGGAGAAGACACAGAGCTTGTGTACGAGATCTCTGTAGTCTCTCTCTTTGTATTGGAATAATAATTTATTGTTTTTACAAACTCAGAGCTACAAAGCTTATATGAAACCCTGAGAGATAAGGTGTCCTTTCACACCAGATGTCCAGGGGGAAAAACCCAGTGGGAGAAAAGTGCCCCTGGTGAAGCGCGTATACACACTAACACTACTACATGTCTACAAATCCCCCCTGTAGTGATAGTGTGAATCCGTACAAGGTAGCAGATCATCATGTGTATGAGAGTAAGCCCAAAGCTTTTCGGAAAGCTTCAAACTTTTCTCGTGATAACGCCTTCGTAAATAGATCTGCAATGTTATCCTGTGTAGGACAGTAAGTTAGTGTGATCTCCCCTGCATGTAGCCTTTCCCTGACATAGTGGTAGTGAACCTCTATGTGCTTTGTTCTTGCATGAAATACTGGATTCCTTGCAACTGCCATAGCACTCTGACTGTCAGTGAAAATGGTAGTGGGTGCCTGTTGACACTCACAAAGATCTGCCAATAACCTGCGTATCCATACACAATCAACTGTTGCCGTGAAAGCTGCCCTGTACTCAGCTTCACAAGTTGATGTAGCCACTGTGGGTTGCTTCTTGCTTAGCCAAGATATACATGCATTTCCCAAGAAAAAACAATTGCCACTTGTGGAATGTCGTGTGTCAAAATCACCAGCCCAATCTGAATCGCTGTAACCAAGAAGCTGCATAGAACTGTGCTTTCCATACATATCCCCCCTTGGAAAGAACATGGCAAGATTAGGGGTACCTGAAAGGTAACGAAGTATGCGCTTCACAGCTTGCCAATGATGCATACCTGGGCTGTGCATAAATCTGCTTGCTTGTGAAACCCCAAATTGAATGTCTGGACGAGTGTTGCCTGCCAAATATATCAAGCAACCAACCGCTGCTGCATAAGTATGTACATCAAAAGGTTCTCCAGCATCGTGCATGCTCAACTTTGATCCAATTTCTACGGGTGTAGAGATTGGCTTACAATTTTGCATACCAAACTTGTCCAAAATTTTATGCAAATATTTTGCCTGCAACATGTATATGCCATCCTCTGATTGCACAAACTGAATACCCAAGTAATAATGTAGCAAACCAAGATCAGACATCTCAAAGGTTTTTCTCAAAGCATCTTTAAACGCTTCAATTTCATCTGCAGTATTGCCTGTAAGAAGCATATCATCCACATAAAGTGTTAGCATAATGAGAACTCCATCTCTCTTTTTGACATACAAAGTACTTTCTGCTGGACTATTCTGAAATCCCTGGCCAATCAAATAAGTATGTATCTTCTCATACCATGCTCTTGGAGCCTGTTTGAGACCATACAAAGCTTTACGCAATCTACATACCTTTTGCTCTTGACCTTTTACAACAAAACCACTTGGTTGACTTACATAAACTTCTTCCTGCAAATCACCATTCAAAAAAGCAGTTTTGATATCCAACTGATGCACTTTCCAACCATGATGAGCAGCAATTGCAACTAGTGATCTAACTGTGGATGCACGAGAAGTAGGAGCAAAGGTTTCATCATAATCTATGCCTTTCTGTTGCGCATAGCCTTTTGCCACAAGCCTTGCTTTGTACCTGTCAACAGTACCATCTTGTTTCCTTTTTACCTTAAAAACCCACTTTGTACCAATAGGCTTTTTACCTGTAGGCAAGTCCACTAGATCCCATGTATGATTCTTATGAATAGAATCAATTTCTTGCTGCATAGCATCTTTCCACTGAACACACTCTAAAGCTTGTTCAAATGAATCACGCTCATCTGCATCACAAAGAGTGCTAAAGCAAGCCAAATCTACTTGCTCTCTGCCAAAAGTAGTACCAGCACGTGTTTTCCGTGGCAACGGTGCATCCAACTTGCTATCCTGCAAAGTTTTCTGAACCCATTTAGGCAAGGTTCTTTCTTCCCTGAGAACTTCTTGCTCTTCACGCACAATTTCCTCTACATCATGAGGTGTTACATGCTGATCAAAAGATTGATCAAGATTATCAACCTGTTGTGATTCTTGATTCTCCACAAAAGAAGGAAGCAAACCTTCAAATACATCATGTGTCTGCATATGAGGTACATCAAAAGCAACCATAGGTTGAGCAGTAGTTTCTGCAAAAATTACATCACGACTTTCAAAAATCTTGTTTGTAGCAGGATTGTAAAGTCTATAACCTTTACTTCCACTACTGTACCCCACAAATATACATTTGATTGCCTTATCATCAAGCTTCCCACGTAACTGCTGAGGGATGTGAGCATAAGCAAGACAACCAAAAACACGAAGATAACTGACTGAAGGTTTTTTGTCATACCAAGCTTCATATGCAGTAATGGTCTTCAAGGCACGAGTAGGACACCTGTTCAAAACATGTGCTGCACAAGCAACTGCCTCCATCCATAGCTTATGAGGCAAACTCTTAGCCTTGAGCATACATCTAGCCGTCTCCATTAAAGACCTGTTCTTCCTTTCTGCAACACCATTCTGTTGTGGTGTGTATGGCATAGTGCATTGGTGTTTAATGCCTTTCTTTCCCAAAAAATCCTTAAATTCACCTGACATGTATTCACCTCCTCGATCGGTACGAAGAGTCTGTACTTTGCAACCTGTTTCATTTTCAACCATGGCGACATAATGTTGAAAAACTGCAAACACATCTGACTTTGCTTTGAGTGGATACACCCAACAAAACCTGGAAAAGTCATCAATGAAGGTCACAAAATAAAGGCTGTTTCCTATAGATGGCGTCCTCATAGGACCACATACATCACTGTGTACAAGCTGCAACTTTCGTGTCGCTCTAACTGAACCATCCTGCGAAAATGCAAATCTGTGCATCTTTCCAAGAACGCAACCTTCACATACATGTCTTGGTGGCATCTCCAATAAAGACAAATCATGCACCATATTATGACGTTGTAAAGTCATCAAACTGCCATAACCAACATGCCCAAATCTAGCATGCCACAACTCAGCATCCTGCATGGCCTGAGTCTTTGTTTCTGCAATACATACCTGAATCTGCTTTTCATAACGATCTAGCACAAATAGTCCATTGTCCAGCGTACCTGTAGTGATAAGAGAATAACCATTCTCTCGATCTCGTACAACACATCTGTCATCCTCAAAAATGACCCGAAGACCATTTTTTGCAAGAGAGGATACAGACAACAAATTCTTCTTGATCCCTGGAACATATAAGACATCTGGCAAGCATAAATCTGAACCATCTGAAATGGTAATCAAAATCTTACCAACGCCTTTGATTGGATAAGAAGCATTATTTGCACATGTCACCTTCTTTCCTGCTGGAGCTGCATCCAATGAACAAAACAAATCCTTCCTTGAAGTAATATGCCTGGATGCACCACTATCAAAGTACCAAATCATTTGTGTCTTGTCAACACTGTAAGCAGAAAAATTTGAACATACTACAAAAGCATAAGAATCGTGCACAAAGTTTGCAGACTCTTCTTTAGCTGTAGAAGAATCACCAGAAGCTGAAACAACCAAACTTGACTCTTTCTTCTTTTCTTTAGCAATTCGCTTTTTACACTCACTAATGTAGTGACCAGGTTTCTTGCAGTAGTGACATTTACCTTTCTTCTTGGACTTGTCGGAATCACCTTTAGACTTCTCTGAAGATTGTCCTGCACTAGACTTGGAGTAATGAGCACTCTCTTTACCCCTGTTTTTGTTCTGTACAACAAGAGCATGATCCATACCATCCACCTGTAAAGACTTGTTCTTACGTGATTGATCCTCCTGCAATAGCAAAGCCACTAACTCTTCAAAATGAAGAGGGTCAGGATTAGCTCGCAAAGACAGAGTCAAAGAAGTCTGAAAAGTCAAATAAGATGGTGGTAGTGAATTGAGTGTTTTGGAAACCAAGTCCTTCTCTGGAATCACTTCATCAATGCTAAGTAATTGCTCTTTAAGATCCCTGATTTTTGTAAGATGCTCGACAATATCGTCACCTTCGTCCATCTGTATTTTGTCAAGTTGTTTCTTCAAAAACTCTATTCTGGTAGCGTTTCTTCCTCCAAACATAGCTTGCAGAGTGTTCCAAGCATCCTTAGAAGTTCTGCAAGATCTGATATGTGGTGTGATTGTCCTCTTTATGGTTAAGGCAATCACAGCCATAGCCTGTGCATCTTTAGTATCCCATCTCTTTTGCTCTGGAGTGACTTGTGAGGGTCCTGCACCAACAGCTGCACCACGACCAGGCGTGGCAGGTGCAATGCTACCTGGACGAACTTCATCTCCAGATACATAATCCCACAATCCTTTACCAACCAAAACATTTTTGGCCATAAAAGACCAAAGAGAATAGTTGGTACCATCCAATTTGTCTTCGGATGTAAACGCACCAAAAATCTCTTTCTCTGTAGATTGAGCCATACTGTAGATGCACACAAGAGAGCAAAAGAACCTCCAAGAGATTCACAAATCTCCTCTCCAATCCAAGCAAAACTCTACACAAAATCTCAGCACAAAGCTAAGACAAGCTGCTTCCCAAAAGAACTGTTTACCTGAAGAAAATCTGTCAAAAAGCACACCCTCTTGATCTAAACGCCTCCGAAAAGTAACTTCTGCTACGCTGCTCAGAACAAAATTCTGAGGGCTCGAACGGCTTCGAAAGGGGGGTAAAACCTCAGGTCGCCTGATTAGAATACTCCCGGAACGTCGAGGATGCTCCCACGAACAAATTTTCCGAAAACTGCCTGAAAACTGCGATTGCGCGCGCGGACGCGAAAACGCAAGTAGAGGCTCTGGAAATCACCTCGCTCTGATACCAATTGTTGAAGATGATGAAACAGGAAACAGAAGGAAGACAGCAACTCAGAGTAGGAAGAAGATGGAGAAGGAGAAGACACAGAGCTTGTGTACGAGATCTCTGTAGTCTCTCTCTCTGTATTGGAATAATAATTTATTGTTTTTACAAACTCAGAGCTACAAAGCTTATATGAAACCCTAAGAGATAAGGTGTCCTTTCACACCAGATGTCCAGGGGGAAAAACCCAGTGGGAGAAAAGTGCCCCTGGTGAAGCGCGTATACACACTAACACTACTACATGTCTACAAGGACAAGAGGACAAAGTGTGCAAATGTAACAAGGCTTTGTATGGGTTGAAGCAATCTCCTCGTGCTTGGTATGAGAAAGCTGACACTCATTTGGTCAAACAAGGCTTTCGTAACAGTCCAACAGAAAGCACATTGTATGTAAAGCGTGAGGATGATGTATTTCTCATTGTGGTTCTTTATGTTGATGATTTGCTGATCACTGGACCAAATGAGAGACATATTGCTGAATTTAAGGCTGATTTGAATGCTATTTTCAAGATGAAAGATTTGGGCCTGTTGCATCATTACTTGGGTATATAGTTTAAGCAGTGTGATGGTGGTATTGCCTTGTGTCAGAAAGGTTAAATAGAGACATTGCTATGTAAGTTTCGACTTGAGGATTGCAAACCTATTGCCACTCCCATGGAAACAGGTTTGAAGTTGAGTCTACACGATGCTGGCGATCCTGCTGATGTCACTCTTTACCAAACTGTTGTTGGCTGCCTCATTTATGTATGCAACACGAGGCCGGATATTCAGTTTGCAGTCTCACAAGTCAGCAGATTTATGCATAGCCCAGGGTCTAAGGATTGGCAGGCTGTCAAGAGGATTTTCCGCTACCTTAGTGGTACTTTACATCTTGGCTTGTTTTATCCCAAGGGGGGATCATTGCCGCCAGACTTACATGTAATGGAATTTGCCTATTCAATTTGAGAATAGCGGAATTTAATGAGAGTACTTTCAAGAAATGATTTTGTGAGCATAGCGGGTAGACATAATTGAAGATAGCAACATAATCATAGCAATTAGTTAACTTGGCATAGACAATACTTTTGCAAGAGAGAGAGTTTAGAGAACATGACAACAATTGAGGACCGGATTTATGTGGAGCCGGTCCCCCCTCCAATAGGCATTTGTATTATGATTTCTCCCATAAAGAGAGACTTGTTACAATACAGTCTTTGTGTTCCTTGTGACCTAGGTGATGCCATGAAGATGGAAGGCTTCATGCACCACAAACATAACATAAATTTGAAGAAAGCTTTAACTATCCCAAGCCTCAGTCCCAAGACCTCAAACACCTTCGAAGGTGGAGAGAGCTAGCAGGGAAGAGGAAGAAGAAACATTTCGTAGGAGAAAGAATTAGTTCCTCACTTATCATACTCTTGTTGCTAGCATACATAATAGCATAGTAATGAAGAAGAAGGAGATGGCAAGCCTTAAGCATTGAAGCATGGCTCTTGGTTGGATTTGCACTCCATAGCCAAGAGTGTTGGTGTAGGCTCTCAACCTCTACTTGCTTGGAGAGGGAGCTCTTGCACTTTGCATATCACACAATGAGAGTGCTTGTGAGTGTGTGTGGGTGAGTATACCCCCTAGGCACCCCCCTAGCTTGCTTGGGTCGACCCCCCCTTGTAGCTCATGCCTGAAGCTCATTGGACCCCTCCAGGCCTAGCCAATCACAAGCAGGAGCCATTACAAGCAACATGGGTAGCCTTGGGACAAGTGTCCCCCTTTCCCCTTTGAGAGAGAGGACTTGATAAATGCTAAAACAATTAGATAATTCATGTAATTTATCATTGGACCCCTTTGAAGCCTAGCCAATAGGCTTCAAGCAACACATGAAGGTAACATGGGTAGGGACCTGACATGTGTCCTTGCTGCCTCTTCAAGATGGGCTTCCCTTGTGTGTGTGAGTGGGTGTTCTCTCTCTAGGCCCTAGGAAAAGGGCTCGCCCCCCCTTTTGTAGGAATGCTTTTGACTTTTAGGTGATCAAGCACCTTACTCACCAAGCATGACAAAGCACTTGAACTAGGGGGGGTTCCCACAAGCATCTCAGGCAAGCTTCTCAAGGCACCTCAAGTACTTTAATCATGCAGCAAGTCAAGCACCTCAAGCATGGAGCCAGTCAAGCACCTCAAGCATCTTAATCAAGCACCTCAAGCATGAAAAACACCTCAAGCATGACAAGCACCTCAAGCAGGACAAGCACCTCGAGCTTGGGCCGGGTTCCCACCTCAAGCTCAGCCCTAGCTTACTTAAGGTCAAAAGGACTTTTACACACATTTATTGGACGTCTTCAATGAAGCTAACCCTAAGGTCTTATGCTCCATTGGTTAGCCTTGCTCTTTGATAGACCATCTCCCTTTTGGGCCCCTTTACATTGGCCCCGTGTTGAGATAGATCTAAAAGCACATACCTATATCTTAACACTTGTTCCCGTTTATTCTCCCACATTAAGTGATCAATTTAATATGAGAAAATCATTTGGGTTAGTTAGATATTAGATTTTATGACATTACCTCTCTCTTGAAATCATAGTCGTCCTCGACTATGAGGTAGAAGAGATAAAGTCTTAGTCATTAGTCAATCGTACTTAGCGGGTAAAGGATCCCTTTTTACCCTACGACATCTTTCCAAGATGGATGACTAATCCATTTGGTGCTTGGGAGACATAGCTGCCGCAAGCATGTCTGCTCTTTAGTCCATTTCATTCTCCCAAAGTAGAGTGACAAATTCTACTTAATGTTTGAGAGACGTCGTCATCACAAACATGATTCTAAGCATGCATACTAGTTAAATTTGTGCACAATTAAAAAGAGGACTAGTCATATAAGACAAAAACATGAGTTATTTAAAAGAAATTTGTACATTTGCTTACTCTAATGCATTGTAAGCATTGACAAGGTTCATACTATCCTTAAGTTGTACTCCTTGCATCCATTTAGCATCTTCAAAAGGATAATTTTTGAACTTAATAAGATACCGTCGGATAATCTTACCATGTCATAGTACCTTATCTTCATGCCGAAGGATAGCTTCGGGTTGTAGCACCTCTTCTTGGTCTTCAACTTCGGGAGGGTCTTCAATAATTGGTTCAATTGGTGGCTCTCCTTTGTAGGGCTTAAGTAAGCTTACATGAAAGGCATTGTGTATAAGCCAATGGTTGGGTAACTTGAGTTGATAAGCCGTCTCATTGATAGGCTTCAAGATTTGGAAAGGACCATAGTATCTTTTTGCTAGTTTAGCATAATACTTTTGATGGCCCGTAGGATTTTTGCCCGTCGTTTGCCTTAATCGAGCCTTAGGAAACTTGAGTAAGACCCAATCATTTTCTTTGAACATTAAGGCTCTTCTGTGCTTATCAGCAGCAGCTTTTTGCCTTTGTTGAGAGATGGCTATAGCCTCCCTAATCTTTTGAAAAGATTCTTGTAGGTCACGGCTATACTCATCGGCGGCGAAGATCTTCCCATGTACTTTCAGTAGCAAGGGACTTTTAGGTCTTCCTTCTATGATCTCGAAAGGTGCTTTGCCCGTAGAAGTATGTACAGTATTATTGTAGGCATACTCTACTAGCGGTAAATACTTTTCCCATTGTGAGCGTTGATCTACTTCGGTAACATAAGTCTTGAGTAGATCGAGTATCGTAAGATTGGCTATCTCACTTTGGCCATCCGTTTGTGGGTGATAGGCCGAAGAGAAATTCAATCTTGTTCCTAGATTTTCAAAGAGACCTTTCCAGAAATTACTGGTCATTCTAGGATCTCTATCTGACACGATGGATGTGGGTAATCCATGGTGTTTGAAAATCTGAGATATGAAGAGAGTTGCCATTTGATGTGCCTTAATAGTCTTTTTGACAGGAATAAAATGTGCTTGCTTGCTAAACCTGTCGACTATTGTCCATATTCCTGTATTCCCATGGATAGACTTGGGTAATCCAAAGATGAAATCCATGGATATACTCTCCCATGGTGAATTTGGAATAGGCAATGGCTGGAGTAATTCAGGTTGCTTCCCTCTATCATACTTGGTCTTTTGGCATACTACACATTTTGAAACATACTCTTGTATGTCCACTTTCATGGTAGGCCAATAGAAATACGTCTCTACTCCTCTGAGAGTAGGTTGAATACCTCTATGCCCTGCATATGGAGGAGCATGGGATTCATACATAACCTTCTCACGAAGGGAATGGGTAACACATAGCCTATTGCCGTGGAGAAGATAACCATCCTGCAAGGTGAATGGTTCCTCTTTCTTCCCCAAAGCAAGGGCTGACATTATGTCTCTAAAGTCAGGGTCAGTAGCATACTCATCTATCATAGAGGATAGATCATTGTGAGTAGCTATAGACACCGCATTAACTTTTGGTCGTCGTGAAAGTGCATCGGCAACTTGATTGTGCTTACTAGCTATGTGAGCAATATGGAAATTAAATTGCGAAAGAAAATTTGCCCACCTCATTTGTTTGTCGGAAAGCTTGGTTTGCGTCATGAAATACTTGAGACTTTGGTGGTCGGTTCGTAGGATAAATGGAGTCCCCAATAGGTAGTGCTTACATGTGTCTAGGGCATGTAGAACAGCTAAAAGCTCTTTCTCATAAATGCCCAAGACTCGTTCATCACCATTGAGCCTTCGGCTCTCATATGCTATGGCATGCCCTTCTTGAAGCAAAACCGTTCCAAGGTAATCACCACAAGCATCACATTGGACCTCAAATGGCTTTGAGAGATCCGGAAGCACCAGGACTGGTTGGGAAGTAAGCTTCTCTTTGAGTTTTTCAAAATCATTTTGCTCCTTAGCAGTCCATACAAACTTAACGTTCTTCTTGGTTAAGTCGTGTAGTGGTCCTGCTACCTGAGAGAATTTTGCTATGAAGCGTCTATAGTATGCACACATACCAATAAAGCTTCTTAGCTCATGTAGATTCCTTGGGTTAGGCCATGATTTTATTACCTCTAACTTTGATGGATCCATACGAATACCATCGTGAGAGATAATATGGCCTAGATATTGAATCTCTTGAAGGAAGAATTCACTTTTCTTTTGGTTGAGAAAAAGTTTGTTCTCCCTCAAGGCTTGAAAAATCACTTGGAGATGTTGCTTATGTTCCTCCAAAGACTTGGAGTAGATGATGATATCATCGAAGAACACTCCAGTGAATTTTCGATATGGTCTAAAAATTTTCTCCATCAAACGATTGAACGTAGTTGGTGCATTAGTCAAGCCAAAAGGCATGACTAGATATTCATAAAGACCAAATGTTGTGCGAAACGCGGTCTTTAAGATATCCTCATCCACTATCCTTATTTGATGATAGCCACTCTTAAGGTCAATCCTACTGAAGTAGGTAGAGCCTTGTAGCTTATCAAACAGATCTTCTACCCGAGGTACGGGAAATCTGTTTTTGATAGTGATATGGTTTAGTGCTCGATAGTCCACACACATACGGTATGTACCATCTTTCTTTTGCACTAAAAGGACTGGAGAACAAAAGGGAGAGGAACTAGGCCTCACCATCCCTTTGTCTACCAGCTCTTGTACTTGCCTCATGATCTCCTCTTGTTGAGCTTGTGAGACTCAATAAGGAGGTTTGTTAGGCGGTGAGCTTCGTGGAAGGAGCTCAATACGATGGTCATCATCCCCTCGTTTTGGAGGTAGGTCCATAGGGATATCATCGATGAACACATCTTGGAATCCTTTTAGAAAAGTAGACAAGTCTAACTCTTCTTGATTCCTATCATTTTCATTTGATGAAACATTTTTAGCTTTTAGAGACTCTTTGACATAAATCATGTACGCAGAAACTGAGCTCTTCATTGATTTATCAAAAGAAAGAGGATTTACAAGTGGAATAGTGCGACCATGCTCACTAGCATCTATATACATGTTCTTTCCCCTGTAGGTGAAGTAAATTCTCCTTTCAGGGAACTTCATGTTGGCAGCCATGCGATCAAACCATGGTGCCCCTAGGATAACATCTTGATGTTGGAGGGGAGAGATGAAGAAGTCTTCTTTGTCGACATAGCTTTGGACATGAAGCCTCAACTTCCCAATCAAGGGAGTAACGGAGGCTTGTTGTCCCTTGAAAGCTGCATCAGCTGTTACTATATCTCCCATCTCAAAAGCTTGAATGCCCAACTTGGTGGCCAACTCTATTGATATGAAGTTGAGAGTAGAGCCAGGGTCAAACAAGATGAAGGCATCATGCTCTCTTACCTTTCCCCAAGCATAGGAGAGTGATGATCCTTTGCAATGAGCATCCTCTTTTGGAGCTTCGATGGTGGAAGCCCTAGGAGTCTCATTGCGAGTATTCTTCTTGGGACAAGAACGATAGCCATGTCCTTGCTCCCCACACTTGAAACACTTATGGTCCTTGCGAAAAGCTTCAAGCTCTTCAGGAGAGAGTTTGTTTTTACCTTTGTAAACTCCCTTCTCCTTGGACCGATTGTTGTTGTTGTTGTTGGAAGTGCCTTGGGAATTATTTTGAGCATTGGATTTCCCCTTTGCATCATTTTTATCTTTGTTTTCCATGGGCTTGACATTACGTCTAGCCCCTTGATGGAAATTGATGCGTGAAGCAACCATGGTGTGGTGGATTACTTCGGTAATAGTACCGGGCCGTTGAGAATTGATATATTTGGCCATCTCTTCAGGTAATCCCGCACAGAATTGTTGTCTTTGCTCGGCAAAGTCTATCTTTTGAAAGACAGTAGCTTTGAGATGTAAATCCCAAAACTTATCTACATACTTGTTGATAGACTCATGAGAGAGGAGCTTCAAGCTGTGCCATTCGGTAAGAACTTTATCTTTAGTATCGCTTGGAAGAAATTGCTTCATGATGGAAACTCGTAGAGTTTTCCATGTCTTTGGGGCTTCTCCATTGCCACGAAGGCTAGCCCACCATTGACGAGCTGATTTTTGGAAGTGCATAGCTACATGGCGTAGCTTGGAGGACTCTGTGAAGCCCTCGTCCCCAAAGGCCGCATCAAATTGCTGGATGAAGGCCAACACTTTGTCGGTAGCACCAAAGGTGCCATCGTAGGTGAGAAAAGAGATACTCTTTCCTCCCTCCTTGAACTTCTTTAGCTTTTGTGACCTTTGCCATGCAGGAAATGATTTGCGATGCCCTCCCCTCTTGTATTCTCTAGGAGAATAGCCATAACTTTCATCGGAAGAGAAGGAAGGTGAAGAAGAAGGAGAAGAGGGTGACCTCTTCCTAGCCCTTTTCTTCCTTTGTTTCCTCTCTTGCCTTTGAGAGTGATGAGGAGAAGGACTATGGGTTGCTCTTTTCCTCTTGGGAGGAGTAGGCGATCGTCTAGACCGCCTTCTTCGTGGAGCCACATCTTCAGAAGAACTTAGACTTTCATTGCTTTCTTTCTCTTTGGATTCCTCCTCTCGAATGGGAGAGAGTCTTCTTTTGGGGGTCTCTTCAAGAGGCCTCCTAAGCTCTCTCTCCTCTTGGAGAGGAAGGGAAATTCCATAGGCACGAAGTTGTTGAGTAACTTCGGCTTGCAAGGTAGGGTTGCCCATAGCTTGTTGCAACCTAGTCACAAGATAATTCACAAACATGGGAGCATCATCATTAGCACCTTCATGTGCAAAATCAAAACCATCAATGTTCATTCTACTCTCTTGATTATTGTCAGCCATGTTAACAAAATTTTATGTATGTACTTAGTGTATGCTTTGGCAATTCAAAACCTTAGTTGCCACTCCTCTTAGCCTTTGAAAATCGGCTCTTAAGTATCTACACCCACGGCTCAAAGTGGTTAATTATAGAGAGTAGAGGAGTAGGTCTAACATAGCAGAGTTGCCAAGGGCTAGCTCCTTTCGGACTTCTTATGGCTCAATAATGGTAAAGCCGTAGGCAAGTCTAAAAAGACTCCATTATTAAGTCCAAAGCTCCCGAGGTGTGCACCATCCCCCACATAGTGGGCTTAACAAAACCGGTATTAGATCCCAGTTCCACTTACTCTATTATAATTAACAACATCAACCATTTATAGGCTACTTAAGGACCTCTCTTCTTAAGCAAGAAAAGAGAAACCAAATGCTCTGATACCAATGTAATGGAATTTGCCTATTCAATTTGAGAATAGCGGAATTTAATGAGAGTACTTTCAAGAAATGATTTTGTGAGCATAGCGGGTAGACATAATTGAAGATAGCAACATAATCATAGCAATTAGTTAACTTGGCATAGACAATACTTTTGCAAGAGAGAGAGTTTAGAGAACATGACAACAATTGAGGACCGGATTTATGTGGAGCCGGTCCCCCCTCCAATAGGCATTTGTATTATGATTTCTCCCATAAAGAGAGACTTGTTACAATACAGTCTTTGTGTTCCTTGTGACCTAGGTGATGCCATGAAGATGGAAGGCTTCATGCACCACAAACATAACATAAATTTGAAGAAAGCTTTAACTATCCCAAGCCTCAGTCCCAAGACCTCAAACACCTTCGAAGGTGGAGAGAGCTAGCAGGGAATGAGGGTAGGGAAGAGGAAGAAGAAACATTTCGTAGGAGAAAGAATTAGTTCCTCACTTATCATACTCTTGTTGCTAGCATACATAATAGCATAGTAATGAAGAAGAAGGAGATGGCAAGCCTTAAGCATTGAAGCATGGCTCTTGGTTGGATTTGCACTCCATAGCCAAGAGTGTTGGTGTAGGCTCTCAACCTCTACTTGCTTGGAGAGGGAGCTCTTGCACTTTGCATATCACACAATGAGAGTGCTTGTGAGTGTGTGTGGGTGAGTATACCCCCTAGGCACCCCCCTAGCTTGCTTGGGTCGACCCTCCCTTGTAGCTCATGCCTGAAGCTCATTGGACCCCTCCAGGCCTAGCCAATCACAAGCAGGAGCCATTACAAGCAACATGGGTAGCCTTGGGACAAGTGTCCCCCTTTCCCCTTTGAGAGAGAGGACTTGATAAATGCTAAAACAATTAGATAATTCATGTAATTTATCATTGGACCCCTTTGAAGCCTAGCCAATAGGCTTCAAGCAACACATGAAGGTAACATGGGTAGGGACCTGACATGTGTCCTTGCTGCCTCTTCAAGATGGGCTTCCCTTGTGTGTGTGAGTGGGTGTTCTCTCTCTAGGCCCTAGGAAAAGGGCTCGCCCCCCCTTTTGTAGGAATGCTTTTGACTTTTAGGTGATCAAGCACCTTACTCACCAAGCATGACAAAGCACTTGAACTAGGGGGGGTTCCCACAAGCATCTCAGGCAAGCTTCTCAAGGCACCTCAAGTACTTTAATCATGCAGCAAGTCAAGCACCTCAAGCATGGAGCCAGTCAAGCACCTCAAGCATCTTAATCAAGCACCTCAAGCATGAAAAACACCTCAAGCATGACAAGCACCTCAAGCAGGACAAGCACCTCGAGCTTGGGCCGGGTTCCCACCTCAAGCTCAGCCCTAGCTTACTTAAGGTCAAAAGGACTTTTACACACATTTATTGGAGGTCTTCAATGAAGCTAACCCTAAGGTCTTATGCTCCATTGGTTAGCCTTGCTCTTTGATAGACCATCTCCCTTTTGGGCCCCTTTACATTGGCCCCGTATTGAGATAGATCTAAAAGCACATACCTATATCTTAACACTTGTTCCCGTTTATTCTCCCACATTAAGTGATCAATTTAATATGAGAAAATCATTTGGGTTAGTTAGATATTAGATTTTATGACATACATGCTTTTTCAGACTCAGATTGGGCTGGTTGTTTTGACACGAGAGTGTCCACAAGTGGTTTTTGTTTCATGCTTGGCAGTTCATGTATATCATGGTTGAGCGAGAAGCAACCTACTGTGGCCACTTCGAGTTGTGAGGCTGAGTACAGGGCAGTCTTCACAGCTACGGTTGAGTGTGTATGGCTCAGACGCCTTATGGATGATTTGGGTGTTGGACAGGACATTGCCAACACTATCTACACTGACAGTCAGAGCGCATTGGCAGTTGCGAGGAACCCAGTTTTTCATGCTCGCACAAAGCACATTGAGGTGCATTACCACTATGTCAGGGAGAGGCTCTCAGGAGGAGAGATCAGCTTGGCTTATGTGCCAACACAGGACAACCTTGCAGATCTTTTCACAAAGGCATTGTCTCGTGAGAAACTTGAAGCTTTCCGCAAAGCTTTGGGCTTACTCCCCTTTGTGGAGTGATCCTGTCCTCAGGGCATGGCACTTCCCTTTACTCATGTGCCAACTCTCATTCACCGCATCACTCCAGGGGGGATTTCTTACCATATACATGTGGTAGTGATGTGTGTGAACACACTAGGACCGCCGGGGCATTTTTTCCCTCTTTAGGAGGTTTTTTCCTCCGTGCATTGTATATACGCCCATCACTCTAGGGCTATCTATCTTTCCATTGCACACTAAGTAATACACTCTCTATTGTGTGCCTTGAGCTTCCTTCGTCTTCTCCAAGCTGTGTGTGTTTCTCTGCAACCCTAATTCCAACACTAGGGGAGCTGAGGGTCTATCTTCGGGTACAAGGAATTGCTAAATGCAGGCCCTAGGTGCCAGAAACCTATGAATAGACCCCCTAAGCTTCACAAACTCACTCAGACTCGCAGACCTGGCCAAATCTCTCTAGCATAGAGACTTTACCCAAAAACCATTAGAGAGAAAAACTCTAGCTGATTAACAAAGATAATTAGTATTAATATTTATTAATTAGTAGAAATATACTAATTAACATAATTAATTAAGAAGATCAAATCTCTCTCTATTTTAAATTACACTCTTAATATTAATACACTATTGATTACTCAATTTATGATTAGGATTTATAATCTAACTAATTATTAATCTCTACTAGGCCAAAATTAATGAGTTTTAACATTAATTAATGAAAACTATATCATTGAAGCTAAGATAATTACAAGATAATAATAAAAGCTTGGCTATAATGTTAGAAAGTTGAGAAAAATATATCTTACTTTAATGGTCTATTTTAATACTTATTTAGGTAAAAATTAACTATTTTTAGCTTTAAAATTGATGATAAATTTAGTAAAATAGCTTAATAAAGAACAAGATAATTATCAATGATATATTGAATTGTGAATAACTTGTGATAATTAGCACTTTATTAGTCGAAACATTTGACTAATTATACTAATCCAAAAACCTTATTTTTGTTTGAATTTTAATAGAAATAACTAGTAAACAAGATTAATTAAAGTTAATGAGATATTTATCAAAGATGGAAAAAATTGTTAGAACACATGATAATTATCTCACGATCAAAAACTTAATCTAGCTAACTAATTAAGCTAAAATTATCTAATTTTGGCTGTAAATATAAGATAAAATTAGTTAATTAGTATAAATAATTACATGGTAACAAACAGAGTTAGAAAACATTATTACCAAGTGGGATAATTAACTCATGATCAAGAAATTAGTCTAGCTAATCAAGTAAGCTAAACTTATTTTATTGTAGCTAATTTTTATTTAAAAAATAGTTACTTATCTTAGATAATTACATGGTAATTATAACTACTATGATAATTACAAGGTAATTATCACAATCAAAGAACACTACTACCAAGATGGGATAATTATCTCATGATCAAAAAGTCAGTTTAACTAACTAATTGAGCTAAACTTATCTGAGTTTGAATGTAACTTGAAGAAGAAAATTAGCTAACTAACTTAGATAATTATACAATAGTTATTAGAGTTAGAAAATGCTATTATTAAGTTAGGATAATCACCTCATGATCAAAAAATTAGTTTAGAAAATTAATAAGACTAAACTTTTCTGATTTTATCTCTAAATTGAAAGAAGAAATTAGTTAATCAGCTTAGGTAATAACATGATAACTATCAAAGCTAGAAAGCATTAATACCAAGACAAGATAATTATATCATGACTAGAAAGTCTTTTTGCTAATTAATTAAGCTAAAACTATCTGATTTTAGTTGTAAATTCAAGAGGGCATTAGTCAATTGATTTAGATAGCTATATGTTAGGTATTAAAGTTAGAAAACACTAATACCAAGCCAAGATAATAATACTATGATTAGAAAACTAGTGTAGCTATTTATTTAAGCTAAAATTGTGTGGTTTTAGCTATAAATTAAAAACAAAAACTATTTAGCTAGCTTAGATAATTACATGGTAGTTATCAAAGCTAGAAAACACTATTAATAAGTAGGGACAATTAGCTCATAGATAAAAAAATTAGTTTTAATTATTTTAATTTGAAAAACCTAATTTTGGTCAAAAAATAACTAGGATAAATAGTAAATCCATCTAAAAGTCTTTGGAAAAATTATTGGAGGTGCAAAACATTGTTGGAAAGTTGAGATCATTATATCTCCAAAAGATAATTGACATAATAAATATCTAGTGAAAAAGATGCCATTTTTTGGCTTGAATATGAACGCCAAATTATGAGAAAGCCATTTTTAGACTTGAATATGAACGAAAAATTAGGAGAAAGTCTAGATATTTATAAGAAAATTATTAGAGTGTAGAAACCCTTTTAAGAAAGCTAAAATAATATATTTTTACATATATAATAGAATAAGAAATTATTAGGTCAAGAAATTATCACTTTATGACATCAAACTTAATATTAGCCAGAGTAAAAAGAAAAATTAGTTTCAATTCAAAGGTAAAGTCGAGTTTTGATGATTTACCTAATAAGTAGATATAAGGATAGAAGTCATAGCTCCAAACAGGACTCGGACAAAACCTCAGTCTGATGACGAGAATAGTGTTCCAAAGAGGGCTAAAGCATCTCCACTAGGCCGGTCCAAGTAGTAGACCTTCATATGAAAGCATTCAATCCCCAGAGATCAAGCAGATACCAGACTAGCCATAGGTGGGTCTTCAATATAACTTAATCTATAATAAATTCAAATTCTCTTTAAGTGATAACATTGCAACTGTTAAACAATGGATAAGGATTTAGGAAAGGATAAAATTGGCCGAGTACCGAAAGGATATCTTCCAAGAAACCATCATGCAATTTTTGTAAACTAGAAAATAGATGTTTTTGGTTAGGCTGATTGAACTAGGAAAGGTATGCTTCATCACACTTAAGACAGCTTGTCTCGTCTCAAGACACCTTCGACTCCTTGGTATATTTTGATGAATATCGATGGCTATGAGGCCACTGATAAGTCAGCTACCCTCATGAACAATGAGTTTCTACTCCGTCATGTCTTGATATTTCTACATAAGGTAGGATACCATTTTCTTATCCTAGGGGAGCTGTGTGATTTTATATGCAACTTGTTTGGTGTATGGGCGCCCCAAACTTCAGGGATATATTCACCCCAAATTATGAATAATGAATGGGTGTCATTTTTTCACCCTTAGGTGGTCTTGAGACGAGTACTGGCCATGGTTATTATGGTAAATGTTTTTGGTTGACCGTAACCTGTCTTAAGTTTAAAGATGTTTATTTGTTAAAAGACTGTTTTTGATACTGATTTCAATACTTCTTTTAATGAATCATTGGGTTAAAAAGTTAGAATGAACTAATATTTTAAATGTTGAAAGAAGGTGGTAGTAATTAAATAACAAAGAAACATGTGTGAGTGTGGGGTGGTAAGTGGACATTGACTAAGGTTGTCAATCAAGAAGATGGGTAAACCTGATTAGTCAAGAAACTATCCATCTCCATGCACTAAAATGACTTCTTCATTGGAAGAGGAGTCAACTAGTGGCTGTGCCCTCATTTACATAGGGGGGGGAAAATGCTAATTGAGGATACCTTAGCCCTTTTGCAGAAGTATTAGGGTCCAAAAAGTGTTTTTCAACTTTCAAGTTTTTTGTTAGGTTTCTGCTTGCGAGACAAGACTAGGCCTTCTTCTAGGGTTGTAGTCCCAAACCATTGTCAATGGTAAAGGTCTATTCCCTAGATTCTCTTTACTTAGAGACTCTAACTTCTATTAGACCTAGAGACTAGTCAAGGACCCCATCTCATCGACCTTAGTGTCGGTGGATTCGGGACCTCTGAATTTTTAATAGATCCTAAATTCCAAATGCATCAATAGTTTTCCAATAAAGAAGTCATGACCGACTCTAAAACAGTGTGCTCCCAACTCTTGGGATAGGAGGATGGGAAAGTAGATTTTTGTCAGTGAGTTGATTATGCTAGCAGAACTGGTATGTTCAAAGATCCATGTCATATAGATGCCACTGCCAAAACAAGTGCAGCTCTATGGTAGAAAGAGTACAACAGAGAGAAGGTGGAGCTACAACACATTGCAGTAAGGGTTTTATCGGTTGTTGCATCAAGTGGAAGCTGCGAGAGAAACTGGTCTCCATTTGACTTTATACATATCGAAAAACAAAACCAACATTTGTCACATTTGCCATTAGAAACAAAACAAGAATTGAATCATCACTTTAGTCCAATTGATCATAGACCAAAATTCATTACAATGTCATAACCCACTCTATAGGCACCATTTGGTCAAAGAAAGAGATCAAAAACATTAGGCTGGGGTGAGGTATTATTTCACTTGCGACTCTCAAGGTGTGTAAGTACATTGCTAAAAAAACCTCTTTTGTTTTATTCATTGGGAATTGACATGCACTTTAAGAGAAGTTTACAAGTATGACACATGGAAAAAATTTCCCATGGATTTATTCCAAGGGAGGATTAGTAAATATAAAATGGGGGAGTAGCCCACAAAATCTCTCTCTCTCTCTCTCTCTCTCTCTCTCTCTCTCTCTCTCTCTCTCTCTCTCTCTCTCTCTCTCTCTCTTTGATTTTTGGTTTCTATTTGCAAATTGCAAAGAGGAGGAAAGTAGGTTGTAGTTTTTGTTTTTGTGCACGACCTCCAATCCACAATGCCTATGTAGACTCCCTTCTAGTCAAAATGGAGCATCATGTTGCGAGAGTGGAGATCAGAGGTAGTCATGCGCTTGCACATACTTCACGGTTTGTTTGGAGAAGATAATTGATAATTTGTAAAATGTTATTTTGAAACAAATCTATTTTTCCTTCAATTCCATCTTCATTGCACTCTTTTATCCACTACTCTACATGGCCGCCGTTCCAAAATTGTGAAATGAGCATTGGACGCTCCACGTGACAAACCATGGTAAGTGGACAAATAATTCCGCGATGGGTGATGTCCAAAATTGTTTCTTTTTCTTTAACTTGCTGATCCACTAGGGGTCCATGTAATTGGACTTTGAAAATTTTTGTAGCATACAATGGATCTTTAAAGGCAGGATGGGTGACATCCACATGCTTCATGTGTGCCCATCTTCCCTCTCTTAGATGTGGAGCCTGTATGTTGAAGATGGTAGTATGTGACAAAAGATGTAAAACAAGAGGGAGCTATGAGTGGTCTAAAGCCATAGTGGTTGATGAAGTTGGATCTGCTCTAATGGCCACTCTTGGATCTTTAACAACATTGGAATAATTGGATTTCACTCTCATGTGCTTTGCTTATCTTTCAAGATTCTCCTTGCCCTTGAACTGAGTATACAACTATTACATAAGTTATACACGAGTAGTTATGCTTGGTACAATAGTAATATCAGGATTTTTTAGCTCCTAAAATGTCTTTGTGATCTACCCAATAGTCTTATTCACCATGTTTGATAATGAACCTAATGTTATCAGTGATATGTCAAAAGAAGTGGGCACAAATGGGATCTGGAGCTACTCAAATATACACTTGGTTCAAGCCTCTGTAAAATGGTAATAATACTTGAGGAAATCCATACTCCGAGAGAAACTTTTTGAGCTTATGCAAACTCAAGCAACTCTTTTCAATTGAGTGCCTCAATATGTTAACTTAATTAATAGAGGAATCTTAGCTGAAAGAACAATCATTTACTACAAGAATCTTTGGAATCTATATTTGTGGAGGAGTTTCACATAAAGTACAAAATATTGAAGTTAGGTGGTACATGGTGGTGGAAGATATATATATGTTTGAGGAGTTCTAGATTTATATTTGGTGAATAAAGATGATGATCAACAACCTAAAATTTACACTCTCTTTGATGTAAAAATGGAAACAATTATTTTGTAGCAAGTACTAATATCTTTATACCTAGAAATTAAATACGTTAATCCACATTCAAAGTACAATGCTACAAGAAAAAAACCCATGTCCTTTAGGAACCCAACATCATGTTTTCCTAAGGTTACGTGACTCACCACAACTACATATGTTTCCAAAGCACCAACTACTCTCACTTACACAATTAGAACATACCAAAATAATTTGTCCCCATTTGCATTAATATGTCCAAAGCATTGTTTTGATAGGATATCATTTGTACACCAATTTCATATCTATGTTTTAAGCTATAGGTGCATATTCATACTAACAACTACTTGTGCTTGTAACCTTTTCCATTCATCAGAGAACCATGATATAGGAACTCATGAGCATGACAATCCAATGCAAAGATTTCAGGAGCAAGTGGTACAAATCATTATAAGGCATATACATAAGCCTATTAATGTACTTCTTTTAAAGTCAAAGTTATGTGGTAGGTAGCACATTAAAAAATATAAATAAAAATCCCTTCCCATAGTAGGAGCAAAAGGTAACTCCTTAAAGAGAGGCCTAGCTATTAGTAATTTTCATCCATGGGGCCAAAATTGCAAGTTACCAGCTTATTGCCGATATAGAAACAAGCTAATACAATTTATTAGAGCCATTTAAAGAAGGGTACATAATAAATAAATATAAATATATAATACTATCTATATATATAGCAAAATTTATAGAGACTTAAATAAACTAATTGAAAAAAAAAACATTTCTCTGCATCATCCAACTTAGGGGATTATGAAAGCTTGAAGCAAAAATATATTGTTATGTATGAATGGTAGAAACTAAGAGTAAAGCATTACTTCTTGCAGAAGTGCTTCCCTTTGATGATTTCATTTCTTTGCAAGCCTAGTACTTTTGCCTTGCCACCAATATTTTCCCACTCATTGGTGTGTGTGTGTATGTGTAGCTGTTTTAACATACATTAAATGATCTTTTACATTTTAAAGACAACTGGCTTTAGAGAAAAGGTAAAAATTAGTACAAAACCAACTTAGTCTTAGAATTATCTTTGTACATGGAATATGAGAATGAAGGCACATTCTAGATAGAGTCCTCACTTGCATCCATCCAAACAAAACAACAAATATGTTAGTCTTTGATGTGTTTACATGTGTCAATTGACTATATCAATTGTTATCCATGTCCAACTTACAACTTAAAAAAAAAAAACTTTAAACCACTATCCAAAGTGTTCATGTATTTTAGTCCTTTTTTTTGCAACCCCAATAAGTATGGTATTTATATATCCTCATTTTTTATAAAATTTAGACCTTAAATAGATATTAGCATATATAAACTATTTTGATAAAAAAGACCATCAACCCTCTTGAACCAAGTGTCTTGATCCTCATATCATCTCCTAGATCAGTCTTTCAATACCAGAATAACTTTGCCTCTTTTTTCAGGCTCCAATTTCACTAGCTTTTTTAAGTACCATGAAGCCATAAAGTATCCAAAACACCAGCTACATATACCTCCCAAAAAGTATTCCAATTAAGAAAAACTTAGCTTATGTTAACAAGCCAATTCAAATTTCTCATGCTCATTTGGGCTTACGGAATTCATATTACCTGGGTTTGTAAGCTAAATGAGAAAAAACACACTAAATGAGCCAAAACCAAGAAGTCTAGTGAAAAGAACTTATTGATAGCTTGTCTATCAAGAAAGAAAAAACCCATATATGTTAACGTCTCTGTCAGCGTCATGCTATATAAGATAGTAAGCAAGATCGTTAGCAAGTATAAAAATCCCAAAAATGGCATGAGGGAAGAAGAAACCCCATTAGACCACATAGTAGTATGCAGACTTTTCCATGCATCAGATAAAGAGTAAAACATCCCTAACTTTAGGCTACATTTTATCAAGACAAACACCACTACCAAGTACCAAAAGATCCCCATTTTTTAATGTCTGAATACTACCATATTAAGCACCACTACTCTGGTTATGCACGGGCTACCAAAAATCCTCATCCATAATGAAGTTAATGCATTGTACAAGTTATAAAAAACCTTTTGTTATAAGAAACAAATCAACCTACCATAAAACCAAAAAGCGAACAATAATCAATGTGAATAGATCCTTTAACACTAGTTTGGTACCAAAACAGGACACTTTAAGTGTCTTTTTTTAACAAATTTAAATTAAATGCTACTTGCATTAGACGGTTTATTTAAGAAATCCCTCTTGATATGCTTAAATATGTTAGCTAGAGGGTTTTTTAAAAATATAAACTTGCATTTTAGAATCTATTATGATCAAGAACTATACTCATCAAGTTGACCCTTGTAAGACTACGATTGACGCTTTGAAGAAATCGCCTTTATAAGCTCAAGAAAAAATGAAGCGACCTTGTCGAAAATTTTAGGTGACTCTTCCACAATTTTGCTATAGATAATTGAAAGTTTCATGTGCAAAAAAATTGACTTTGGAGTATATAAAATAATGAAAAGTTCCATGTGTTTGATATGGTCATTTCAAGCATATCGTTGTATAGAAAGAAAAATGTGTTTCTGATGTATTTGTGAGTTTTATAAAGTGATACATTGCTTGCCCTTTCCACTGAGCACTCAAGGTGGCAAGTAGAAGGGCTTTGGTATGCTACAAGTATTGTATCATTTTAAATATTCAAAACTGCATAAAAGAAAACTTTCATATTTTCATTATTGAGACATAAGCATTCATTGTGCTGGGTATGGGTTGTGCGGTGATCTTTCCACATGTGTGTACATTGGGAAGTGTGGACACAATGATTTACTATTGTGTTTTGTATATTTTGGAAGTGTTCTTGAGAGGACAAGGGGTGCTAAGAATGCTTTGAGCTATAGAAAATCCATTGTGTTGTGTTTTGGGTGTGTTCCCCATTCTCTCCCTCCATCTTCTAATGCTCCCATAGAGGATCACATTGGATGCTCCTAGATTGAGGACAAGGCACACTTTTTGCATCAAAAAGCATGATGGCACAAAGCTATGGACCAATTTTTATAGGCAAGGAGAATCCAAATGAGTGAATGGTAGATTTCAAGTTGTATATTCTATCAAGTTGCATGCCTAACAAGGATAGCAAGATGTATAAATTTCCATTGGTGATGCATGGTAAAGGTAAGGTGCGGTACAAAGATTTGGAAGGTGAGATGGTCCATGCTTGGCCATCTCTACGGGTACAATTTTTGCATAATTTTTGTAGGGAGATGTCTTAAGTTGAGATGGATGTGAAGTTGAAGGCTCGTAAACAAGATTTAAGTGAATATTTCAATATGTTCCTTGGTCATTTTGAATCAAGTTGGTCAGAATTGGTGACAACCATGCAAAGGGCTAATGGTGACTTACTTCAAGATAGATAATTTCATGGCATGATTGCATCCTAAGGTGCACAAAAAGGTGGACTTTGAGATCCCAAAAAATTAAAACAGTGTGGTGGCAATGTGCCATTTTGGATTCCCTTGGGTGCTCTTTTATGATAGAGGTCAAGGGTTTAGAAGCAAGTTGATGTGACAATTGGTCAAGAAGTTGGGCATTCAATGTTAGGTATCTTCACCCTACCATCCCTAGTGTAATGGTCTAATGGAGATTGCCAATGCGCAGTTCATCAAGATGCTTACAAAGTATGTGTACAAATAGGAGAAAAATTGGGAAGCTAACCTTGAGAAGTGCTTATGGGCATACAGGACATCCTATAAGGTAGCCATAAAGTTTACTCTTTTTGAGTTGGTTTATGGCAAAGAGACAGTGTCGTCAATGCATGCGCAAGTAGGAGCTTTGAAGGGTATATGGTGAGTCCATGCCACTCAATGATAGGCTTTGTAGGATCGTATTGCTAGCCTTGAATCCTTTTGGGTGGCCATGGAAGCATCAACAAATTACTATGTGAAGAAGTAGGTTAAGCGAGTTGCAAAATTCAACCAAAACTTGCTAGACAAGAAGACACAAGAAGGAGCTTGGTGATGAAGTATAAAAGTTACCTCCATCTCACTTTCTAGAGGAGGTTCAAGAAGAAATAGATAGCACCTATCATTTTTTGTGGGTGAATGATAAGCATCTTGAAAAAAGGGTGAATGGTGTGCAGGTCAAGCTATACTTTGATAGAGGTTTACTGTGCCTGATGTGCACAAAATTATGGCCATGGTGGTTGTGCAATCCACCTGAAGAGAGAGGGTATGAAGTGGAGATAGAGCTTTATATATAGCCTATAGAGTGCCTAGCGGACCACCATAGACCCGAAAATGCTACCAACCCACCACCAACAACACCTATCATTGACTATGCAATGCAGTATGGCCAGCACTGCACATCCGTGAGGAGATGGGGGAGACAAGAGCTCTTTCACTCTCCCTTTGATACACAGATGTCACACCCCTATATATATGTACTTTAACTCCATTGTCTCCCCCATTGCATGTGGGTTCAATCGGCTGTGGCATCCTCCCACAGCTTGGCATCTTCTGACCTTCCAAAGTTTTTTTTTTCACATGAATCTCAAAAAACCATCTTGAGTACCAAATTTGAGCCAACTCCTTTCACTACTCCATGATATAATTCACCTCTTGTAAAAACACATTGATATCCCATATTGTTGGCCTCAAAACTTTAGAGTCTTTTCCGAATTAAATTCCTCCATAATTGCAAATTGATGCTTCCAAAATGGAATACAATTTCTTGGCAGATGGACCAGACGAGCACCCTCTCGGCTCAACCACCTCATCATGAAGCCACAACTCTTTTATAAGTCATTATTATTTTTGAAAAAACCTTGTAAATATGAGAGACTGATTTTTAGATAAGTGATCTCTAAGGCAACCTGTGTAGAATATGAGTTGTAAGCTATGATTTTGAGCCTGAGCCTTGTAAGCTAGCCACTGGCCAAGAGAGTCCCTAGGTATAAAACACAATTTTGTAAGTTTGAACACCATCTCTTACCAAAGATTTGAAAGCTTGAAGCATACACTGAGAGTGGCTACTCTATCATGCATTGTAATCCATTTTTCTTGAGCTCTAGTAATCCAAGTTTGTTTTTGACAAGTTCATTGTGTTCCCTCAACTATTGCTCTTTAATTTAATTTTAACCATTTTTTATTTTGTTGTGGTTCATGACGACCTATCTACAAGCTAAGTGTGCTATTTTGAGTGTGTTGAAGGGTCTTTTAAATTTTTTTTGACCATAGGATAGTATTCCTAGACCATATGGAAACCTTTCTAGAATGTTCAGTTGTAGTTTTCATTAGGACCTTGATCATGATGGATTGTGATTTTAGTACCTTGTTGAATTGAAACCAAACTTGATAGAATAGTTCTCCTAGATGTTTTAGACCTCCTCCTAAAGTTTCATTGCATCTGGACTTTGTTTGAGTGCCAAAATGGTGTGACAACCAAGAGGGGCGAGAGAGGACATAGACAGATTTCCTGAGTAGAGAGTGATAAATTTTCTAGTGTAGGAAATAAATTTTTTTGTATGTTTACTTCTTGGGGTTGAAACCCTCAAAGAGTCTCTGTGTCCCATTTGAGTCACTTCCCTACATATTCACATTATGTTAGTGCCAAACAACTGTGCGGTAGATGTCTGACCATCGCGACCCATTGACATTGGCGCCATTGCCAAGGATAGTGATCCTTAGCTGGTGAGTGACCTAGTTGTAGCTTTTACTTTTGAGACCTTTGATTTTGATTTCCATTTCGGTTATGTCATGGATGCTTGAGAGTTAGTCACTGCCCGTATCTTCGCCTACATCATGGCTAGAAGGCTCTAGAAAATTCTAGAAGTTCTAAAAGTATCAAGGAGATTCTAGAAGTTTCTAGAAGCATGGAGAAGATTTTGAAAGAATCTAGAAGTTTCTGAAAAGCTCTAGAAAGTTGAAGAAGGATCTAGAAGGTTCTAGAAGAACTAGAAGGATCAAGAAGTTTCTAGAAGCTTGGAGAATTTTTCGAAAGAATCTAGAAGTTTTTGGAAAGCTCTAGAAAGTTGAAGAAGGATCCAAAAGGTTCTAGAAGAACTACAAGGATCAAGAATATTCTAACCTCCTCAAGAAGAACCTAGAAAGTCCTAACCTCCTCAAGTAACCTCCTCAAGCACTAGTATAAATAAGGGTCTTGGGCCACAAGACCCTCAGTCTTGCCAACATCAGTTGTGAGACTCCTATGAGGAAATCCCTCTTCTTGTTGTTATGTTCAAGTCTTGTCCTTGCAATCAAGCCTTGTCTTGTACTCAATTCATGTAATCCAAGTCTTGTATCTAGCTCTCTTAATAAAGTATTAAGTCTTGTAATCAATATTAAGCCTATCATCGAGTCCATTAGGAGAAATATGAACCTTGCATGGGCCTTGTAAGGAGTCCTAATTTTTAGGGATTAAGGCTAATGTTGTGTGGGGTTTAGGGGGCAAGGGCATTGAAGAAGGTAGTTTTGAGTAGGCTTTTCTAGCCTTCTTTTTAGACAAATGTAGGATGTGGACCTAAAAGGTTGCTTTCTCTCTCTACCTTTTTTTAAAGTGAAGGAAGCATAGGGGTGTGTCCACATCAGCAATTCCGTGGGTCAAAAAGAGTCAAAATTTGACTTTTTTTTAAAAATTTCATTTTTATTTGTTTTTTACTTAAAACTCCCTCCCAACATATATACATATCCAAAATTCATTTTTTGACCCATTTTTTAACCCACAAGCTTAGAAAGTCCATTTTTTCAAAAATCTTTTCCCCCAAAAAATAATAAGCATTTTGTTCTCTCATCCTCCTCCCTCCTCTCTCCCTCTCCCTCTCCTCTCCCTCTCTGCCCCTACCTTCCTCCTCCTCCCCAATATCTCCCTCCCCTCCCTCCCTCCTTCTCTCCTCCCATCCTGCTCGGCCTCTCTACCCTTCCCCCTCTATCTTTTCATCATTTGCTTCCTCACGCAATAGCTTCCATGGTGCTCACGGACATCACAAATGGTTTGCTTCCACCACCACGTACTCCGCACACCAAAAGCATACATATTCGCTTACCCACGGCATTTGCACCGAAGACCACTAGTGAAGGTGATCAAAGGTCATCACAGGAACGTCGCACCGCTTGTGAGACCAATGTTGACATTTGGGTGGATGGCCATTTGTACCCTTACGATCCTATAAGCCGCTTCCATCCACCGTTTAATAGCCTTTCCACATTTCTTCAATTTCTTGGGAGGGGAGAAGCAGGCTTGTTAGGCTATTGCAAGCGGCTGTGTATGGGTGCAGGTGCTTCTTTGCATATGTGGATGCACGAATGTCAAGCTCTTCATCTCAAGACGACGGCATTACAAGAGAGTGTTGCCTCTTCGGAGAGGGTAGTTAAAAGTCTTGAACAACAAATGCAAGAAAGGGAGTCCCACATCCAGAAGCTTACCAACACCATCACATACTTGAAAGAAACACCCCTTGGTGCAAGGGAACGCAAACGCCCGTATTCATCCATTGAAACTCTTGCACATTCCGGAGGAGCACGCAAACGACGAGTTACAGCCACAAGGTGATTTGGTCTTTACTTGCATGCTGCATTCTTACTTCACACTATTTTCTAACATTTATGTTTATTTGTTGCTAGAAACTTCATCCAGGAGGCATGCGGTGAAACAAGCCAAGATAATCGAGTCAACCTTCTCACTAGTTGTCTCAATATCGAGGACGTTATTTCTATCTTACAATCACCTTGAGGTAAGCACATTAAGGATGCAGTCACCAAGGACCTTATGCGTAAATTAAGAAATGTGGTTAATGATGATGACGTTCAACAAGCTTGTGATGAGGCTGGAATCAACACCAAAGCCTATCAGGCTATTTTTCAACTCCTAAAGGATGCCCTCAAAGAACATGGCATTGTGGAAAACCTATTTTTCGTTCCTCACAAGGTCAAGCTCGCAAAGAAGGCCACAAACGAAGATGTGTTCTCCCGCATTGGGACATACCTACACATTGAGGACACAATGCCAACTTCCCTTTATGCTTCGTGCGCAACAAAGACAAGGGGAAAAGGTAAGAAACAATCCATAAGACCTTCGAATAAGGGCTTTCCTTACACAATGTGGAACAATATTTTCGTGGATCTTAGAAGGCTTCAAGAAGCCATGCTTAGATTTTACGAGTTACCTGAAGAAGGTGACACACTTTACTTTTTTCTTTGGTATTATTCTTTTCATAGAAGATGAAGTTTAATGTCTTAGCACTATTTATTTTGTAGTGCTTGGCACAAAAGTCGTTTTTGTGCTGAAACTCGATGAGTGTCATATAGTGAAAGGCCGAAGGTTAGAGAGGCTAAGTGTCACTTTAATGAACGAGGCCCTTCTGCAAACCAAGCGAAGGGATTCAGTCGAGCCATATCCCACCCTATCTTTTAGCGTGCAATCAGAGAAAGACATTTGGTGGTTGGGTGCTATTGAGGTGCCCAAAGAGACCAATGGAGTACTTTCGTGAATTTTTGAGAGAACTCTATGGATCACATAAGTAATACACTCCCAAATTGCAGGTCAGAAGTTGGAGATTGAGGGCTTTGGTAGTTATGATGTGGAGTGGCACTTAGGTGGGGATTTGAAGACCATAAAGTGTTTGCTTGGCTGCAAACAAGGGGCTTCTTCTCTCATGCCTTGTCCATTTTGCACTCGAGGGTACAAACCTAATGGACAAAAATCACATAAGAGCACTGCAAAGGCCAGTTACATGCTTCCATGGCAAGGGCATGGAGAACAAGGTTTAGATTGTCATGATATCGGAGATGAAGGTAGAGAATGGGAAGCGTCTATTCTGAGATGTCCCATGCTCAATGCCCCAGACCGTGATCAAAAGGACCACACTTGGAATCCAATCTTTCGATTTCCTCTATCGAATGTACATTTTTGTACATTACACGCATTCATGCGTATTTTTGATAGGCTATTGAAGCTCCACATTGACTATGCTTTCACAATGAAACCGTTGGAAAAGTCCCAGGAAGCGATCGAAAGAGTGGAGGTACTCTTGAATTCCATTGGCTGTCATGGTGGAAATGTGTCTATAGTTGCTGCAAAGAACACTGGGGAGGCCCATGAAATTGCTCAACAAGTGTCAATGAGTGGACAAAAAGCTAGACACTTTTTGAAGAAAGTTTCCCAAGGAAAGCCAAGTCGATATGATGCTCAAAGCAGCTCCAACCAGCAGGCAGGTAACCTTTGGGAGCTTTGGAAGGAGTTATGCAAAGCTACTACTGACAATGATTCAAATGGCGAGCTTACAAACAAGCGCAAGCAAGTTTGGGCCCATTTTGATAAAATGGTCAAGCTTATGAGCCTTAACAGCACAACAGAAGAACAACGGCAATCATTTCAAGAAGCTTTGGCGGATTTTACCAAGGTCTTCACCCTTTCTTGGGGTGAAAATAACATCACACATTACATGGTAAGTCATTCATGGTGTATTCATTACAAGGGATTGTTTTTATTTACTAATGTGGATCGTTTGCTCATGTGAACAGCATATCTTGTTTGCGCATGGTGCATTTTTTATGCACAAGTATGGATCTCTTGAAATTTTTAGCACTCAAGGCATGGAGAAGTCCCATTATCGAGCAAGGGGAGCGTACTTCAAAAATACTCGACATGGTGGTGGAATGGTGCAATCCAATTATTTGGAGGAGATGTTCAACTGGTTTTTTCACACAACATTTTCTCGTAAGCTCACAATGGAGCGTGCACGACAATCCAAGATTGCTATTGAAGTGCGCAAATGGAGTCGTCAAGAGCATAGCAACAAGTGGCAAATGTCTCAAGGTCCCACCAAGCATGCTGCATGGCGGCGATGCAGAGTGTGACAAGGATCAAAGTGGATACTGCGCAACACAGGGTCCAACTCTTAGCGACATGTTTATTTAAAAAATAATACTTCTTTTAAAAAAATTAGTGTGAACAGGGCCCTTTTTAAATGGGCCCTTATAAATATTGCATGCTCTCATAAATCACTCATTTCTTAAGAACAGGTGAGCTCTTACCAACAAAATGGCACGCACCAAACAAACCGCGAAAGAGCATCCGCCTGCCAACAAAAACACCCTCCAAGGATGTGAGAAGCCGTCATGGCTTAAAGGCACAAGAAAACGGCCACGAACACCTGGCCGTTCTAGGAACTCTTCTGGTAGTGGGCATGGTGGTAGGGCACGAGAGTCATCAAGGACTGTTGAATCTCCACCTCCTCAAGATATAACACGTAGAAAGAGAATGAAGCAACGTGCCCAGCGCTGGAGAGAAGCAGAGGGCCAGCAAACATCAGAGTCCGATAGGGAGCAGCCGTCGCGTCCCCAATCACAAGCAGGACCATCCAAGACTCGGGTGGCACAGACACCGAATCAGAGAGTGAGCCACCATGGCTGCGAGAAAACATACCGCGCACACACCGGGTGGCCGTTGGGGAGAAGACATTGCCTAAAGGCAAGGGAGCTCTCCCCACACGACAAGATCGGCAACCAATGGAAGAGGAAGAATCAGAACAGGCTGCAGAACCAGCCCCTAAGCATGTAAACAGACTCAAGTCTAAGTTTTTCAAGAAGCCTTCACGCCGCCCGCCAGCAAATGTGCAAGTGCCCCCAAGACAACCGCAGTGGCGCCGAAAAATAGCAAGGGCATTTGCAGAAATCCGCCACTACCAGAAGACGACGGAGCTCTTGATTCGACGCGCCCCCTTTGCTCGCACTGTGAAGGAAGTGCTTCAAAGCTATGGAAATCAGTATAGAATGCAAGCAATAGCGCTAGAGGCTATTCAAGAAGCTGCAGAGGCCCACATCATTTCAGTGTTGGAAGATACCAACCTATGTGCCATTCATGCAAAGCGAGTGACAATACAGCCAAAAGATATGCAGCTTGCACGACGATTGCAACGAGACTTCGAGCATTAGCCGAAGTTACCCCTCTTTTTGTATTGCACACCCTTATCTTTGTAATGATTTGACTTTCCAATGACAATATGATCAACAGTTGTGTCTACTCTGTCTATTATCTTTGTAATTTCATGTTCTGTATGTAATTGTAGTCAATTTCAGTAAATTTGTGCATTTTAAGTAACCTTAGGGGTAGATAAGCCTACAAGGGGCATAAAAAGGCCTGGCCACAAGGGCGCGCAAATGGCCCATCCAAAACTGATTGATGGGCCATTTGCGCGCCCTTGTGGCCAGGCCTTTTTCTGCCCCTTGTAGGCTTATCTACCCCCAAGGGTACTTAAAACAACCAAATTTACTAGAACCTATTGGTTTTGCATCAATATTTTATATGGATCCTTATGGACACCTTTTTTTGGTCATTTCAAGCTTTGAATTCCTTATAGGATATCAAAACAAATAACATATTGGGAAACCAAGTGTCCAATGTAATTTGACTTTTTGGTGCAAGGGTGTAGTAGGTAGAACTAAAGCAAGTGATAGTTTGCTGGAAACTTCATTTCATAATTGATTTGAGCTTTTCTAGTGTCCTTGAGTGTGAACATATACTGGAATTGCCATAAAAAAGTTGCATTTAAATGAATGATGCAAAACCAATCCATTGCAATAAATTTGTGCTTTTTAAGTACCCTAGGGGGTAGATTGGCCTATAAGGGGCAAAAAAATGCCTGGCCACAAGGGCGCACAAATGGCCCATCCAAAACTGATGGATGGGCCATTTGCGCGCCCTTGTGGCTAGGAATTTTTTGCCCCTTATAGGCTAATCTAACCCCCTAGGGTACTTAAAAATCACAATTATACTCAAATTGACTGCAATTACATACCTTGAAATAACAAAGTCAAAAAACAATTCATATCACCAATTGAAACAATTTTCAAGATTGACAAATCAGATTGAAAAGAATTTGCAATATAGAGAGACAATTTCAAATATATTTTTATTCCTTCTAGCACGGTGATTTTACATCATGTATCTGAGGAGTTCAAAATTTTTTTGACCATTTCCTGGCGCCTATTTTGCGCGTAAGGCAACTCCCCAGTCAAGAGGGACTGCGCTATGGCATTTGGGTCAGTTGAGCCAATGGAAGCATGTATCCCTATCTGGGCAAGCACTTTACCACGAAAGCCAGTGCCAAACGCTGTGCATACAAGGGATCTACGCACTAGGAACACTTGATGCGCAGTTTGAGCAATGGTACTAAAACACAAAAACTTGCTCAAAGCTTTTAACGACCAAGTCATAAAATGGGCTTGGGGAGTAAATTCATTATGGATAATGGCCACATCGCCAGGGGGGAGTTGCCCGAGGTAATGCGCAAGGGAAGATTGAGGTCCAAAGCCCGTCCGCTTGCCATCCGTCCTTGCAGCAAAATCATCAACCTCCACAACATCCTGTCATAAACCGATGAAGGTTGAGAAAAAAGACAACGAAGGATAAAATAGTAACATGAAAATTAGGATACAGTTTACCTCCTGCTCCTTGTCATCCTCCTCCCTGTTGCCCTTTGCATCCAAGTCAATGGTCCCATGCACCACAGATACAAGCTTTGGATCATCAGACGGGAGGTTGCATAATGGCATAGGAATCCTAGCAGCCTCAACCTTGGCTTGCGTGGCTTGGAAATCTTCATCAGCCACGTGCAACTGCTCTGCTGCCAGGACCTCCGCACATACAACTTCAATAGTGTCAGCAACAGAGTCCCCATCTGGCAAGAGCTTGCTTTCTAGGGCATCTGGCGTATTGTCTAAGGGACATTTGCTGCTGTTGCATAGCACGATCAAGCATTCATCCATGCGCAGGCCAAATGCTTTTTCCAAATCATGCAGGAACACAAACTCCTCCCCATCCACTAACACTGAGGAGAAGCGGCTAATTTCTACCTCTGGGATAGCCACATCCATCAGTGGTAGTGGCACTAGAGTGTCACTAGGGCCAGCCGCAACTATGGATTCTCAACCACTTCCTCAAGACCCCTAGGGTACTCGAGCTGGTGTGCTTTTCCTTCCGCTGTAGGGTTCATGGGGATAACCTGCTGCTCCTTGGTGTCCTTGATAAAGGACCCAACTTGAAGGTGTGGTAAGCGGAGCTCCTCCAAATCAGGTTCCTCGCTCACCAAGAAGATAAATGTTGCGAGCCGAGAAAGGTACTCCACCCCCAACTTGCGCTTCTTGAGCGCTGACACCCCAGGGGCTTGCTCGTCCAAGTAATGGCCTGCATTGGTTGCAATTTCTTGGAATCGTTGCAACCGCTTGGCGAATGGGCGATCACCTTTGTGTATATAGCGCAAAAGATTGCAAGGCACCCAGATCCCTGCATGTGGGGGATATATATAGAATATTTTATGATGTGCTCCTCCATGAACGCAGAAATATCCTCAAATGCATCCATGTGAAGGGCAATTGTGGCGTCAAGGTCAGGGAGACGAGTAAAAAAGGTGTGGAGGTCCAACTTCCCTTTGTATTTGGTGTCCTCGAGGAAGAGGATGAAGCATGACAAAGGGGTGGATGTGGGTACAGATGCAGAGGCTGTGGCAGCATCCATGTTTAGCCTGGGGTGTGGATAGAGAGTGGAGGAGCTCAGGAGTTGCAAAAGTGAAAATAGTGAATGAGTTAGGTGGCCCCCATTTTATAATGTACCCTTTTTTAAGACATTTAAAAAAAGGCACTTTCACCAAAAAATGATTTCTCATCCCAATGCAAAAAATTATATTCAAAGGCATGATTTGCCGAAGCAAATCATGTTGATTACAGCGGGGATCAATATGAAAATTGCAAGAGTTACAAAGTTATAAGATCGATAGCATAGTTCCATCTATCCCCTAGTCCTCCTCGACCTTCAATTTGTCTTCCATTCTCTTCCCAATCTGTGGACATTCATTACAATAAGTATCTAATGATCGACAAACCATGATGTATTGAAAATGTGGTGGAAGGATTCTCACCTTGTGACCTTGTAAACAAAATTGTGCTTGTTGAAGGGCCTCAAAACCCATAATAACCAAATGTTCTCGAACATTACTGAGAGTCCAATGCTTGTTCACTTGGACTGCCTCCAAAGCATCATTGGGCATCTTCACTGCAATGTCAAAGCTTGCAATAGCGCCATCTACACTCGTAAGGGAGTCCACACTCCAAGCTTGCACATCCAACGATCATAGTGAAATCGTATGTACAAGGAGGTGCGGGATTTCAAATAGCGCATTCCAATACCTGAAGCTCCAACCTTACAACGGTACCGGTCCCCGTTGTGCATGCCCTCCACAAAACCCCAGTCCTCTTCTAAAAGCCTTCCTAATTCCTCGTAATGCGCATCTTTACATACAAGCATTGTGGTAGTCTCCACAAATCCAAACTCTTTAAAAATGTGCACAAAACAATGAATAGGCAAACACCAGCTCAAGCCCACAGACCTAGAAGCTTTAGAGTATTTCAAAGAGTTTTGGACATCCATTATCACCTTTTGCTTGAAAGATGCTACCGACCACAAATCTGGGACCGGCCACTCCATACTTAATAAGGAAGTTACTTTGATGGGTTCAAGCATTCCAAATGCTTGTGTAGAAGTAGGGACAATATAGGAGTGAGAATAGAAGAAAATCCTTCTTTGAACCAGTTTGGTTGGGCAAAGATGCGGGAACATTATTGCTCCAATATCCACATGTATAGCATTGAATGTGCCGGAGAGACTATGTAGTGGCTGCTCCTCCACCAACGTGGATGGAAATATAACTATAAATGCATGACAAATGTTAAGTATGAATCCATAATAACATTACACTGTGATTTCACACCTAGCTTTGTATTCTCAAAACATGTACTTACAATGTGTTGGAAATCAAGGTGGTTGTTGCAAGTGCATGGTTGACATTGAGAAAACATGTTGCACAATGGCTATGGTCCCCTTGTCTTTGCGGTTCTTGAAGCCAAGGAGCTTTCCTTTCCAATGAAGATCCAAGTTTGCACGATTCCGCACACGATGAGGGCCAACAGCAGATGATTGCATGTATACCCAAGCACCTTTGGTGAACTCTTGTGGCACCCACTCATCATCTACACCTCTAGTGTTGTGTCATGCAAGTGCTGTGACCTCATCCTTTGGTCGCCTTTGCGAAGTAGAGTTGGCCATGGTTGAGCAAAGCAAACTAGGAGGAGGAGAAGAACCTTGCTTGTTGCTACAATGTAGGTGTGATAAAGTGATATGAGAAAATGGTCAACCCTTGTGGCAATGGGAGGAGAAGGTGGACAACCCTTGCTTGGTGTGGCACTGGGAGGAGAAGGTGGATAAGCCTTGCTTGGTGTGGCAATGGAAGGTGGTAGGGGAGGAGAGAGGAGCTTCCTTGCTGCAGCAATGGAGATGGTGTAAAGAGAGAGAGTGTTGGAGTAGAGCATGAGTGTGATGGTTGCAACCAAGGAGGGGTTGGAAAAGGGGTTCTAGAGAGAGAAAATCCCTTTTTGCCTAATAACTAATTTTGGGGGAGCTCTGGATAGCAAAAAAAGATTTTTTAAAATTTTGAATTTTAGGGTTTTTGGATGCACGTTTTGACTTTTTGAGATCAAAAAATGCTTTTTTGACCATAAAATAGTTTTAGGGGGGTTTTCAGAAGATGAAATTTGAGTTTTGAAATTTTTGAAAAATTTCAAATTTTTGGGATTTTTTCAAAACCGGATAAAAAAGGAGGGAAGTTGGAGGTTCCATATGCCCCCCCCCCCCCCCCCCCCCCCTTCTCACTAGGTAAGAGCCCATTTAAAAAGTGTAAGACTACTTTGTCCCCCTACATTTTTGAGGGCATAGAGTGTGTCCACCACACTCTTCTCATTGGCTGGCCTCTAATTAACCTTAATCCCAAAGGGCCCCTAGAGGGTTCATATTTTTCCTAATGCCAAGTTCTTGTACATTGTGAGCGCCTCCTCTTGCTATCTTCTAGCTCTATACATTCTCATAACAGTTTGGCAAGACTAGCATCTCTTAATCTTCTCAAGCCATCATGGAGCCGACGATGGAAGGTGTCATCAACGCATTGCAAAGCATCCAAGCTCAGTTACAAGAACTTTGCGAGAGTAACGCTCAACTTCAAGCAGGGCAACCCCTAATCTTGGGACCGGCGTTGCAAAATCTTCAACGTCAAATTCAAGATCTTCAAGATACAAGCACATCAAGCACAAGCTGCAAGATCTAGCTATTCTCAACAACATAAGAAGGAGCCGAAGGTCAGCATGCCTGAAAAATTTGATGGGACTAGATCAAAGTTTAGAGGTTTTCTCCAACAAGTGCGTCTCTTCATTTGAATGCAACGAGAGAGTTATCCAGATGATGCCTCTCAAGTAGGCCTTATTGGGACCCTCCTCTCGGATACGGCTCTCTCTTGGTTTGATCCCTTACTTGAAAAAGAATCTCCTCTTCTTCATGACTTTGAAGCTTTTGTGCGGGAGTTCTCTGCAACCTTTGGGAATACTGATAGAGCAAGGGTTGGTGAAACCAAGTTTAGAAATCTCCACCAAGGATCAAGACCTGCATCCATCTATGCATCCGAATTTTAATAGCTCACTTGTGATCTGACTTGGTATGAGGAATATTTCATTATTCAATTTTGGTGGGATTAAAGGATGATGTAAAAGATCTTTTATTGACTATGCCAAAGGTTCACAGACTAAGCAAGTTCATCTCTCAAGCAATAGAATGTGATAATCGACTATTTGAGAGGAGACAAGAGAGGCGTCTTGGGCCACCATTGCGACCTCAAACAGAAGTGACACATAATGGCTACACACCTCAACAGGGCCATGAATCAAGCATTGAGCCCATGCAAATTGATTCAGCACGGTTTCAACCTCTCTTAGCCTAGGAGAAGCAAAGGCGACACATTAATGGCTTATGCATGTATTGTGGAGAGCAGGGGCACATAGCTCAACAGTGTCCAAGGAAGAGAAGGATGAAGGTTCATGGTGCAATGGACTCAACGTGTTCGGAAAACATGGACGTCCAACCCCAATAGAGAGTGACCGATTGGACAAAAGACAAGCAAAAAAAGGTCTCTTTCTTCCCGCTGATTCCACTTCAAGTTTTATGCTACCAGTTACGATCCATATGTCGGGTAGGCACATGGATTGTGAAGCATTACTAGATTCAAGTGCAACGGCATGCTTCATGGACAAAGAATCTGCAAAAGAACAAGGCATACCTCTTGTGGAGAAGTCTAATCCAACAACTATAGAAGTCATTGATGGTCCTCCCCTCACTTCAGGGGATGTCAGGTATGAAACTCGCCCCCTAGAAGTAACATTGCAGGAGCATGTTTCAAGAATAGCATTCAATATTATACAAAGGCCAAGCAGTCCAATTGTTATTGGGCTACCGTGGCTTGAATTACATAATCCTGACATTGATTAGAGGGCTCGGAGAATTGAACCACAAAAAGTCCAAAGGAAGAAGGGAAGGCATAATAGGCCTATATATCTTGGAGCCAAGGTCTTCATGCGTACAGCCAAAAAGTATCCAACTTTCTCGATATTTGCAACACCAACCGACACGTCGACAATAAAAATCATGGAGGCATTGCCACGTCAATATCAAGATTACAATGATGTTTTTGAGAAGAAGAATGCAGACCTCTTACCGGGGCATTGACCCTATGATTGTGCTATAGAGCTTCAGGAGGGAACCCAACCCCCTTTTGGCCCAATATACAAGCTATCTCAAGATGAATTGGTAGAATTGCGGAAAAATATTGATGAGAATCTTGTTAAGGGGCTCATACAGAATTCAAAATCCCCAGTAGGAGCTCCAATACTCTTTGCAAAAAAGAAGGATGGAACTCTCCGGCTCTGCGTGGATTATAGGGGCCTAAACAAGATCACCGTCACGAATCGCTATCCCCTTCCCTTGATCCTAGAGCTTCTTGAGTGCCTTGGCAAGGCAAGAATATTTACAAAAATATATCTTCGTGGTGCTGACAACCTAGTCAGAATCAAAGAAGGTGTTGAATGGAAGAGAGCCTTTCGGACAAGGTATGGCCACTTTGAATATACCGTCATGCCATTTGGTCTCACAAATTCCCCATCTATTTTTCAACATTTAATGAAGGATATCTTTCGGGAGTATTTGGATTATTTTGTGGTAATATATTTGGATGATATCTTGATATTTTCCAAGGATCGAGAAGAGCATGAGCACCATGTACAATTAGTGCTTGAAAAGCTTCGCGCATTAGGGTTATATGCAAAGTTGGAGAAGTGCTCTTTTCATCAATCTAAGGTGGAATTTCTTGGTTATGTAATTCTTGAAAAGGGAATCTCCATGGATCCAAATAAGGCTCAAACCATCCTTGATAAGGAGACACCCACCTCGGTAAGAGATGTTCAATATTTCCTTGGATTTGCAAATTTTTATCGTATCTTTATACAGGGATACTCCAAGGTGGTTACAACACTCACAAGGTTGACAGGCCATAATAAGTTTGTTTGAGACTCAGAGGCCGCGAAATCATTTCAGACTCTCAAGAAAGCTTTCACAACCGCACCCATTCTAATTCACGTAGATCCTACAAAGCCTTTCATCCTAGAAACAGACGCTTCAGAATTTGCTTTTGGCGCTATTCTATCCCAAGTAGGAGAGGATGGTCGAGTACATCTAGTGGCTTTTCATTCCCGCAAGTTCTCAGCTGCAAAAATCAATTATGAAATCCATGACAAAGAGCTCTTAGCAATAATCGACTCCTTCGACACTTGGCATCACCTACTTGAAGGAGCTCCTCATAAGATCACTGTCTATACAGATCACAAGAATTCGGAATAATTCATGAAATCCCGCGTCTTGAATCGTCGCCAAGCTAGGTGGAGTGGTATCCTATCAAGGTTTGATTTTCTTATCTCTTATAGACCTGGCCGTCAACAAGCTAAGCCAGATGCCTTATCAAGAAGATCCTACCTTGCACCTAGAGAAGGCGACACAACATTTGATCAACAAGAGTCAGTGATTTTGAAACCTGAGCAGCTTAATCTAAACGCCACCATGAGCCAAGCTCCTGAAGATTCTACTTTCCTTTCTAAGGTGAAGACACAAATTGCCAAAGACCCACTTGCTCAGAATATTAGAAAACAACTACACGGACAACAGATTAATAAGGACTTTCAAGAAATTGATGCACTAATTTACTATAAGGGTCTTCTCTATATTCCGTCAGGACCAACACGCTTGGAGGTACTTCAGCAACGACATGTTCTTCCAGCAGGGCATTTTGGGGGTTAATAAGACAAATGATCTTCTCTCCCGTGACTTTTGGTGGCCTCAAATGTGGAAGCTTGTCAAGGTGTATGTAGGCACTTATGACACTTGCAATAGATCAAAGTCCCCTCGTCATCGTCCTCATGGGTTACTCCATCCCTTGCCCATTCCAACCAAACCATGGTCATCCATCTCCATGGATTTCATTGTAGAGCTACCCTTGTCACAAGGATTTGACTCCATTTTAGTAGTCGTGGATTGGTTTACAAAAATGGCACACTTCATTCCAACCACTAAAACCATCACCAGTGAAGGTACGGACAAACTCTTTCTACAACAGATCTATCTTTATCACGGATTAACGGATGACATAGTTTCTGATCGAGGCCCACAATTCATCTCTAGCTTTTGGAAAAGCTTATTCAAGCTACTCGAAGTACAAATCAACCTCTCCTCAGCCAATCACCCACAAAGTAATGGACAAACAGAGAGAGTAAAACAAGTTTTGAAATAGTATCTCCGCTGTACTATCAATTATCACTAGGATAATTGGGTCGAGCTCCTACCACTAGCAGAATTCTCCTATAATAACAGTTTTCATGCCTCCACCCGTCACACTCCATTCTTTGCTAATTATGGTCAACATCCCAAACAGGATATCCATAGACACTATCAAGTCAAGAATCCAGCTGCTATTCATCTTGCACAACAATTATCTGCAATTCACAAAAATTTTACAATTTATATCAAAGAATCTCAATCCAAGTATAAGGAAAGTGCAGATCTCCATCGCATGCAGCATCCAAAATACAAAGAAGGGGATAAAGTGTGGCTCCTCCGACGTGATCTACGTTCATCTCGTCCCTGTCAAAAGCTTGTTATCGAAGGCTTGGCCCGTTTAAAATTATCCATCAAGTCAATCCAGTTACCTATCGACTCCGATTGCCCTCATCCATGAAAATCCATCCGGTCTTTCATGTCTCAGTCCTAGAACCTTGTCACACATCTAAGATCCGAGGAAGAGCCCTACAACCACCTCCTGTGGTTGATATTCAAGGACATGACGAATATGAGGTCGATAAAGTCCTAGATTCTCGAGTTTTGCGTGGTAGGTTACAGTACTTGGTGCATTGGAAAGGCTATGATGTTATTGAATGAACCAGGGAACCAGCACACAATCTATAGCATGCATCTCTCAAAGTCCAAGAGTTCTATCAACAACATCCATGGAAGCCCAACTCCAGGAACAACACTGCTCCTCATGGAACTCGTTGCTAAAGGAGGGGGTAATGTCATGGATGCTTGAGAGTTGGTCGCTCCCCGCATCATCGCCTATGTCATCGCCTACATCATCGCTAGAAGGCTCTAGAAGAATCTAGAAGGATCTAGAAGATTCTAGAAATTCTAAAAGCATCAAGGAGATTCTAGAAGTTTCTAGAAGCATGGAGAAGATTCCGAAAGAATGTAGAAGTTTCTGGACAGCTCTAGAAAGTTGAAGAAGGATCTAGAAGGTTCTAGAACTAGAAGGATCAAGAAGTTTCTAGAAGCTTGGAGAAGTTTCTGGAAGAATATAGAAGTTTTTGGAAAGCTCTAGAAAGTTGAAGAAGGATCAAGAAGGTTCTAGAAGAACTAGAAGGTTCTAGAAGATTCTAACCTCCTCAAGAAGAACCTAGAAAGTCCTAACCTCCTCAAGTAACCTCCTCAAGCACTAGTATAAATAAGGGTCTTGGGCCACAAGTCCCTCAGTCTTGCCAACACCAGTTGTGAGCCTCCTATGAGGAAATCCCTATTCTAGTTCTCATGTTCAAGTCTTGTCCTTGCAATCAAGCCTTGTCTTGTACTCAAGTCATGTAATCCAAGTCTTGTATCTAGATCTCTTAATAAAGTATTAAGTCTTGTAATCAATATTAAGCCTATCATCAATTCCAAGTTCTTGTACATTGTGAGCGCCTCCTCTTGCTCTCTTCTAGCTCTATACACGCTCATAACAGGTTACAGCTAAGCATTCAAGCAACTAGACTTTGGGTTTAGTGCTTGGTAGAGGCTAGAAGTCGGGGACTTGTTAGCTCTACTCTTGATAGGCATAGGGAGTTGGGAGTGAGATACTAAAATCATTTCATTCAACATTTTCTTAGATACTTTGAAAGTATTGTTCCATCATTCATTTCACTTTCTATTTTGCACCGTTTTTTGGTTTTTGTTCCTAGGATTCATCTAGGCACTTAGGACCAAAAGGCTATATTAGGTAAAGTGGGTTGGACAACTTTCAACATATCATGTATAAAGTAATGATCTTTTTCTCAAAGACCTCGAGACCTCGATTTGCTTAAGGTTTCATTTGAGTTTATGCATGTTGGAAAGGGGGAAGGGGATACACACCGAGAAAACACAAATTACACCTCTTTACAGGCAAGGGAAAACACAACACCCCTAACCACTAGTTTTCACCTTCAGAACCAGCACAAATTCACTTGCACGCGTTTAATACACCAACACACACACACACACATGATTCTCAGGAATCTCCAGCACATACTACACATATACCACACACCCCAAACCTTTGCTCCGCACTGCAAACACACACACAAACTTGTGTGTGTGTGTGTGTGCGCGTGCGCGTGCGCGTGCGCGTGCGCGTGCGTGCACACCAAGACCTTGGTTCGGGGTTGTACTCCACCGCACTGACATCGGCAACTCTAAGCAAAAGACACAAAAAAATGAAAGAGGGGGGAGCAAGGAATCAACACTAGCATAGGGGGTAATGGGGAGTTTTCTCCTTGTCCAAAATCTTATAGAAAAACCATCACTACTACACAACAAACTCTATCTTCTCTCCTCCTTCACCTCAATCTCTATTCAAAGTGGCAAAAATCTATAACAAAGGAATGTGAATCTCCCTTTATAGGGTTTTTATAAAGGTTAAAAAATAAATTTTTTGTTTTATCTCTGCTCGTGCAGCTCTGTCAAAGCCCATGCTAGTATTTTTTTGCATTTCCTACACTTGGAACACTCCATTTGGCATGTGTTGCATTGGGCCAACACCTCGGTAACATTCCCTTTTCACCCTCAAAACTGCCACCAACCCTTAGGATCATCACCAAGTCCGTTTTCCTTCTAGAATGTGTAGGAGGCTCCCCTTGGGTGTTGTCATGGTGGCATGACAACCCATGGGGCTCCCCTCTTCCTCAAAAAAAAGTATGGGACAATAGGGCCGCAAGAACGGTCCCCCAACCAAGTATGAAATGTCATCACCCTGCTCGCACGAGTAGAATTACCATCCTACACGTGCCTACACCACCTACCGCTAGGGGCAGCACCCATGAGAGCCATGCCATGTCTCAAGCTCCTTGAGAGATTCTCTCTCTCCTATGTGTTGATTATGGGGGTGCTCATTGTGATATAAATACCCTGCACGTTTGGCCCCAAAATTGGCATGTGGGATTAAAGATTACCATGTGGCATCTACACGTGCATTGCACCCCATGAACTCCCCCAAAGTCTTTAAATTTCTCCAAAAACTTTCAAAGGAAACCGTTTTCTACTTCCACTTCAGAGCTCAGCATCTTGGTGCCCACTTCCCAATGATCAAGCCACAGCTTCCACTTGAAAATCCCCATTTTTGGCATGGATCTATTGATGAGTTGTCTAGACTAGCTTGTTCAATACTTCAAGCTCTTGAATTCTCAAGAAAAAACTTGCCCCTAAGACATCCTTCACTGCCATCCCATTTGGACCTTCTTAGAGTCCTTCTGGATTAAAAAACCTCAACAGACGTACACATCTGCTACTACCTATTTGCCTAGGACCTTTCTAGTTACTACATCAATTTGGTATGCACATGCTAGAATACCCATCCTTGATTGTACCATCTTCCATGGTCGACACACTTTGGATGCACCATCATTGCCCACCCCCTTGTTGAACATTTATGTTCAACCACAAAATAACTTTATTCTCCTACCAGCTACAAAACGTGGCAAACACTGTCAGCAAACCAAAACCATATATATAATCTTATTGTATAACCTACTGCCAAACCTCAAGTGGGTTGACCCACCCCCTGCATCACATAGTCTCCACCTAGATCAATCACCTGTCACTACTCTCTTCCATCCATCTGAAGCAGCTTTCCAAAATGTTTCACCCCAGCACATAGACCATCATAATCATAGGCCTCTCATGGCCTATCTCCATCATTCCAAGCATCCACTTGCATCCAAGAATCTTCAAAGAGAGCACCATCCTACTCACGATATTTCGCAACAATCACATCACCACACAAAATAAATGTATCTCTAACATAATTGACCCTCCCTCCCAACCATAGAAAGGGAAGGCATTTTCCAAGGATCCCTGTATTTTCTCATCCATCCATTGCACAACTATTGTCTGGGGATCTCCTTTATCCACTAGAGAACATGCCTACTGCACTTCAATCTCCACCATCCCTAGTTCCACACTCACACTTTCATTGGCAATACACTCAATTCCAGCATCATCAAGACCTTTTTCTCCAATCCCTTCTCTTCAAGGTTGATCAACACCATCGGTGTGTCAGGTTCAATTGGCTGCACTTTAATCACCTCTTATATTTCCGCATCATGCTCTGGTAAAGTATAGAGAGACTCTCCCCACACTACATCATCTTGGTCGTCATCCATAGGCATGGACTCCTCCATTGGGGCACCATCAAGGATCTAGACTTGCACCATTCCCTTCTCTTCACACACTTTTGCTGCATCTCCATGCACATGCAAAAGATCAAACTCTTCATACTTCAAATGTGACAAGTCAATTTTCCAACTTGTATCTGCATCCATAGAACTACAATCACTTGGCACGTCTTTGTCTTATGTTTCTAGCTCGAAAATCTCCTCTACCTTCATTGCCTCAACCTCATGTGTAAACTATACCATCTGCTCTCTAGAACTCTTTGAAAAATATTGAATAGCCATACCTTGATTTGACACTACATCTCTTGCCCGATCAAGAATCATCTTCATTTCTTCCACAAATATACCCGCTCTAACTGGCATCCTCAACATGGGAACCAGCCCATCTCTTTGCAGCCACAAGATCCTCAATTCTTCTTGTACAGTTACATCCCTTTGCACCAAACAGATCCAGCAAAATGTTGACCAATTCTAGACGCTGATGGAGGCAAAAAGTACATATTATAGAAAATTATACCAGAAGCATCACTTGACAAAATATTCCATAATAGAAAAATGCATTTATCACTCTCCGGTACAGATAACCATAAGGACGATGATCTGACCTTACATGTGACTAATCTAGAAGATGTAATTTCAACCATCTAGTCAGATCTTTGAGAGAATACCAGCACATACACCATACCTCTGGTAAATGAAGCACTTAGAGCATTTAGAATTTTTTTTTTTTAATAATGAAAAGTGATGAAGATGATGACAGGGATGCAGATAATCAAAATGAGGACTAGAAGAAGCAGGAGAGGGACAACGACGATGATGATGATGACAATCAAGGTGGATACAATACAGGGTTAGCTGCACGTGGGTCAACACCAACTACAAGTTCATCCTAAGATCAAGACAAGGAAGGACATACAACTGATCAACCACCACCTGTTGGGGAGACTCAACAACAAAATCCACCAAGTCATCAAACGTGGCAATAGGAAACACAATCTCAACATAAAGATAGTTAAAGAAAATCCATTATCATTGAAGTAGTGTTTGATGCTGACTTGCAATACTCTAGTGAACTGGTAGCCTTGAATAAGAGATTAATAAGACAAAAGAATTACACCTCTTTATAGCCAAGGGAAAACACCACACCCCTAACAACCAGTTTTCACCTTCAAAATCAACACAAATTCACTTACATGCGTTTAATACACCAACACACACGCACATGATTCTCAAGAATCTCCAGCACATACTACACACATACCACACACCCCAAACCTTTGCTCCGCACTACAAACACACACAAACCTATGTCTGTGTGTGTGTGTGTGTGTGTGCACCAAGACCTTGGTTCGGGATTGTACTCCACCGCATTGACATCGGCAACTATAAGCAAAAGACACAAAAGAATGAAAGAGGGGGGAGAAAGGAATCAACACTAGCATAGGGGGTAATGGGGAGTCTTCTCCTTGCCCAGAATCTTATAGAAAAACCATCGCTACTACATAGCAAACTCTATCTTCTCTCTTCCTTCACCTCAATCTCTATTCAAAGAGGCAAAAATTTGTAACAAAGGAATGTGAATCTCCCTTTATAGGGTTTTGACAAAGCTTAACAAATAATTTTTCTGTTTTATCTCTGCTCTTGCAGCTCTATCAAAGCCCATGCTAGTCATTTTTTGCATTGCCTGCACTTGGCACACTCGATTTGGCATGTGTTGCATTCGGCCAACACCTTCGTAACATTCCCTTTTCACCCTCAATACACTGCCACCAGACCTTAGGATCATCACCAAGTCCGTTTGCCTTATAGAATGTGTAGGAGGCTCCCCTTGGGTGTTTTCATGGTGGCGTGACAACCCATGGGGTTCCCCTCCTTCTCAACAAAAAGTATGGGCCAATACGGCCGCAAGAACAGTCCCCCAACATCATCCTGCTCGCATGAGCGGCATTACCATCATACACTTGCCTACACCACCTACCGCTAGGGGTAGCACCCATGAGATCCATGCCATGTCTCAAGCTCCTTGAGACCTTCTCTCTCTCCTATGTGCTGATTATGGGGGTGCTCGTTGTGGTATAAATACCCTGCACGTTTGGCCCCAAAATTGGCATGTGGGATTAAAGATTACCATGTGGAATCTACGCGTGCATTGCACCCTTGAACCCCCCAAAAAGTTTCAAAGGAAATCGTTTTTTACTTCCCCTTCAGAGCTCAGCATCTTGGTGCCCACTTGTCCAATGATCGAGCCACAGCTTCCACTTGAAAATCCCCATTTTTGGCATGGCTCCTTTTGATGAGTCGTCTAGACTAGCTTGTTCAATACTTCAAGCTCTTCAATTCTCAAGAAAAAACTTGCCCCTAAGATATCCTTAACTGCTGATGCATGGTTTTTAGGACCCCTTCTGAAGATGCAATAAAGGCACAGTCAGTTGTTGGGGAGATGAGGATACTCTAGTCCAAGGGATCTCGAAAGAGAAGAAAAATCTACTTCACAAGCACCAAAGAGTAAAAAGTGCCATGGACAGAAGATACGTGGGAATGAGCTCTTAGGCATGCCTACAACCGATATCTTACAGAATAGCCTATTCTAGGTGTGAGTTTCTAGTGAAATTTACACGAGGATGTTCGTGTGGATTCACAGCACATCATACTCCGTTTTCACTTTTTTACCGACAGTAAATATTTTTTACCTACAGTAAATATTTTTCACCTACATGGTAAATACAAATCACTTTTACCTACAGTAACTTTTTTTACCCATGGTAAATATTTTTTATTCCACCATAAGTATTTGGTAGGTAACAGTTCACCGTTACTAGAAGCAGTGATTGGGCATCAACAATGCAGTTACAGGAGGAGAAAAGGAGAAAATCTTATGGTCAACAGGGATAAAGACTTTTGAGTTGAAAAGAGACATGCTGATTTTTTCAAAGAACACATGTCAAAAGAAGCCATGGTTGAGGATTTTTTGAGAATTTGATATTCAGGAGGACCCAGCAGGCCCCCCCCTGACATGTGCAGAACCTCCAGTTTCAACGGCCACCTACCTGCTCTTAAATGCTGGTCAAGGCCTTATCCCCATGTGTCAAAATCAGAAAAATCAGCATTCACCCTCCCCTCTCACATCACTCTAGAGAATATCTTGATGGTGACATATCAGGTGACCTCAATCTGTTGACCACCCTAAGCAAAAAGTAACCCCAATCAGCGGATTTAAGCATGTTTATCCCTAATCTTAAACCCTCTCAGAAACCTATATAAGGAGGCCTTCTCTCACTCAAAACAATAACACTTCACCCACTTCACCAAGCAACGAAGCTATGACGACATTGCTCACAACGAGGAGCTATGGATGGAGCTCTACTCTCTCTCCCTCTCTCTCTCTCTCTCTCCCTCTAGTATGCTACATTACTAGCCCTAAAACCTAAATAAGGAGTCTTCTCTCATGCTCCATGGCCACCATCCTCGCCATCATTCTCTAAGGTATTGATGTGTTGCTAGTAGGATCATACCTACTTGCTTGGTTGATTGTTTTTTCCAAGGGATTATGCCATCCTTGGTTTGCTTCTCTATATCCTTGTTATGTATGATCAGATGCCGTTGTATTGTTAAGTTGATGTCTTGTGTATACATATGCTACATAAGGTCCCTAAGCTTCGTTTCTATGTGTTTTGCCATATGTTTTGATGCCATCATAATGCCAGAAGTCTCACTTGCCTATGTGCACTATGTGTAAGGTCCCTAAACCTCTTAATTTAGGGTGGTGCCCCCTTTGTTTTGTTCTTTTCTTGTTTGCATGAGGCGTGGTTTGTGGAGTGTGCACGAGTACAGAGGCCACCCGATTGCACTGCTCTTTTTCCCGCTATCATTTTGGTGCCCCCACTGAGGAGGGCTACACAGACCTTCAGTCCACAAGCAATGAAGATGTGCAATCTACAACATGGACGAATGGAGTGAGGAGTTTGCAAATGGGAGAACAGAAGAGGAGGAGGCTTTAGAGTCCTTAAAAGCTTTCATCGAGGTCTTGTTACCAGGTCGCAGTGTCATTGAAATTCAAGAAGTAAGTTCTTCTACATGCCTTGTTCGTGATCGTCGCCAACGAAGGAGAGTGAGAAGAAGAGCTTGATATACCTCTCCTCTCAACCTATGAGTGCTCCAGAAACCTCCAACGCACACGAGCTTGAAATATTCTACATCAACATACACGAAGGTACTGTGACACACATTAAGGGAAGAGAAAGCATCACCAGACCTCTCTTTCCTAAGGAGCCGACTAAGAGGAGGAAGATCACCTCTACACCTAAGTGGCCCAAGGCCGTAGCGCGTGCTCAAGCGTAAGGTAACATTTGGCTTAATCTCATTAATAAGGGATTACATGACCACTACAGGCAAGAAAAGGCTAGTGAGCAACCAACTTCAACCTACAACTTGCAACCACGACTCTCACCCCTAAATCCTCCTGAAGCAAAGAGACGAAGGCTTTCCTACAAGATTGCCGCCCGTCTGCGAGTGCTCCCAGTGCACTTTGTGAATCCAGAGAGCACCAATCCCAAGCAAACCTCCTGTCCACATGAAGATCACTTTGGATATTGTCCAAAGTGCTTTGGAGACCGGGTGAAAAGCCTCCCTGCCCTACCTTTGCTACTAATTTTCAAGAAGTTATCTCAATCTAAGGAAACTATCTTAGTTGATGATGTGCTGCACATTAATGGTGTCACTTTCATTCGTCATGCTGATTATGGTAATAGCATCCAATTATTGCTTGCTAAAAGCTCTGCATTGTACAAAGTGTTGCCATCACGCCTTACGTCTTCACAGATGCATCAGGAAGAGTCAAAGTGATCCGAGGTGCTGACCTTCTGTGGCTAATCAGGCTCATTGGTCCCAAGGTGGTGCAACTAAGCTAGGCTCTTGTGTGTAAGTATGGATGCCAATAATGAGAATGATAATCCCCGCATGTTTCCTTTCCATTTTGTGCGTCATATCCGTGTGAATATTTGTATTGATAGAAAAATCTTTTATCAGCAAAGAATAGCTCTGTTGTTTGGAGCCGAGAGACTTGGGGAAATCTTGCGCTCTCCTCATCCTGTCATTCTACCCTTACTAGACTATTACCATTCCTTTGATGTGTCGATCTTCATCCTATTTTGAGCTAAGTTGTGCTAAAGCTCCAAATTGTAATTACCATACTCTATTTTAAAATAAATTGGAGCTGTTTGTGTAATTGTTTACTCTCTCACTTATGGCCTTCCCTAATTTTTATGGTAAGCCTGGGGAGGTTGCTCCAGACTTTTTGGATAATTTGGAAATGGCCTTTCTGGTATCGGGAAGGGATGACGAAGCTACTAAGTTAAGGGCCTTTCCTTTGGTCTTAAGAGAAGGTGCAAAATTATGGTATCAAACTTTGGCACCTGAAGAAAGAAGAGATTGGGAGTCCTTAAAGATGGCCTTCATCGAAGAATTTCGCCGCCATGAGCCTCCAGAGGAGATATGGAGACAGCTCTTAGAGCTACGCCAAACATCACCCAATGACTATAGAAGCTATGAAGGAAAGTTTTCCAACCTGTGGGAGAAATGGTGTGCATCACTAGGTGAAGGAGAAAGGGCACTAGAATGCGTAAAGAAGGACTGTTTCCTGGCACGGCTTTACCCCATCCTTCGAGAAAAGGTAAAAGGTAAATTCCCAGATAACTTTGATAAAGCTATGACTTATGCAAGGGAGAAGGATAGGAAGTTAATATTCCAAGCTCAACTACAAGGGGGAATGGAGCCTCCACCGCTAGCTCAACCTACGGCAAGGGTAGTAGCAGGGACAGGAGCAACAGACCAAGAGTCCTCTCAACAAGAATTACTTCAACAAATCACCAATCAACTAGAGAGCCTGTCCATCAATCTGGTTCAAGGTGTAAGGGCTCCCCAGCCAGGAAATGAACGAAATAGACAAGAAGGACAAAGGCAAGCACGTGAGTACATTTGCTACAACTGTGGAGAGGTAGGTCACGGCATGTATTATTGCCCCCATCCACGACGCTATCAAGGAAATGGTAATCAAAGACGGCCTCCTCGCCAACAAGTCACTCCTCCTCGAGCTAGGCCACTAAATGGACAAAATGCACACGTGGCTCCACCAATCCAAATATTGAGAGTCCCTCCTCCACCACCACAAGCACCAGCAGAGATCCCTCCACTACCATCGAGAGGGGAGGACAGGGCTGTCTCTGTCATAAGTCTTGAGAATGGTAAGGATAAAGGGAAAGAAAAAATGGAGGAAGCTGTTGCCATGCCAATAAAGAGAGTTAGGAGACAAAGAACTGATGAAATGGAAGCTTTAGAGCCGGATAAAGGGAATGAGGGTTCCTCCCAAGTGATAGGAGACAACAAAAGGAAGAGTAGGTCAAGGAGGCACATAGGAGTAGAATACTTTCCACTTGGGGTAGGATCCATACCTTACGACCTGGTAGCAGATGTGAGTAAGCAAGGACCAAAGATTTCATGGCAGCAACTCCTCCACCTTTCCCCAAAGATGCGTAGAACCTGTTCTAAGATGGTCAGCACCAGGAGGGCTAAGGCAAGGTCAGTTGGGTCTATTAGTGCAAGAGGCATGAAGGATATCGTGCCAGTCATTGATGCAGAGATTAAGAGTCAGCGAGTCTCCAATGTGTGCGTAGATGGTGGAGCCGAGATTTGTGTTATGACAGAGAAATTAATGCACAGGTTGGGTTTGGAAGTAAACGAGCAAACTTCCTTACAAGCTAAGATGGCAAATAATGTAAGGGTGGCTTGTGTGGGAAAGGTTGATGGAGTGAAGGTTTCAGCTTTTGGTGTTGCAGTCTCAATTGATGCTTATGTGATCCCAACTAAGGGGGAGGGCTATCCGCTAATCCTTGGAAGACCTTGGCTTATGGCTATGAAAGCTAGGCAAGATTGGGAGACAGGTTCCCTTGATTTGCGACCAAATCATAAGGTAGGTGGCAAGAAACAAAAAATTGTGTATGACATGAAGCAGGGTAGACAACAAGACCTAGAGATGGAGACTTCTATGGATGAATGGAGCACAAGCAGCTGCTCTTCATCTGAGGATGAGTCATCTGAGGAGGATGCTAGCTCTTTGGAAGTCATGGGTATAATACTGCGAAACCCAGAAGGAGAAGGTGGTCAAGACTCTCTAAACAAGGAAGAAGCCACAGGCTTAGAGGAGATGCTAGCCAAGGACCTACTAGAAGAAGAGAGAGAACCCTATTTGCAGGTACTAAAGAAGCATGCTGGCTTCTTTATAACTGATTACGAGCACATTAAAGGAGTGACGGTAACCCAACACCATATCCAATTAAAGGAAGGTGCCGTCAACCTTGCTGGTGATGAGGTATTTGCACAAGTTGAAGCTCTAGTAGGTCATGTTTCTGAGTATAAAGAGATGGTTGTGGAGACGTTTACAGAGGGTTTGGATACAGGTTTGAAAAGTGATCAGGTTTGCTTGGCTATGCAGCAAGTGGAGGCAAATGGCAGGGTCTTGCTATGTTATGTGATGCTATGGATACATGTGTTATTGGAGGTTGCTTTACATATATTTTTGTGTCAATGGCGAGGTTTTTTTGAAGTGGACTATACCATGGAGGGTTCTGTAGCAGATGGTAGGATAGCTGCTTATGATTCAGGTTTCTCAAGTATGCTTATAGTGGACACGAAGGATTATGGATGCAGGGTGACGAAGCTCCGTGCTATAAAGAGCTGGAAGGGTGGCCTGTCTATTGGCCTACAAGTGCAAAGGAAGGCTTGGATATACATGTTTTACAGGTTGATAGCAATGAGCAATGCTTTACTTTTGATCCAGGTGGATTCTACACCATGCGTGGGGGAGCTTTGAGCTTTCCATTTGACCCTGGAGGGTGATGCAGTAGCAGATGCTTTTTTCTCTATCTCTATCCTATCTATATAGCCACTATACTATCATTTTTCTTATACAGTCTATAGCTCTATGTTATACAATTCTCTCTATACAATCATCTTTTACCTAAATAATACTATGGTTGAGCATGAATGCTCAACAAGGGGTTGGGCAAAGAAAAAAAAAAAAGACAAAAAAGGAAAAAAGAGAAGAAAAAAAGAAAAAAAGAGACTGCTACCAGTGAAAGCGGATATTGACAATGGATGGGGTATGGCTTTCAAGGGTCTAGGAGACCAGTTGTTACTCATGGATGGATACAATTATTCATCAGAAAGGACTAAACAGGGTGCATCAGCCAAGAAAGCAGTAACATGGAAAATTCAATTGGTACCAGGTGGGTAAGTATTCAAGAGAACCCTATTGTAGCACAACCTACAGCTAGAGGCATCAAATACCTCTAGCTTAAGGGGGAGGGCTATATGATGCATGGTTTTTAGGACCCCTTCTGAAGATGCAATAAAGGCACAGTCAGTTGTTGGGGAGATGAGGATACTCTAGTCCAAGGGATCTCGAAAGAGAAGAAAAATCTACTTCACAAGCACCAAAGAGTAAAAAGTGCCATGGACAGAAGATACGTGGGAACGAGCTCTTATGCATGCCTACAACCGATATCTTACAGAATAGCCCATTCTAGGTGTGAGTTTCTAGTGAAATTTACACGAGGATGTTCGTGTGGACTCACAGCACATCATACTCCGTTTTCACTTTTTTACCGACAGTAAATATTTTTTACCTACAGTAAATATTTTTTACTTACAGTAAATATTTTTCACCTACATGGTAAATACAAATCACTTTTTACCTACAGTAACTTTTTTTACCCATGGTAAATATTTTTTACTGCACCATAAGTATTTGGTAGGTAACAGTTCACCGTTACTAGAAGCAGTGATTGGGTATCAACAATGCAGTTACAGGAGGAGAAAAGGAGAAAATCTTATGGTAAAGGTGAGTCAACAGGGATAAAGACTTTTGAGTTGAAAAGAGACATGCTGATTTTTTCAAAGAACACATGTCAAAAGAAGCCATGGTTGAGGATTTTTTGAGAATTTGATATTCAGGAGGACCCAGCAGGCCCCCCCCTGACATGTGCAGAACCTCCAGTTTCAACAGCCACCTACCTGCTCTTAAATGCTGGTCAAGGCCTTATCCCCATGTGTCACAATCAGAAAAATCAGCATTCACCCTCCTCTCTCACATCACTCTAGAGAATATCTTGATGGTGACATATCAGGTGACCTCAATCTGTTGACCACCCTAAGCAAAAAGTAACCCCAATCAGCGGATTTAAGCATGTTTATCCCTAATCTTAAACCCTCTCAGAAACCTATATAAGGAGGCCTTCTCTCACTCAAAACAATAACACTTCACCCACTTCACCAAGCAACGAAGCTATGACGACATTGCTCACAACGAGGAGCTATGGATGGAGATCTACTCTCTCTCCCTCTCTCTCTCTCTCCCTCTAGTATGCTACATTACTAGCCCTAAAACCTAAATAAGGAGTCTTCTCTCATGCTCCATGGCCACCATCCTCGCCATCATTCTCTAAGGTATTGATGTGTTGCTAGTAGGATCATACCTACTTGCTGGGTTGATTGTTTTTTACAAGGGATTATGCCATCCTTAGCTTGCTTCTCTATATCCTTGTTATGTATGATCAGATGCCGTTGTATTGTTAAGTTGATGTCTTGTGTATACATATGCTACATAGGTCCCTAAGCTTCGTTTCTATGTGTTTTGCCATATGTTTTGATGCCATCATAATGCTAGAAGTCTCACTTGCCTATGTGCACTATGTGTGAGGTCCCTAAACCTCTTAATTTAGGGTGGTGCCCCCTTTGTTTTGTTCTTTGCTTGTTTGCATGAGGCGTGGTTTGTGGAGTGTGCACGAGTACAGAGGCCACCCGATTGCACTGCTCTTTTTCCCGCTATCATTTTGGTGCCCCCACTGAGGAGGGCTACACAGACCTTCAGTCCACAAGCAATGAAGATGTGCAATCTATAACATGGACGAATGGCGTGAGGAGTTTGCAAATGGGAGAACAGAAGAGGAGGAGGATTTAGAGTCCTTAAAAGCTTTCATCAAGGTCTTGTTACCAGGTCGCAGTGTCATTGAAATTCAAGAAGTAAGTTCTTCTACATGCCTTGTTCGTGATCGTCGCCAACGAAGGAGAGTGAGAAGAAGAGCTTGATATACCTCTCCTCTCAACCTATGAGTGCTCCAGAAACCTCCAACGCACACGAGCTTGAAATATTCTACATCAATATACACGAAGGTACTGTGACACACATTAAGGGAAGAGAAAGCATCACCAGACCTCTCTTTCCAGAGGAGCCGACTAAGAGGAGGAAGATCACCTCTACACCTAAGTGGCCCAAGGCCGTAGTGTGTGCACAAGCGTAAGGTAACATTTGGCTTAATCTCATTAATAAGGGATTACATGACCACTACAAGCAAGAAAAGGCTAGTGAGCAACCAACTTCAACCTACAACTTGCAACCACGACTCTCACCCCTAAATCCTCCTGAAGCAAAGAGGCGAAGGCTTGCCTACAAGATTGCCGCCCGTCTGCGAGTGCTCCCAGTGCACTTTGTGAATCCAGACACCACCAATCCCAAGCCAACCTCCTGTCCGCGTGAAGATCACTTTGGATATTGTCCAAAGTGCTTTGGAGACCGGGTGAAAAGCCTCCCTGCCCTACCTTTGCTGCTAATTTTCAAGAAGTTATCTCAATCTAAGGAAACTATCTTAGTTGATGATGTGCTGCACATTAATGGTGTCACTTTCATTCGTCATGCTGATTATGGTAATAGCATCCAATTATTGCTTGCTAAAAGGCTCAGCATTGTACAAAGTGTTGCCATCATGCCTTATGTCTTCACAGATGCATCAGGAAGAGTCGAAGTGATCCGAGGTGCTGACCTTCTGTGGCTGATCAGGCTCATTGCTCCCAAGGTGGTGCAACTAAGCTAGGCTCTTGTGTGTAAGTATGGATGACAATAATGAGAATGATAATCCCCGCATGTTTCCTTTCCATTTTGTGCGTCATATCTGTGTGAATATTTGTATTGATAGAAAAATCTTTTATCAGCAAAGAATAGCCCTGTTGTTTGGAGCCGAGAGACTTGGGGAAATCTTGCGCTCTCCTCATGCTGTCATTCTACCCTTACTAGACTATTACCATTCCTTTGATGTGTCGATCTTCATCCTATTTTGAGCTAAGTTGTGCTAAAGCTCCAAATTGTAATTACCATACTCTATTTTAAAATAAATTGGAGCTGTTTGTGTAATTGTTTACTCTCTCACTTATGGCCTTCCCTAATTTTTATGGTAAGCCTGGGGAGGTTGCTCCAGACTTTTTGGATAATTTGGAAATGGCCTTTCTGGTATCGGGAAGGGATGACGAAGCTACTAATTTAAGGGCCTTTCCTTTGGTCTTAAGAGAAGGTGCAAAATTATGGTATCAAACTTTGGCACCTGAAGAAAGAAGAGATTGGGAGTCCTTAAAGATGGCCTTCATCGAAGAATTTCGCCGCCATGAGCCTCCAGAGGAGATATGGAGACAGCTCTTAGAGCTACGCCAAACATCACCCAATGACTATAGAAGCTATGAAGGAAAGTTTTCCAACCTGTGGGAGAAATGGTGTGCATCACTAGGTGAAGGAGAAAGGGCACTAGAATGCCTAAAGAAGGACTGTTTCCTGGCACGGCTTTACCCCATCCTTCGAGAAAAGGTAAAAGGTAAATTCCCAGATACCTTTGATAAAGCTATGACTTATGCAAGGGAGAAGGATAGGAAGTTAAAATTCCAAGCTCAACTACAAGGGGGAATGGAGCCTCCACCGCTAGCTCAACCTACGGCAAGGGTAGTAGCAGGGACAGGAGCAACAGACCAAGAGTCCTCTCAACAAGAATTACTTCAACAAATCACCAATCAACTAGAGAGCCTGTCCATCAATCTGGTTCAAGGTGTAAGGGCTCCCTAGCCAGGAAATGAACGAAATAGACAAGAAGGACAAAGGCAAGCACGTGAGTACATTTGCTACAACTGTGGAGAGGTAGGTCACGGCATGTATTATTGCCCCCATCCACGACGCTATCAAGGAAATGGTAATCAAAGACGGCCTCCTCGCCAGCAAGTCACTCCTCCTCGAGCTAGGCCACTAAATGGACAAAATGCACACGTGGCTCCACCAATCCAAATATTGAGACCCCCTCCTCCACCACCACAAGCACCAGCAGAGATCCCTCCACTACCATCGGGAGGGGAGGACAGGGCTGTCTCTGTCATAAGTCTTGACAATGGTAAGGATAAAGGGAAAGAAAAAATGGAGGAAGCTGTTGCCATGCCAATAAAGAGAGTTAGGAGACAAAGAACTGATGAAATGGAAGCTTCAGAGCCGGATAAAGGGAATGAGGGTTCCTCCCAAGTGATAGGAGACAAGAAAAGGAAGAGTAGGTCAAGGAGGCACATAGGAGTAGAATACTTTCCACTTGGGGTAGGAAGACCCACTCTCAATAATCCTTCCCCTTGAGCCCACATCCAAGTGGCTTAAGGGTTAAGGAAGACCCACTCCCATTTAAAAAATCAAAATATTTCCTAATCTCTTGTTTTGTCAATAAACTTGATTAGAACTAATCCTAATCAAAGCTTCCAAAAACCTATAAATAGAACCCATCCCTCCTTGTAAAAGGTATCTCTACACCATTGCACACTAGATTGAGCGTAGCACACGCCAGTTCTATCTTGGTTGTAAGGAGAGAGAAAGCTTTCTATACACCATCACTTTAGTGCATAGAAAAGCTTGAGCTAGTTGAGTGAGTGCGAGTAGAAGATATCTTTCTACCATTGTTGTATCTATCCCAATATCAATGAATTGGTAGTTTTGGGTGCAATTTCATGTCCAAAGGCTCACGCTTATCCTCCAATTTGGTTTGGAAAACTCAATCAGCTTCATAAGGTGACTTGTTTCATTGAAGGTTTTTGTATTGTTGCTTGTCCTTGTGATTCATTGGCTAGTGTTTGTTGGCTACCATTGTAAAAGGGTGGATGGTGATAGGGCTCCCATAAGCCTAAGACAATGTGCTAGTGATGCTATAACCAAATCTTGTCACTTGAATCCGCAAGCTCTAGGTGCCTTCTTGGGAAAATCATAAGGTTGAAGCTAAGTTGTACACCATCTCTCTCTCTCTCTCTCTCTCTCTCTCTCTCTCTCTCTCTCTCTCTCTCTCTCTTGTGTTTTAGTGCGTGAGAGTGCTCCATTGGTGTTAGGGTTAGTGTAAAGTCCTTACTTAATTTTGGGTTGCTCTAACGATTCTCCTTTTTTTTTTGCGTCCTAGTTCAGTTTTAAACTAGGTGGTGCCCCTTGTGTAGTTGGGTTTTGGCTGTGGGTTTGTTATTTTGTTGTGCTTGTGGTTGCCCCAGCCCCAATTGAGCAGCACGGGAGCCTTGAGGGGTGTTTAGAGGTCGCCTTTCTTGTTGCCCGCCCCGGACCGCCTCAATTTTGGTGCCCCCACTGAGGATGAGCGGTTGTGTAATTAGCATACACAAGGTAAGTCTTCAAAAACTAGTTGTGTTTACATGAACAATCCACCACCTCCTTATCCTGCTCATGCAATTCAATTTCATCAGTTTCATTGGGTGCAAGGGATTAGGATAAATGTTCGCATTGATAGGAAAATCTTTTTTCAACAACGTATTGTATTCCTCTTTGGTGCTGAAGCATTAAGAGATATTCTACAATCCCCAAATCCTATTATACTCCCACTTGTAGACTATGATGTCTCTTTTGATATGCATGTGTTCATCTTTTTTTAGCTAGGTTAATGGATCAAGAGGACTTGTATCGTACATTCATTCCTTTGGCTAGACAAGATGTGCATGTAATAGTTGGCACAAAGTTACAATTTCAACGTGTTTTCCGTCGTATGTTTGAACCTAGGCAAGTAGCGGCTATCAATGCCTCGGACAATCCGTTCATTTTGCCATTGATTTGCTACGATCTAAGCTTTGATGTTTACATTTTCATTCTACTTTGAAATTTGATTTTGCAAAACAAAAAATAACAAAAGAAAAAGAATTTTTTGAGTAAAACCAGCAACATGGATACAACTAGGCAAATGAGTGGCTACCCCTTGTTCTTTGGAGAGCCTAGGGACGATGTAGAATTATTCTTAGCAAATTTCAAAATGTCTTGCCGTATCAAGAAGTTAGTAATTGATCAAGAACGTGTAGAAATGTTTGAGGTAGTCCTTAGGAAAGATGCTAGCACTTGGTTTGACTCTTTGCCTGAGGACGTTAAGGGGAATTACAAGGAAGTTTTCGTTTCAAGAAATACTTCTTTGATCCGGGCCCAAAACACTCAAAAATTATGGCAAGACATTGTTTCTCACAAGCAAAAAGACTTAGATGACTACTAAATGTACAAACAAGAGTTTCTACGTCTTTGGGCTCTATGTATATGAAATGTTGCTAACCCTGGTGATGGTGCAGAATCTCTAAAGAAGGAGAGGTTCATAGCCGGACTCTTTTCTGATCTTAAGGTAAAAGTAGAGGCGGGTGCACCTGCTACCTTTGATACAACTGAAACTAGTGCTACTGAGAAATATAGGAAACTCAAGTGCTTAAGGGGAGAGGTTCCAATAGAAGGTCTTAGACCCAAAGGTAAGTCACAAGCATCAACATCTAGGGAGATTCCTCAGGTAATGATGGAAGTGATTGAGAAGTTAAATGAATCTTTAAGTAGCCTGTCAATTCACTTTGCACAAGCTGTAGGTCCAAAGGGACAAGCAAAGAAGTCTAAAGAGCGAGATCCACAACCTAGGAGAGTCTTGCAATGTTGGAATTGCGGAGAGTCTGGACATGGGATGTATAATTTTCCTTGGCCTCGTGGGGAGCCAGGGAGACCTAACTTGAATTACCCAGTGATGAATACAGGTGAAAGAGCTGGTCAACAACCGAGGCTTCTACAAAGGCCAAATGGACCAAGACCACCTCCACAAGGGGTGGAAGGAATTCCACCTTTGCGTGACCCAAATGTCGATGTTGTAGAAGTCACACAATCCACAGAGGGTGACATTGAAGCAAATGGAATCAAACGTGGGCGGGCAAAGGTAAGGAAAAGGAAGGAGTAACATCACAAAGTGACCATGGACAAGGAAAGAAAGCAATGGAAACCAAGGAAGCCAAGAGGACTCGGCGCCGCATGAACCTTGAAGACTTCCCTCTTGGACATGGTATGGCTCCCTACAACCTAATGGAGGACATGAGAGGTAAAGGTCTGAGCATATCATGGCCTCAATTTCTTGCATTGTGCCCACAAGTTAGGAGGGAGTTAATAAAGGCAGTTAGCACTAGGAGAAGGACAAAAGAAAATGTTCCTGTTGTTAAAATTGCACATGCCCAAATGAATGAGGATATTACACCTGTGCTAGATTGCTATATCAAGGGAAAACTAGTTAGGAAGGGTCTAGTGGATGGGGGTGCACAAATTTGCATCATGACAGAGGACCTTATGCAGAGACTAGGCATACACATTCTTGAGACGCCTGAAATCAAAGCAAAAATGGCAAATAATAGCAAGGCTAGGTGTTTGGGAGTGTGTAAGAATGTTTCTATGGAAGCTTTTTGCATTAAGAAGGCTATTGGTTTCTATGTTATGTCTACAAGGGGAAATTGCTATCCATTTATCTTAGGTAGACCATGGCTAATGAGGATGCGAGCTTTGTAGGATTGGGAAAGTGGAAAGTTGATTTGTAGGAATGACAATCACAAGAAGGTTGTCTTTGACATGAAGGAGCAACATCAAGAGGAGCTCCAGGAGGAATCTTCTCAAAGTGAAAGCGGGGATGATTGGACACCTTGGAAGAAGAAAGCAGTGGTAGCACTACGGAGGAGGAGTCATCCATTGAAGTCATGGGTGTAAGTTTTAGGCCAAATAATGAAGAGACATCTTGCCAAGGTTTAAAAGAGGTAGGCCCCCATGAGAACCAAAGTTTGCATGATGAAGAAATGCTAGATGGTATGTTGTCAAAGACTCTTACTTGGGAGGAAAAAGAGGAATTCAAAAGTGTGCTAAGAAAGTGTCCTAAGCGTTTTGCTAAAGATTACACAGATGTACGTGGAGTGGATGCTATTCAACACAAGATCGAGATAAAGCCAGAGGCCAAACCTAAATCACAAAAGCTACAAAGGTTAGGTGTCATCAAAGATCAAGCACTACTCAAAGAGGTGAGGAAGCTTCTAGTAGCAGGGCTCATCTATCCCGTAGAGAATTCTGCCTATTTTGGGCAGTCTTAATATCTTATCGTATAAGGTTCGTCTATTATTGCATTTCATCCAACATTTCTTTGGATGCTTGAACCCAGATATGAGAGTCTATCCATTTTAATGGAGTAAGATACTTTTGTCCATATAATGCTTGAAAAGGAGACATCCCAATTGAGCGTTAGAATGAAGAAATATACGCAAATTCAACCAAATAAAAATATTGGGTCCACTTATGGTGTTCATGTATACAATAATCTCCTAGCATGTCTTCAATGATTTGATTGGTTCTTTTTGTCTGCCCATTAGTTTGTGGGTGATAAGAAGTACTAAAGGCCAACTGGGTTTATGTAGCTAAGAATAATGCTTTCCAAACTTTTGAGGTGAGCTTTGCATCACGATCAAAAATTATACGACGAGGTAAACCATGATACATGAAGACATCTTTCATGAATATCTAAGTTGTATCCTTAGTTGTAAACATTGTCTTTACCGAAAAAAAAGGGGTCATTTTTGTCAGAATATCAGCACAACAAAATAGAGTCATATCCCAGACATGTAGGAAATCATGTAATGAAATCCATGGATATGCATTCCTATTTCATTTGTGGTACATCAATAGGTTTAAGCTTACAAGGGTATTGAACGCGTTCAACATTAATATGTTGACATGTTAAACATCTTGTAACATAGTTCAACACATCAAGTTTTAATCCTAGCCAAAAGAAACTCTTCTTTATAGTAGCACAAGTCTTAATGTAACTGGGATAACCTGCAATAGTTATATCGTGAGCTCGGCCTGTATTATTTGAAGTGTTATCCCACCATGATTTGAGATATTAAGATGGTTGTTGAAGTAAAGATCATTGTCTTCAACACGGAAGCCTTTAATTTTTCTTTCTTGCTTTTGCATGCGACTATTCAAAGTCATTAAATACATGATCTTTGTGTAATATGGATCCTAAGGCATACATTCTTGAATAATTCAATTAAAGGAGTAGTAGAGGTCGTGATCGCAGCTACAATACTCTTTCTACTCAATCCATCGACAACAACGTTTTCCTTTCCATGATTGTATTCAATCCCAAAATCACATTCTCATAATAATTATGTCCATCTTTGTTGTTGCATATTAAGATCAATTTAAGTGTAAATCCATTTTAGGCTCTTACCATCTGTATGTAATTCAAATATTCTTTCAAAAAGATAATGTCACCATACTTTAAAAGCATGAACAATAGCCAATGATTCCAAGTCATGTGTAGGATCATTCAACTCATGTGTACATAACTTACGAGATTCATAACCTACTGGACTTCCTTCTTGAGATAGAAAAACACCAATTGCTAGTCCACTTGCATCACTGACAACAATGAATATCTTTGAGAAAGCTGGAAGCTGTAATATTGGGGTACTGATCAAATCTTCTTTGATTTTCTCAAAACTAGCTTAAGCACATTCCTTCTAAGTAAATACTTTAGCCTTCTTAAGTGTATTAGTCAACGGAGACGCTGATAGGCCACATTTGGCATGTACAAAGTAGCGTGTGTATGCATGTGCATATGTACAAAAAGATGTAAATACATACATTTGAAAGATTTTCAAAGTGGTTTCAAGTTTAAAGAATGATGGGACGTGTACACATTGTAAATAGTCATGCTTGCATGCCGATAGTGAGGCACACATACATGCCTGCATAGGGTATTGAAGCCTTGGATGTGGTCTCAAATGGCTTATTTTGGCTCTAGGGATTCTTTTTATGTTTTTAGAATGTAAATAATATAAGCAACAAGTGTGGGCATTCTCATCCCACCCGAGAAGATTGGCACATGCGATAATTTGTCGATTTGCGGCGCTTGATATGTGGTGGTGCACGAACCACCCTAGAAGTGGTCAAAAGTGGATATGTGGAAATTGATTTTGGATATCAAGGACCAAGCCTGCCAATTTTGGTGGAGTTTGGAATCCATTTGTTATTTTTACCCGCAAAAAATGCCCATCGGGGGTCAAAATTGGCCAAAACTAGGCTTAAAAAGGTCAAAAAAATATCAAAAATGGTGTAAAAAGGCTTCAAATTTCCACATTACTCATGGTTCCATGAGTTTTCATGCTGATGGAGAACTTTTGAAGCCCAACATCAGCACTTTCACATCTCTGTGTGTGGCGAGAAGCAGGGTTCCACAGATGGTCCTATGTAGTGTCCTCTAGTGTTCGTGTCCTATTTTTAAGTGTGTGGAGGAGGAAATGAAAGACGTTTTGCTTAAATTTTTCACTTGGGAGAGTGGATGTTTTGAGGTTTCCATGGATGTGTGTGGGCAAGGAATTGAGGGAATAAGGGGCGGCTTTCTACATTTCCTCATTAGCATGTGAATCGCACCATTTCTGAGTAAGTGAACGATTAGCTATCAGCACTCCCATCTTGTTGTGAAATATGGCATTCCTATAGTTTAAGTAGTCATCAAAGTAGACAAGGTAATTAGGAAACACGTTCAATGTGTCCAATCCATCAAAGTTGTGTATGTTTTCACAATCTGCAAGGCCCTAGGATCTATTATAGGCATTGTACAAAATTTTCACATGGTGAGGGTTGTGGATTATGGACTTCCTGAAAAAGTAAAAGAACAACTTCCAAGGTACCAGACTAAAGGAATGTTGGTCACTGGTTTGACACTAACAGCCCCATACATTGAACATGACAATACCAAAACATCCAGTAGCCATCACTAAGGGAAGTATGCTCCTTGCTATCCCAACTTCCTTTGTCGGTCTCAGTGTAAGTTCATAAACATTTATATACATCATTTATTTAATAACAATAATTTCCTTTCCCAACTTAGACTAAACCCATTCGATACTCCTAACAAAAAAAGGTTTATGTTCAGGTGGTTTAAACTATGGGTTTCCTGTAGCATAATGGTACCGAGCTTGGAATGTATTTGGCACAATACAATTCGTGGATAGTAACCTTTTCTTCTCTGTCCCATCGTGCATGGTTGTGACAAGTTGTTGCACTTCCACTCCTATTTGAAGATGCTCTTCCACCATAAGGCAAGAGAGTATGTTTTTCCATATCTCTCAAGGTAAGATGCCAATTATCTACACACACACACACACACATCCCATCACTCAAGTTAGTTAGAATAGTAAAACAAAGGTCCAAAGTCAAGATTTATGACCTTAAGACAATGTGAAATATATCAAGATCAAAATTTTATAACCATAAGGGTAAAAAAGATACATCTCGGGTCTCAAAGTTTAGAACTTCTACTTATGCACAAAGATTCACATCCTCCTTCTCATACCATCTTCTCCTTGAGATATATCCGTGGTTGGTATTTCATTAAAGCAATTTACATGAGCATGTTGTTTGTTTACATAGCTCTATAGAAGTACCTACTTGAGCTTACGGCCATTGTATGTGCCTAAGAAAAGTCACTTATGCATCTAGCATTATGAGGATTGAACTTAAGAACAGGTCCGTAGAATCTATTGAACCAATTGTTGGTAAATTTTGATCCAAATTTGAGCAAGTTTTGGTGCTAGGGAACATGAATCATAATCCATGTTCCATCACCAAACTAGAATTTGATTAAATGGTCTTGAAGTAGTTACCTTATTGGGTGTTTTGTCCAATTCTTTTGGGTTTGGATCACTTTTGATCCTCCTAGTAGCACTAAATATCTTGCCAATATTCTAATTAAATTTTGATTCGTGTGATCTTGTTGGTGTTTGTAGTGATGTGCAGACCACACAAAGACATTAAGGATATGGATTTCAACTGTAAAATATGGTGAAGAGTGATGGCCTCAGTGCCTTATAGCAGGTAGAAGTGAAACACATGCTTTAGGTTTCCAAGAAGCTCTCTCTCTCTCTCTCTCTCTCTCTCTCTCTCTCTCTCTCTCTCTCTCTCTCTCTCTCTCTCTCTCTCTCTCTCTCTCTCTCTCTCTCTCTCTCTCTCTCTCTCTCTCTCTCTCTCTCAGGTACTACTACAAACTTTGATTAGTTAAACCAAGGTTTTTTCCCCCATAAAAAACTTTCCCTATTTAGCTTGTGGTTCCCCTGCACAAAGGAAGTTCTTATACTCATGTACCCCCATTTGAGCTTTAGAAAATTAAAAAAGTCACCATTTTTCTATTCCCTTATGCAATGTTTATCTAAGGTCTTAAAAAACCGGGTTATATTATAACCATATCTATAATTACTACCAATATTTGCTTGTATCTTAAAGGAGTGATAAACTTTTTGACTAAAAGCGCTAGAAGGAACTTAAAACGAACAAAAACACACCCTTTACTTAGCAAAACTGCAATTTATGATTACTTTGAATGATGGTTTTAACTTCAAAAGGTTGTAAGCTTCACATGGATAACAACTGATATTGTACATTGACATGTGTAAAGCACATTCAGGGCGAACATAGTTGTTGTCTTGTCTGAAAGTAGACACCTTGTAGGATGTCTTGTATGCCCACAAACACTTCTCTAGGTTTTCTTCCCACTCTCTCTCCTGGTTTTACACATACTTTATCATCATCTCAATGATCTTCCCATTGGCACTTTCTACTAGGCCATTATATTGGGGTTGATAGGGGGAGGAAAATTGATGCTAAATCTTAGGAGTCTCTACCAATGCACGCATTAACTTGCTTCTAAATCCATCACCTGTATAAAAAACTAGCACCCAAGGTACTCCAAAACGACAACAAATGTCATAAAAAATATGAGCATTCACCTCCTTCATAGCTTTGGCCTCAACCCACCTGGTGAGGTAGTCAATGGATACAACAACATACTTCTTACCACTTGTAGACTTTGGGAGTGGACCTATGGTGAGGTAGTCAATGGCTACAACAACATACTTCTTACCACTTGTAGATTTTGGGAGTGGACCTATGGCATCCAAAACCCACTTCTTGAAAGAACTTTGAGCGATCATGACACCCTGTGACTCTACTACCAACCGCCTGTCACCTATGGTCTAACATTTGTGGCAGATTTTGCACTAGTAATGCATCCTTCACTATGGAAGGCCACCAAAAACCTGCTCTCAGCACCCGAAATAGCACATGGTCTTTAACTTTGTGTCCACTCTCTTCATGGAATTGCTCTAGAACCATGCTTATCTCTTCTTTGTATAGCACCCTCCTCAGAACTCCACCTTGCCCATATTTCATTAGGTCCTCATGTACCAGTGTAAACTTGCAGGCCTTCTGCACTACTCTTGTTCTCTACAACTTGAAAATGCCCTCTCAACACCGTTCTAAACTCAAAAAGTCCAAACTCTTTTAGAATCTCCCTACGTGCATAAGTGGCCACATATAGGCCTGCAACATGCACATTCACCTTGCTACTTGCTAGTTGGTCTACCTCTTGGTTCCGTTCTCTCTTCACATGCTTCAACCACTTCAAAAAACTTTAACATATTTTTAATGAAAAAAACCAATGCTTCAAAGAGTTCCGCTTTACCTACCACTGGCCTAAGAGCTGCTTAATTACCAACAAGACATCACTTTTTACTACTAACCTAGAAATGTTGAACTCCATACACTGCTTCGAGCCCAAATGCAGAGTGAGATACTCCGTCTCATTGTTGGTGTGGACACTCTCCATGTTGTAAGCCTTTGAAAATATGACTTTTCCCTACGGGTATTGTATCACCACACCTCCATCTGCTTTCTGCGCTACCCTTCCATATGCTCCATCAAACCACATTGTGAAAGAATCCTCCAAATCTGGCTCTTCTTTAGCTTTGTCTCATATCACCCTTGGATAAATGGCAAGTCAGCAACCTTATTGACTAAAATGTCTACCAAGTGATATCAACTTGTGTGATCCATCTTGAACTCAAACTCAAACTCTTGCATCTCTAGCACCCACTTCATGATCCTCTTTCTTGGCTTCAAATGTAGCACCACTTTTGGAAACAGATTGTTAGAAGTCAAAACAAAAAACTTGCACACAATCAAACGCACCTTGAACTTCTTGCAAGCAAAGACCAAATCCATCACCCATTGCTCTGCTTTGGTGTAGGTAGTCTCTCCAAGACTAATTACCCTACTCTCAAAGTAGATAAGTTTGTAGCTTTTCCCTACCTTCTGCAATAGTACTGCTTTGATAGAGGCCGTGCCTACTATCATGGCCACATAGAAGTCATCCTCTTAATTGGGAGGACACACCATTAGCAACTGACACGATCTCTTTCACTCTGTCAAAATCCTCTTGAGCTATTCACCCCATTCAAAAACATGCACTTGTTGAACCTCTGTTCAAGAGGATACACATACTGCGACAACATCCAAAAGAAGCACAACAAATACTTTAGCTTATGGAGAAACAAAGCCAAACCTTGAGCATTTGATGGTGACTCCATCAACACCAATGTTTTCATCTTCTTTGGATCCGCTGCAATCCCGCTTGGTGACTCCTTCACAAGGTATATGATACTTGCATCTAACAACTTATTGATCATTTTCCAAAGGGCTTCTTTTTTCATCTCCCCTAACCTCCTCAACTTATATTCTTTAGGCTTATACCCTTCATTGAGAACTATCTTGTGCTCTACCCCTTTTGCACCTGACGGATCTTTGTACTCATTTGCAATTAGGTTAGGATAGGATGCACACAATTGAATATAACTCTCCTTCTCACCCTTGGTTAGATCCTCAATTAGCATGCTAGACACCTCTTCTACACCCAAACCATGAACTTGAGATTGCGTACCTCCCTCTTTTGAAGAGTCGTCTATGGTGATCTCGAACAAATATTCATCTATCTTCAACATATTGTCCTTGCTCTTGTCTTCCTTTGTGCTAGTGTAGCCTTCATCATAGGCCGTCTTGGTCCTGTACTCATAGCTCATTGTGTCTTCTCCATCTTTTGCCGCCATAGGATGAGAACTGCTCTCCTTATTCTTCAAATCTTGCACAATTTGTCTCCTTTTCTTTTTATCATGCAAGGTAAACAATTTTCTCTCCCAATCTTGCTTAGCACCTATTGCCAAAAGCAACGGCCTACCTAAGATGATTGGATAAGCATTATCCCATGCTTTCATCATAAAGAAGTCTATCAGGCACTCTATGCCCATCATTTTGACCTTCACATCTTTAGCCGCTCCCAGACACCTAGCTTTAGCATGGCTAGCCATCCTCGTGCACATATTTGACTTGGCTATTTTCTTGAATCCCACATCCCTCATGGTTGCTTCCATCGTGACACATACTTGTGCTCGGCCATCTATGTAGCATGCACTTGCATACTCTTCTCAGTGACTGCATCCACAAGGGGAGGAACATCCACTAACTACCTATCCTCAAGGCCATACTCTCCATGGCATGCACATTGCCCTTAGCTCTTGGCAGCTTTGTGCTAACACTCCTTGACCACTGTCTCCTCAACTTAGGATTCAAAGCCATCAGTTGACCAAAAGTAATGTATTTTTTTTTATTTTGAATATTGCTAACCAGGTCTTACTCAGGGTAGCCTCGTCCCAATTGGAAATCCGCTTCCTTGATCTTGTGGTATCTCCTTCTCTTTCTATCCTTGAGTGCTCTCTGCCTTCTTATACTTTCTCCTTACCCTTGAGAGCTCTGGTATCATAGTTGATCTCCGTCTCCCTTTTGGCTCCTGCCCTCTTGTTGGCTAAAACTTCAGCATCCTACTTATCTACCTCAATAATATTAAACCTGGGGACTTCGTCTCCATTTGGTGGAGTTGGCTATGGGACTCTGCGGTTGAGGGGGGGCCATTGCCTCATAGCCTGACACAATCTGCTCTATTCCATCTTCTTCTCATCTTCCGGCTCTTTGACCATGCAATTTCTACTACATCGTTGTAATTTTTTGGGCTTTCAAAATTGACCTTTTCTCCCACTTTAGGATGCAAACATGCCATGCATTTGTCCAGGTTGAAATAATCCCCATTATCCAACTGCATGGCTGCTGCTAATTCTGCCCAACATTCTTCAAAACGACTCAAAAACAAATTAAACTCTTCACTTACATCTTGTTTTATCGCCTTCAGCTTCGCATCCATCTCGACATAGAGCGCCTCTTTGCAAAAGTCGTGAAGGAAACACACCAGTAGTGCCGGCCATGCTTGCCTCAACTTGCCTTCTAGAGCTTCGTACCATACTTTAGCTTTTCCATGCATCACCAAAGGAAATTTTTTCATTGCAGCTTCTGCATATGCAGTGATAGCATATACATCTCAAAATTTGACATCCACTTATTAGGATTCTCTTTGCCTATAAAAATTGGTCCATAGCTTCGCATTGCCATGGTTTCCAGCACCAAAAAATACTTCTTCTTGACCAATTGGGAGCAATCAATGTGCTCCTCCTTGGGGGCACTAGAAGATGGAGCGGAGGAACGAGGGAACACACCCGACACACAAACAATTCTCCTCTCTATAGCCGAGAATATACACACCACCCCAATCCACTAGAGTTCACCTTCAAAGATCTCAATACACACTAGCAGATCACCACCTACACAACTCTCAATGCTCACACACTCCTCAAGACCACAACACAACTCACACCCACTGCACAGTCCGTCTCAACCCTTGCACACACACACACACACACACACCTTCTCAATCTCACTCTCGCACACAAAACACCGCCGATTCGAGGGGGCACACACATCCACATTGTCGACACTACGTAGAAGCACAAGAGCAGGAGAAAGAGAAGGGGGGGAGGGGAGACGGCATCAAAACTTGGCAATAGTGGCTTGATTACACTTCAAGATGCACGTACAAGGCTTTCACTACCATCACAATGGCCATTTTCATGAGAAAATACAAAGGAGGTAGACAAACCCACTCCTCTGTCAAGATTCTCCGCTTTGTAGGCTTCAAACGGCCCCAAAAATCCCCTCATTTGACCAAAAAGATACATTTTATATGGGGGGTCTAATAATTTGGATAGGAAGGCCTCTGATTGGCCCATTTTTCACGTGAATTTGGAAGCTTTGGGAAGGTGATTCTCTCTATCCACTCTCTTTGTTTTGCTTGAGAGGGAAGGTGCACTAGCGATGTTGCTATGTCCCTAGCTTCTTTATTTTTAACTTTTCTCTCTCTCTCTCTCTCTCTCTCTCTCTCTCTCTCTCTCTCTCTCTCTATATATATATATATATATATCTTCCACCTTGGTTCTTGCTTTCTTTGAATTCCCTTTAGACCACATTGGCTGCTTTGGATTGCCTCACCACGTTCTTTGACTACCCCTTGGTCATCCTTGACCATACTTTCATCTTAAACTTCCTTATTGGGCTTGCTTGCACATAATCCCTTCCCTCTACCACTAGTGAGGTTGCTAGTGGGGAGGGGTGCTTGACCTTTGCTCCTTCAAAATGATGAGTGCCCTATTAGGCCAGGGAACCACCCCCTTACGGGCTTCTACCACATCATTGTACAAAGCCATCATCAGTGTTGTCAATTACCTCCGCTGCATGCCACAAAACTCAACCAGGCTTTGACGATCGTGTGCATGCAGCACCGGGGTACCACTGCACCCTCACGCCATCGCTAAGCTCCTCAAGAGATCTCTCTCTTCAACTTATGCATCCCATGTCATGAACTTGTATATGGTCTTATACGGACGGCACGTGGTGGCTCCCCTTCAACTACACCCCTTGGGGGTCAAACTATCACAAAAAAAACTGCTCAACATAATTTCTTTTGCCCCAGTTTGGCAGCACACAATGCTTTGCTTGGTTGGCTGATCCACCCTCCTCAAAACCCCACCAAAAGCATACATTTGAGCTTTATTCTCCTTGGATGGCGCTATATTTGACCTCTTCAATGGCCTCAAATGCGTCATCCCAAAATGAGAAAAAATCTACAAGCTTTTCGTAGCAATAGTCAACTGCCAACTTCAATGCACAATAACTCCACGCTCCAAATGCCAATCAATGTGCCATTGATTTTGGTTAGCTCCATGATTTGCAACTTTGCACGAGAATAATAACAAGCCCAATAAAACCTCTAGTGGCACACTTCCAGATGCAATCAAACTGTCCCACTCTAACCCCTGTCGAAACTTCAACAACCCATAACTTGCTAACCGTGAGCCCAATTCCCAATCTGAAAATAAAGGCATGCTCCACAAATTGAGCTCTTCACATGTATCCCACAGAACCTAGCTCTAGATACTTGTCCCTTACCATGTCCATGAGGGATCTGCAACACCTTCCAATATCAAAGTGAAATATCTTTCACACATTGGCTTCGTTTGAGAAGCCATCTAGGCCAGCTTGTCTAGCATTTCAAAGACCACATTTTGGAACACCAATTCAACACTTTGAGAACCTTTACATGCCATCCTATTTGGCCCTTTATGGAGCCTTCTTGACCTAAAAACATGCATCAAGCATACACTTCAACTGTCACTTTCTTGCTCATGTCCTTTTCACCTGCCTTAGCACTTTGTCCTGCAACTGCTAGCACCCTTTGCATTGCATAGCACACTTCCCAATGCGGCCAAACTCTGGTTGCACCAATGTTTGTTCATGAAACACTAGTATCCCCTTTGTGGTTTGCCAATGTCAATTGTGTCAGATAGAGATGTCAAGTATACGTCAAATTTTCGGCAAGCGCTCCTTGAAAATTTTGGCACTAAGTTGAATTTTTAATCCGCATTTCATCCACAGTCCGATGGTCAAAGCTAAGATCTACAATTGGTTGTCTTTCAATGTTTTAAATTCATATATGCATGATCATCAGTCTCATTCGAAGCAGCATCTCCTACTAGTTCAAGCAATTTAGAATGGCTCATATTGCAGTGCCATTGGTAGAACTTTGTATGAGCCCTTGTTGTCATGTACTAGAGACATTAATGTAAGCTCATAGGACATTTATGACACTTTGTTGTCTCTGTTCAGTGGTGGAAGTTCGAATGTAAATTCCAACGAGGAAAATGTACAAACTATTAGGGTTTTTTAAAATGTTATAGGTCAGCCTATTACTGATGCACATGTACATGATGTACTTGATGAGGAAAGGGCTAAGAATGAGCAGGCTAGAGGTATGCCTAAATTCCTGGTGCATACTTTGCGTGATAGTAAATTGGATGCACCTTTGTCTAGTCGTACTTGTTCAAGTTCTTGCCATGCATCTAATACATCAAATTGTTATGCTTTGGTTATGTCTAGCTTATGTGATGTTGAGGAACCTCTATCTTTTGATAAAGCACAAAATTCAAAAAATTGGATGGCTGGCATGCAATGTGAATACGATGCACTTATAGAAAATGACACATGGACTTTATGTGATTTGACTCTTGCTAAAAAGGCCATTGGTATTAAGTGGGTTTACAAGTTGAAATGCAAGCCAGATGGTGAGATTGATCGCTATAAGGCTCTACTTGTTGCAAAGGGTTATGCACAACAAAAAGGTATAAATTATGCAGAGACTTTTTCTCCCACTTGTCGTATGACTACTCTGTGTTTTCTATGTGCATTGGTTGGGATGTACATCAATTAGACATTATTACATCTTTCGTGAATAGTGACATATTTGAGGAAGTTAATGTAACACAACCTCGCAGTTTTGTCAACAAGAAAGGACAAGAGGATAAAGTTTACAGATGTAAGAAAGCTTTGTATGGGTTGAAGAAATCTTCTCGTGCTTGGTATGAGAATTTTGACACTCATTTGATCAAACAAGGCTTTCGTAAAAGTCCAATAGAAAACACATTGTATGTAAAGCATGATGGTGATGTACTTCTCATTGTCATTCTCTATGTGCATTAGGAGATTTCGGAGGTCTTTTGGAGGGCCTTTTAGAAGAGAGAGGAAAAAGCGCTCCTCCAATGAAAGAAGAGCCTACGTTACGTAAAAAAATAGATTGATATTAAGAAAAATATAAAAAGGTGTCAATGGTCCTTGAAAACAGTCGCCTTTTCATTCAATGCGAATGTATTTTTTATGAGGTAGGCGATGCTCATTTAATATGGCTTTCGTCATCATTGAAATTTTAAAAAATAAAAAAACTATCAATTGATGTTGGAATTTGAATCTTTTGACATCGCCAATACGTTCAAAACGTCCAAACCCTAAAAAATGCCTATCTACTTGCCTCAATCTGACACCCAGAGAGGGAAAAATCGCCAAAAAACCCCTAAAAACAGTATTTTGGATCATGGCGCGCGAGGGACCATCTGGAGAATTCTTGATAACCCTCTACGCATCGTGGTCCAACTTGTTTCTTTTTTGCCTCACAGCGCACGGGGGGCCATTTGGAATTTTCCAGATGCCCCCCCCCCCCCCCCCCCCCCCCCCGTGCGTCGTGAGATAAAATCTCCTTTTTAGGGGTATTCTGATAATTTCTCCATCTTGGGTGTAAGATTGAGGCAAGTAGATATATGTTTTTTAAATTTTTGGTCATTTTGGACGCATTGGTGGTGTCAAAAACTTTAAATTCTAACATCAACTGATAATTTTGTGATTTTTAAAATTTGAATGATGACGAAAGCTATATTGAATGAGCGTCATGTACTTCATGAAAACGACGGATGCATTGAATGAAAATATGACCGTTTTCAAAGATTTTTGAAAAGTTAGGTTCACTTTTGAGAGTTTCCATTGTCCTTTTGGATGTATGCAACAAGTGCAAGTATATTTTAAGAACATTTTCTAGAGAGAGAAATAGAATTTCTTAGAAGGCCCTCCAAATGACCTCCGAAATCTCCTAATGGATGATTTGTTGATCACTCAACCAAATGAGACACATATTGCTAAATTTAAGGCTAATTTGAATGCTACTTTCAAGATGAAAGATTTGGGGCTGCTCCATCATTACTTGGGTATACAGTTTAAGCAGTATGATGGTGGTATTGCCTTGTGTCAGACAAGTTACAATGTTACATAGAGGCATGGCTATGTAAGTTTTGAATTGAGGATTGTAAAACTATTGCCAATCCCATGGAAATAAGTTTGAAATTGAGTCTTCATGGTACCGGTGATCTTGCCGATGTCACTCTTTACTAAATTGATGTTGGATGTCTTATTTATGGATACAACACGAGGCCGGATATTCAATTTGTAGTCTCACAGGTCATCAAATTTATGCATAGCCCAAGGTCTAAGCATTGACAGGATATCAAAAGGATTTCCCGCTACTTGAGTGACACTTTACATCTTGTCTTGTTTTTTCTCAAGAAAAGATCATTGCTACCAAATTTGCATGCTTTTTTGGACTCACATTGGGCTGGTTGTTTTGGCAGGTGAGTGTCCACAAGTGGTTTTTGTTTCATGGTTTGCAGTTCATGTATCTCATGGTTGAGCAATAAGCAACCTATTGTGGCCACTTCTTGTTTGTGAGGCTAAGTACACAGTAGTCTTCACAGCTACGGTTGAGTGTGTTTGGCTAAGATGCGTGATGGCTGATTTGGGTGTTGAATAGGACACTGCCAGCACTATCTACATTGACATTTAGAGCGTATTGGCAGTTGCAAGGAACCAATTTTTTATGCTCACACAAAGCACATTGAGGTGCGTTACCACTATGCTAGGGAGAGGCTCTCAACAAGAGAGATCATCTTGTCTTATGTGCCAACAGAGGACAACCTTGTAGATCTTTTCACAAAGACATTGTCTCATGAGAAGTTCGAAGCTTTCCACAAAGCTTTGGGCTTACTCCCCTTTGTGGACTAATCCTGTCCTTGGGTCTTGGTACTTCCGTATACTCTATGTGCCAGTTCTCGTTCACTACATCACTCCCACGAGGGCTTTGTTACCATATACATGTGGTAGTGATGTGTGTGAGCACACTTAGGACCGTCGGTGCATTTTTTCCCTCACTCTAGGGCTATCTTATCTTTCCATTGCAAACTAAGTAATACGGTCTTTGTTGTGTGCAATGAGCTTCCTTCGTCTTCTCCAATATATGTGTGTTTCCTTGCAACCTTAATTCCAACAACGGCGACGGAGTCAAGGCTAAAAACTTAAAACGATGATGGAGTCAAGGCTAAAACCTTCAAACACTAGATGCTTATGTTATGGATCTACTACTCTGACGGTACTGCGGGACTAATCTGCAATTGCCGAGTGCTGCATGGTCTAAGAATGCAAATTGCTAGTTGATCTGAGGACTATGCAAAAACGCTAGGTTATTGTTGCTGAAATCTAAAAACAATGATGCTGAGGCGGTCCGGAGAGGGAAACAAGAAGAGCAACCTCTAGACACCCTTCAAGGCTCCCGTGCTGCTCAATGGGGCTGGGGCACAACACAACACAAACCAAAACAACAAACCCACAGCCAAATCCCAACTACACAAGGGGCACCACTTAGTTTAAGAGCGAACTAGGACACAAAAGAGGAGAATCGTTAGAGCAACCCACAAACAAGCAAGGAATTTACACTAACCCTAAACCAATGGAACACTCTCACACACTAAAACACGAGAGAGAGAGAGAGAGAGAGAGAGAGATGGTGCTCGGGCTGCTTTGAAGTGTATCGTTAATGATCAAGCAAACATAAATATATATATGTAAGAAAGAGAGAGAAGGGGGAAGGGGGTGCTTGTTGCACTAATGTCTTCTTACAAATCTGTCATGACCAATCAAAGTGAGATTAGTATTTGTTCAACATAGCCTGAGTAAATTACACCACAACACATCACAAGAAAAAAAGCCACCCCAATCACTGTCTTAAGGCCAGGGGAGTCCTCTCCACCCTGTCGCCCTCTTACAGCATGTGGGATTTATGGCTAAATTGATAACAGTACCCGGAGACAAGCTATCAAGAACTTACATAAAACACCAAGACACTTACACATCATTATTGTCCATGACTTCACGTTGGAAGGGAGACAAGGTATCCATGCTTAGTCCAAATTCACCCTCCTTGATTCAGCAAATGTTGGGCTTACTCTAGTAGGAGAAATGATAGATTTCCTACTCTCAATTTAATGATCACTCTCTCTTACAATGGCATAGAGTTCCCTTGCTAATCACCCCTAATACAACACATACATATGCCTAATGCCAATGAGATTCCAATCAAGAGCTCCTTCTCAAGAGGTTGAGCTTCGCTTCTCAAGCTATAGCATAGTGCTCTTTCTTCTCCCCCCTTTTTGTGCTAGCTACACCCTCCTTTTATAGCAATTTTGAAGGCTAGGGTTACTCGTCTAACCATGGTTGGGTTATATTTTCAGCAATTTATCTAATTTCTTTTGCTTGGAATTATCAAGAAGTTGGTGGGGAAAGAGAGAGGAGAGAAATGGAGGTGATAGGACTTTTCATAGTGGGTTAGTGTTAGTATTAATTTACAAATGGAATTGGATATTTACAATGGGAGTATCCATGTAGGATACAAATAAGGAAGAAAAACTCTTAAGAGGTAAGAAAAGGTGGATTTCTTACAAGGTTGATGCTCCAAGTGTCTTGAGTAGGGCCAATTTTGACGCTTGTTGACGATCCACTAGCTTTGACGGTACATTTTTTCTCCACTCTTGACCTTCCTTGAGAGACAAGGTAATTGAAGCTGAGTAATCAACCACCATGATGCTGTCTTTTAAGAGAAGAGGCTGAATTTTGTGGTTTTTTGATAGATATGGGTAATTTGGAGGAGGAAAAATGAGACTAGGTGGTCAATTTTGGAATGGAATTGTGTGTGGGAGGTATGAGTTTACCATGGTTTCTCTTATTCTTCAAGGTTGAGGAGAAGGTGAGTAGGGTGCAGAGAGGAGTGGTGAGAGAGGTGGGGATGATGAGTGGAGAAGTGTGTGTGAAAGAGGAAAATGATAAAGTGGAAGAGAGAGTGTGGCTGCATAGCATGGGAAAACTGGGGTCCACTAATAAAATCATAGCTCACAGCTCGTAGCTCAAAAAAATATGAAAAAATTTGAGGCAAAAGTTCAGCCCACGAGCTACAACTTTTGTTTGTATCATCTTTTCAAATTCGGAGAGCAAGTGAACTTTAAAAATTCAGCAAAACCGACCGTTTTTTTCCACTACACAAGGTCCTTGTGGGGTCCTTCTTTGGATGATTCTTTTGAATACCTCCAAGAGTGAGCCCTCCATAGTGCATGTATGCATGCCACCTACCCTTGACCTTATTTGGTAGGTCTATAATTGAAGATATTGTTGAGATCATGATATAAGTGAATAGTACAACTAAGAAAATCAAATATTGAGGGGTCTAAAAAATATGTACATGTCAAATATAAATAATATAAGTGGAAAAAATATAAAGGGGTCAAAAGAAATCTCTCTCATTATGAGGCTACCATAAAAAGATAAATATTGGGGTGGAGTTACACCAAATATAAGAGAAGCTTACATGAAAATATTTCTATATGGAATAAAGAGTATGAAAAATGGTAAGAAAAATTGTGGTAATGGTGAGGCAATGTACAGAGCATAAATAACACACACCTAGGTAGAAATATTTAAATAAATACCAAAATAATTATGAAAAAATCTTTTATTTAGGCCCTATATACAAAGAAATATTTACATACGCATGGGTCATAATATACTTATATTTTATATATATATATATATATATATATATATATATATTATGGCTCACCTAGCCCAATGACTAGCTAATTGAGGGTTTTTTATTTCAGTAAGGAGATATGGGAAAAGTCCCCTAACTCACACGCACCTATATACAGTGAAATGGTAGGGATAGCCATAGCGTTTGGGTGAATTTGGTAGGGTGGAGTAACTTACTATGGCAATTATGGAGAGCCGAAAAACGGCTATCAATGCTAGAATGGGCTTAAAATTGTTTGCTACAGAAGATCTCTACAAAGCCTGCCGAGGATGTTCTATTGCAAGGGAGTGGATCTTGTGAGGCTTACAGGCTGAAATAAAACAATAATGAAAGCGAAAAATGTTGAAAATGGATCTTCAAAAATGCTAGCCAGCTTCTAAGGAAACGTTGAGGAACTCTGCTATCGCACTTTTTTACTTGTTCTCTAGAGCTCTCCTTCTATTTTTTGCTCTTCTCTGGCGCCTGAGGGTTTCATTTATAGGAATTATATGCTGGGTGGGGCAAGCTTCCCAACAAACTTACCAAAAAAGAATTCCAAAAGTCGCTTTTAATAAAATGACTTATAAGAGGTGTTTCCCACGGGAGGTTGGAATTGGAACCATCCATGGAAAATGCTCATGCTAGGTATTGTATCATGATGCGAATGATCTTGGGTCATGCAATCAGAGGGTATGTAACTACGCTAAGTGCTTGGACATGCACAGCCTACACACAAGCTCAAAAAGGTGCCAGAAGACTTCCTAGGCTTCCTAAACCCGAGAAGTAGGAACAACTTGGCCACGTGCACATAGGTTAGATGTGCACGTGACATGTACTCTCTTGTGTTGGGTGTGAGATTGTGTTATGATAATCCATTCTACTTCCATTGTTCTCCATCTTGAGACCCCACGAACCCCCCCTAGCACCCTATTCCCTTGTTTCATATTTTGGGAATTTTTCCTCTAGGAAGACCACTCTTGGCAGCCACTGAACACCCTCCTCATCCTTTTGGATGCAATTACACTACCTTTTGTGACTTTTGGAATTTTATTCAAGCTTTGGCCTTCTTTAGTTTTTGCTTTCTATACGACTTATCTCATTGTGGCAGGTCGGCCCATACTTCTTCAACATCTTCAGCAAATATCTAGATCTTATCATTGGTGCCTTCCTTCTCGGCAGTCAATATCTTCTCCACACATCAATTCCTTCAGTCGGGTTGGGATGCTTTCTTTTCCTGTAGTTTTAGTGTTCTCTCTCACTGAGACAGTGAATGGTCTTTTGGCAGGCAACATGTAGCAAGGCCACAATGTCACTTGCATAGTATAGGCAATTAGTTATAGTTGGGCCACGGACTCTTGCCTGGGCAATGACATAAGGCAAGTGATACGGATGGTGGTCTAGTGAACACCATGGCCAAAAGTCACGAACATTCTCCATCGCTGGGACAAGGTGAGCCTCAAAGATTTGGAAGCAACGAGCCCTCCTAATGAACCAGCATGTCAAGCCACACACGAGCTCCCAACACACCTCTCTCTCACTGCACCACTCCTTGGGGGGTAAGCTTTGTAGTAGGATGAAGTGTAGGGCGACCCTCTGAGATCACTATTATCCTGCTGGTGGAAGATAGCTCAAACTGGAGCACAGGGCCCATGAGGTTGTACTAGGCAACAACACCCCAAGTGTACTGTCTCACTTTGGAAAGAGCTGGAATCAGCCAAAGAACCCAAATCCAAACCTATTGTGCCTTGGGACAGTCCGACAAATAATGAGAACGTTACCCAAAACGCGAAACGGGAATGGTGATTGGGTCCTCACAGAACAAGGGAATGGTGAGGGTTCTGGAACTAGGAGGGTGTGGAATGGGAGGCATAAAAACACCTAAATAATGCAATACTAAGCTCTGTGTGATTGAATAGAAGTAGTATCAGAGTCATTTGACTCTAATATTCACCAAACACTTGATTTGGATTTCACTCAACCTTACTATGGCAAATGTGTGTCGTGTAGACTTGAGAGCTTGAGAGAGGAAGAGGGGGGGGGGGGGGGGGGGGGGGGGGGGGGGGGGGAGAGGGAGAGAGCTTTTAGCCTCCTAGGAGAGGGAGAGAGCTTTTAGCCTCCTATAGTCTAGACTTAAAAGCTTGAAAGCGGCTAGAGCTTGAGAGTCGAGACTCAAGAGGGTTGAGCTTGAGCTTTGGCCCTTTAAAGCTTGTGTGCATTGTGAAGGTAAGGGGTGGGGGAAGGGGAATTTAATAAGGGGGAGTCTCACAAGATAAAACACCAAATCTGAAATTTTGCCCATTCCTAGCCATTCCGATGGGCCGTTCTTAGCCATTCCGAGTCATTCCGATATCAGATGCTTGTCCAAAATGTCTGGATTTTTCGGGCCGTTCTAGACCATGTAACCCCCCTAGAAGGCCGTTCCAACATTCCTTGCCCACCATGGGGTGGCATTCCAAAGGATGGTCACAAGCTCCAAAGGCTACCATAAGGCCACTATGTACCAGCCAACTCCCCATTGTTGTAGCTCTCTGTTAACTAGCCACTAGAACAAAGTGACTGGCCTGAGTTGTCTGGAGTCCCACTACCACTCCCAAAAGCCTGACAAGAACTCAGTTGTGAGACCCTCCTCTTGCCAGTGAAGTGTTGCGACAGGTTGAGCCTCTCTCCATGCTGCCAGTATGTGACACTCCAATCGAAAAGTGTATTGAAAGAAAGGGATCTGAGGGTGGTCTATGCTGAAGAGACGGGGTATCTCCAAAACCACTCTCCAAGGTCCCACTACACTGGTGCCAGAGGGAAACTCTCCCAAGCCCAAAGCCTCCGCTGCCTTGTCTCAAGACCTGCTAGGTGAGGATCTTTGACATGAATCCTCCCATAGATTCCCACTACTTGTATTGTCTAAAAACAGCACTCTACAACATGTGGAACCTCTAATGAGACTCCATGTAGTTTACCCTTGCCCTAGGTCCCAAAGAACATTGGGGGTACGGTCTCCAAGTAAGAACAAACTAGGGTGAGGACCTCCAATTGCGTGAAGGTCCCCTCCATCCACTAGGGAGCTGCTGCCTCTAGAGGGGTGAGCCACTCAGTTGGTAAAGCCTGTGCAATGTCCTAGCACTTGCTATGCACCCCTCTCATGCCTTGTAGCTAGATGCTCTGTACATCCTTTGGAAAACCTAAAAATTGAACCCATTGTCAATGAGAGTGCGGGGCGAGCCCTCTGCCATGGGACCCTAAGAAACACGATGCCTACTGCCAATCACGTGGCCTCTCTGAGTACAAACCATAGAATTCCAAACAAGGGGCTTTCTCAAACGCTCCTCCATGCAAGTGGGTTGGTGTTTCTCCAAGACACTCCTCAGCTGCTCTTAAGATTGAAGCAGGCTCGCAACAAACCGACCCTCCAACTTCCTGCTCAAACCAACTATATGCATCTCTGTGAGGATCCACGTGATGGAAGGGCTCCAAGGGCCTCCTGCATGAGGCACTCAAGCTTGAAGTTGGTGAAGCAACAACTTCTTCTTGGGCTCCTCCCCTCAAAGCAGCCCAATCACAACAAACTTCCCAAGAAGGGCTCTACTTTGGTGTGATGGGTCAATGATCCCCATCCCCCCTGAGAATGTGGTAGAATGATTCCTTGCCAGGCTAATTTTTCCCGAGCTAACAAGGTATCTCACCTTGACCAAAGAAAGTTCTTGATCAACCTCTCTAGCTAGCTAATATAGAAGCTCGAGAATATCCAGCAAGATGTGATGTACCACATATTAGCCAACAACACCTAGCTGGACACTACAACTTTGCTTACCAAAGAGAGTCATGTCAAAATCCAATGCAACAAATTTCTTTGAATAGACAGGAGGAGGGGAGCAATTTGTTGGCAACCAAAGTAACAAACTGTAGTCCTGGGGAATCCATCTAAAACCCTCACTTGGAGACCAATCAAGAATAGGAGCACTGCCAATCCAAAAAGCTACAGTCTTCTTCCAATTCATCAGTGCGCCTGATGCACAAGATATTACCTCAAGAGCCTGCTCACACCAATCGTCAACAAACTCAGTGTCAAGAAATCATCTGCCCAAATAGGAAGCTCAAGAATACGCAAACCAACCTATTGAGAAGTCAAAAATCTACTCATCACCTCAGCTATCATATAGCCCCACAGATCAACCATCGATACTCAACCATTTTCCGCATCTTATTAAATCCATTTCTTTGGCATCCACATCATCCACATCTAGATCCTGAAAATGCATCATATGGTTGTTGGTTTCTTCCCTTTGATTTGTTCACTTTGAAGGTACTAGCATTTGCATCCACCTAAAGTACAAGTTGCACGATCAATTGTGCAAAAAAATTAAATAATGCTTTGTCAACATAGTGGAGGGGGGCCTTAAGGCTTGATTGGGACCCCATCGTGATGTTTTCATTTGTCTATCTCTCTATCTCCATATGTCTATCTCTCGATACCCATCTCTCTATCTCCACCTGTCTATCTCCATCTCTCTATCTCTGTCTCCATCTCTCTCTAACATTCACCTCTCTCTCTCTCTCTCTCTCTCTCTCTCTCTCTCTCTCTTTTTCTCTCTCTAACGCACACACACACACACACACACACACACTTGATCGCCCTACACCTTTGCCCCGACTTCCTTACTTGACACAGGCTACACCCCTCCCCAGAATTGGTGGCATGATGATGAGTGCAGAGAGCTCTACAAAATTCTACCAAAACAATGGACTGTGGAAAAGATCATTGAGAAAGAAGCCCATTGGCGGAAGAAGACTCTCATGTGCCGCAAGCGACGAGGCTTTGAGGAGGCACATGAGCTTGAGCTCTACCATCTGTTCATGAGGATGGATGGTGCTATAACATAGCGTACTCTCTTAGGGACCCTAGCCCAACTACACCCATTGAGGACCCATAGGTATAGCATGATTATGCATAGGGGCTATATGAGATTCTTGGACAACCTCCGATCCCCAAGCCACTTGAGCCAAGACCTACTAGTTCCATTTTCTACATTGTAGAGATGGTAGAGAGAAATCCGCCGATTGCAACACCACGCATCTAGTGATCACATAGGGTTAGAGAGTGAGCACCTCATTTATGTGGCTGCCACTATAACCCCCTTGATTGCTATTGCTTTTAATAGGGCTATAGCAGAGGGCTTCCCAAAGAGGAGTGGACTAGAAACACAATTGTGCCTATCCACAAATTGGATGACACCTCATATCCAGGGAACTATAGGACCATCATGATTGGCCACACGTTGATCAAAGTCTATGGAGCAGTACTTCAGGGAGAGCTTAGTTCTTATACAAAGAAGGAGGGACCCTTTCTAGACAGGTTTTTGATGATCCTTCTCCACCATTCTGTCATGTGTTGCCTCATTGATGGGGCAAAGGTTCAAAAGAAGAGATTGTATTGTTGCTTTGTAGAGTTTCACAAAGCCTTTGATAGAGTCCATTGGGAGCAACTCTTTCGACAATTCTAGAGCTTGGGAGTACCATCTAAGATGACTTGGGAGAACCATCAGAGATGATATGGGCCATATTTGCTTTATATGAGAGTGTAATAGGGAGAGTACAGTGCCCAAATCCTATTTCTAGAACCAATGATGTGAAGCAAGGATGCCCGTACTCTTCGACTCTCTTTGGACTCTACATCAACGAGATTTTATATTATATCCTCCCAAAAATAGAGCCAATGTAAGAAATCCATGAGATAGGAATGCCTCGCACTGTCTACTATGGTAGCCACACGACCCATTAGTGTCTCTCTATCTCAGTGGATCTCTAATAAAAAGTGAGTGAAGTGTTGCTGGTCCTTGGTCTCTATGAGGCCTTGCAGGGTAAGTTTTCTAGTAAATAAAGTCCCATACCTGACCCTCATATGATTTATAGATACCGACAAAGTGCTTCCCACTCTCCACTTCCTCTCTGCATACTCAAGAAACCCTCTCTGCTTTGGGTACAGATGCATCTCTACCCGTTTCTATCTCAAGTCTATGAGATGATACTCTGAGCTAGCCAATCACCACTCACAAACTATGTGGCATGCATGTGTCCATGACTCCATGTATCCTGGACTTTGTATGAAACCATCGTCTAGTATGTTCATGAATAGGTCTCTATAGTACAACATCTTTGGGGGAAGAAGTAGTGAAGGTGTGATCCATATCTCTCTGATACAAAGTTGCCATAGGTCTTGTCTAAGAACTCTGTTCCTCTCACTGTGTGAAAGGTGAGTGGGGTGAGTCTGGATCATACTGGAAGCATGGAAATCTCTCCGTATCCAGCCCATTGACTGTAAACCATTGTGTAACCTGAAAATACCATGACCCTTGCTCTCCTGCCTCTGCCAGTTGTCTAGATGCCTCAAATGCTCTACATGTAAGCATGTCTAGTGGTAGCTCTATGATCCATCATAGGAAAAAAACTGTCTAAAAGAGTTACTCAACTTAACATGGTTGGGGTGTCTAGCTCCGCTCTAATAACATCATGTGATATTGATGGCTTTCTACGGAGCAAGCATGAGACCATACATATCTATGGTTTCTCAATCTGCATCCATGAGGCGGCTGACAAGCCTGGGGTCCATATTGCTGCCTCATCTATTAAAATTGGGGTGACCATAGTGTCAAAGACCTACCCTTTGGTTCAGGGCTCTTCCTGTAGCATGGCTAGGGCTACATACCCTTGTGTGAGTTGATTGGTGGTTGCCTTTGTCATAGTGACATGCCCTGGTGGGATTGCAAAGGTAATCCCAAAATATACACAAGACTCCACCACCTCTACCTGGACGCTTGCCAATGAGAGAATTGCAGCTATCCAAAAGTGTGGAAGATCATCACCTTGGTCTTCCCAAGGTTCATTATCAATCCTCTCTGTGTGTAGAAGTCATCTATGGCACCAAGGTGGCACTACAAGCCCTCCTGTAACTCAAAAATCAAGATAATGTCATCAGCATACAACATAATATGTACCAGTGGAATACTTGCTAGAACAACTACTTCCCCAATGTAAAAAGGCTAATAATATTGATTGTAGCGGAATTAAAGTGATAGTAGTGAGCATTTCATTAAGAGAATTCCTAATGAAGATAGAGAGAGTAATCTTGATTAAAGATAGCAACACAAACATTACACCTAGCTAGCATGGCATGAAAAATATTTGTAAAAGATAGAGAAATAGATAATTGACAACAATTGAGAACCGGATTTATTTGGAGTCAGCCCCCTCTCCAAAAGGCTTTTGTATTATATGTTCTCCCATAGAGAGATGCTTGGTACAATACAATCTTTGTGTTCCTTAAGACCTTTTTGATGCCATGAAGATGAAAAGCTTAATGCACAAATATTATGCTCAAAACAACAATTAATTTACTTGTAATAAGAAAAACCCGTCCCCGAACTCAATCCCAAGACCTCAAACACCTTCAAAGGTGGATAGAGCTGGTAGAGAGTGAGGCAAGTGAAGAGGAAGAAGATGTAAAATACAAAAAGTATTCTCCTCACATATTATCACTCTTAGAGAATAGCTTAGCATAGTAATGGAGATTGAGAAGATGATGAGCATGCTTTGAAGCTCGACTCTTGCTTGGATTTGCATTCCATAACCAAGAGATGTTGGTGTAGGTTCTCTACTTTTCAATCTTGGAGAAGGATATGAATTTTTTCTTTACACACAATGAGAGTGTGTGGGTGTGGGCTCGTGAGCCACAAGTGAGAGAGACAGAGGTCTACCTAGGTAGGATACACTAGCTTGGAGCCTATTGGCTCAAGCCTAGGGCTGGCCAATGGGAGACCTAGGTCATATCAAGCAAGGGGTGTAGCATGTGACAAGTGTCCATCTTTCTCCCTTTAAGAGAGAGATTAATTAATTATTTAATTGAAGCTAACTCTTATTGGCTCTCATGGTCAATTGGTCAATAGGAGTTAAGCACGCACATGGTCTTCTCAATTCTCATTGGACCTCTTGGTACATTGTCCAATAGGAATAAAGGAGGTCCTAATTCTTATTGGTTCATTTAATGGCCCATCTAATAAGGTTTAAGATTTTTATTATAAAGCCTAATTCTCATTGTTCCTTCACATTGGTCATCCCAATAGGAATTAAGCTTCATTGGGGGTAGCCTAGCTAAGAGCTTAACATGTGTCCTATATGCCTTATGTGAAAAGGAGACTCTTGGTGAGTGTGTGTGTGTGTGTGTTCTCTCTCATCCCCCTACAAGAAGGGCTTTCCCCTTGCAAGTGGGAGACCCACTTGGCCACTTGCATCCACTAGGTGACCTTAGTTCACATATTCAAAGGCTAAAATCACCTAGCATTAGCAATAGTCTAGCCCATTGGTCTTGGTCCTAAGGACTTTTAACACTAACCTTTGGAGGCTTCAATGAAGCTTAACCTAAGATCTTTTAAAGACCCACTAAGTGTACATTTCTCTTTGGTAGACCTCTCTCCATTGGGACCCTTATTGAGATAAACTTATCTCTCCTCTTGGTCTCCTGCTGAGAATAGATCTAGCAGCACATATCCATATCTTGACTCTTGTTCCCTTTCATCTTCCCATATTAAATGATCAGTTTAGTATGAGAAAATGATTTGGGATAGGTAGATATTAGATTCTATGATGACAGGCTCATAGCCCCACCAGCACCCGCCCCAAAGCAGGGGGTTATTTTCCAGCAGGTTAAGCGAATCCGAGGTAGGATACGATTATGGACCCCAGGATATAGCACCCCTAGACTCTACATCAGATAGATGGAGAAAATCCATACTCATTACCACTAGGTTATATAGGATCGTCGGGCCAACATGCTGGTGGACCCAACAATTTTCATATGAGTGGCTTTTACCCTAGGTCCACCCATGTACCATGCAATCCACCAGAGATGAGTATAGGGAGGCACGGCCTATGAGACATGGGAATCTACATCTTGTAGTATGGAGCAATGGATCCATGTAGTGGAACTCGAGACATTTAAAGGAGGTGATTGGAGACTGAGACACTATTCACTTGAGAGAGACACGTCAAAGATTAGAGAGGGGACTACCACGGGACTACCACAGGTGGAGATATATATGGATAATGGCATTCCATGTTTAGAGGAGAGACCACCACACGATCAGAAGGAGTAGCCATTCTTTTCAGATGAGAGCTACAACAAATCATTTTAGTAGTCAAGCAAGATGAGGCGGCACCGTGTGTTTGGGTGAGGCTCAAAATAAAGCCTAGGCCAGTACACACAGCAATTTGCTAGTCCCCACAATAGACTTCCAAATTGCATACCCAAAGGGAATTGCGTAAGGACTCACCTTATGAGGCTTGTATCACACACTCCACATATGATACAAGGACCTTAGGTTCTTGTGATGCTAATTTGAACTTTTAGTACCCCTTTCTTCGTCAAGCAAGATTGCAAGAAGTGTATATGTATCCACTACTGATTAAAAAAACGTCTTGACAAGCTCTAGAAATCAAGAATCAACATTTGAAAGTACAACAGTGACATCATCTTTATTGTCTTTCTTGTTGAGTTAAGATTCTATAGCTAAGAGTAGATTTATGTGAGTTTAGACAATACTTTCTCCAACATAATTTGAGAATTACCCAATTTTTCTCCAAATAAAGACTTCAAATAAACCCAAGTTCTTTCTCCATTATCAAAGAATCGATGCAATAAACAAAGGTTATATTGGAGATTGGGCATCTCATAGTTATTATGCATGTTATTGATATATTATTATCCATGTTTTGTCAAATAAGTGAGGTAGGGAAAACCCCTAAAATCCTATATAAGCTGGGCCTTGGGCCATCATTGTAATTATCTGAGTTAATGCAAATTGGTTTGTCTACACCCTCTCTCTGTTAGTTGCATTGTTGCATGCCTGTGTTTGTGACATAGTATATGAGAAAATTGGGGAGCCATGCTAGTAAAACAACCTAATTGCTAGGACTTCCATAAAAGGTGTATCTTAGACACGATTGTAAGGAGTGAAAGTGTACATGTTGGCTATTCTTGGACAAAGTTGGTGATCGAAAACACTAGAGGATCCAAGAAATAGATCTTGCTCATTTGAAGTGATGGAGCCATCTAAGCATGAGGAGATTCAGCTCAGGTGCATAAGGGGTGAGGTCAAAAAACTAAAAGGGTGTAGAGGAGGGTGGACAGCCACCGCCGTAGTGCGCATTGTTGCCAATGCCACCATCGTCACTCCCCCTCCAAATTTGTCCAGTGTTTTCATCGGCCCATGATGCAACCCACAAAATCGTTGCCAGCACATGGATGATCATTCCCTATTGCATGTTGACCGTTTGACTCTCCTACAATGCAACTTTCCTTTTTTTTTTAATCCCTCTCTCCTTCAGGAACGTCAAATCCCATCGGCTATGAGTGTAGCTTTGCCCTCACTTAGCAGCCCTCAGCATTGTGTAACACAGGGTCTTAATGGCCCCCAAGTGGTGGAGTCAACGACTGCAAAGTGCATGCATGTAAACAGAGAGGTTTCAACAAACCACATGCGTCTCAGCGGCTAGCTTGTTAGCCTCTCAACCACGAGTTCATGGGTTCAAAACTGTTGGAATTAGGGTTGCAGAGAAACACACACAGCTTGGAGAAGACGAAGAAGCTCAAGGCACACAATAGAGAGTGTATTACTTAGTGTGCAATGGAAAGATAGATAGCCCTAGAGTGATGGGCGTATATACAATGCACGGGGGAAAAAACCTCCTAAATAGGGAAAAAATGCCCCGACGGTCCTAGTGTGTTCACGCACATCACTACCACATGTATATGGTAACAAACCCCCCCTGGAGTGATGTAGTGAACGAGAGCTAGCACATGAGTAAAGGGAAGTGCCATGCCCTGAGGACATGATCAGTCCACAAAGGGGAGTAAGCCCAAATCTTTGCGGAAAGCTTCGGGCTTCTCACGAGACAATGCCTTTGTGAAAAGATCTACAAGGTATGAGATTGCTTCACCCATACAAAGACTTCTTACATATGCACACTTTGTCCTCTTGTCCTTTCTTGACAGAACCGCGAGGCTGTGTTACATAAACTTCCTCAAATATGTCACCATTCAAGAAAGCAGTAACAATGTCTGATTGATGTACATCCCAACCAAAATGAGCTACCAATGCACAGTATTCATACCACAAGTGGGAGAAAAAGTCTCTTCATAATCTATGCATTTTTTTTGTGCATAACCCTTTGCAACTCGAACCTTATGGCGATCGATCTCACCATCCGACTTGCATTTCAACTTGTAAACCCACTTCATACAGGCAAATCACATAAATTCCATGTGTCATTTTCTATAAGTGTATCATATTCTGATTGCATGGCAACCATCCAATTTTTTGAATCCTATGCTTCATCAAAAGACAGAGGTTCCTCAACATCATGTAAGCTAGACACAACCAAAGCATAACAATCTGATGCATAAGATGCATGGCAAGAGCCTAAAGGAGTACGACTAGACAAAGGTGCATCCAATTTACTATCACGCAATGTATGCCTCGGCCATTTTGGCATACCTCTTGCCTGCTCATTTTCAGCCCTTTCCTCATCAACATGTGCATCAGTCACATAGGGTGATATGTAGCATCTTCAAAAAACCCCATAGGCTGTATATTTTTCTCATTGGAATTTACATTCGTATTTCGACCACTAAAAAGAGGCAACAAAGTGTCATAAATGTCATGTGAGCTTACATTACTATCTCTAGTACATGACAGCAAGGGCTGAACAGAATCGTCCACAAACACTACATCCCGTGAAACCAGAATACGCTTTGTTTGTGGATGATACAACGTGTAACCTTTTATTTTAGCCCAGATGCAACAATTTCATCCACAAATTTGACTACAAGTCGAATTCTAGCAAGTGCAGATACATACAAAATATTATTCTTGATCCCAGATACATAAAGTGCATCAACAAGTGTTGAAGAACTATCATTTGCAGCAGTAAGCACAATTTTTCCAACTCCCTGAACCAGATAAGAGGCATTGTTGGAGCAAGTGACTGAATTCCCATGAGGGACAAACTCGAGAGAGGTGAACAATTCACAATGTGAGGTAATGTGTTTTGTAGCACCACTATTGAAATACCACACATGTGAATCTGCAACAACTGACATGCATGCGTCATGGACAATAGGATTGTAAGTGCACTTTGCACTAAAATCCCATTCTGCATCAACATCAGCATCACAGTCTCCTTTCACAGAAGACTCAACAATGGCTACATTTGTAATGGAACCAGCATTTGCAGTGGAACCACCCTCTTTCTTCTTAGCCTCTTTGGCCTTCAACTTAGGACACCACTTGATCAAGTGATCATTATCTCTACAATAATGGCAACGCATCTTCCTTTTGCCCTTATCACCACAATTTCCAGACAAAGTGTTGCCAGCAGAAGCATTGGGAACAGAAGTTTTGCCACTCGCAGCAGAACCATAAGAAGTGGTTGCATTGCTATTACCACCCTTTCTTTGAGAATCAATAAAAGCATGTTCAACTGCACGCTGTCTAGTCCTGTTTTTTTTGGAAAGTGACTCTTGCAACAATAATATGCATAATGACTTCAGGATTTCCTTGGGTCATAAGTCTCCAAATACTAGCAGAAGTCCGGTAAGAATTTGGTAAGGTATCAAGAACAATCTGCACAAGGGAACTGTCTGAAATGACCACCTGCAGAAAAAAGTTGCTCATTGATATCCTTAACAGTAGTAAGGAAAGTGTCCATATCATCTTTCTCATGCATAATCTTTGACTCCAGCTCTTTATGCATCAAATCAATTTTAGCTTCATTGCGACTTGCATAAAGACCATCCAAAATATCCCCAAGACTGTTTTACAGATTTTGTTGAACGAATGTGAGGAACAATGGTGCACATCACAAACAAAGCAATCAATGCATGAGCCTGTGCATCCTTTACATCCCAACGAGATTGTTCTGCCGTAGGCAAAACAACTCTAATAGTAGCAATCCTTGCAGCAAGAAGTGCCACATCCTCAACATCACCTACATCCTCAGAACCAGGACATACATCAATGCCCTACACAATATTCCTGACGCCCTTTGACACAAGAACATGTTGCATCATATAAGCCCACATAGGGTAATTGTCCCCATCCAACTTGTCCCCAGCAGCACACATCTTGAACACATCTGTGTTGTTGTCAGCCATGATAAATGTTGCACTTGATGTGAAAACTGCCCAAAAAGAGGAGAAACAAAGTTGGAAAAACATGTGCTACATAGCACAAACCGTAGAAGACTTTAAGGCACCTATTATACACACTGAAAAAAATTATGCACAAAATGGTGAAATAGCTTGTGCAGTATTGCCTGTAGTGGAAATGGAGGCCGAAATGAGCCCGAATCAAAAATTTGAGCAGACTAAGCTCTACAATCTCCCTCGAATTTTTTGTCGACCTGTGAACGCTTGCCAAAGCTCACTGAAATCGGAGAAAATGAGCAGGTGTGTGCTGGAGCTGCTGCCGACTAAGCCCGAGAGGATGCAACCTACTCTGATACCAATTATTGGAATTATGGTTGTAGAGAAATGCACACAACTTGGAGAAGACAAAGGAAGATCAAGGCACACAATAGAGAGTGTATTACTTAGTATGCAATGGAAAGATAGATAGCCCTAGATTGATGGGCGTATATACAATGCACGCGGGAAAAACCTCCTAAAGAGGGAAAAAATGCCCCGGCGGTCCTAGTGTGTTCACACACATCACTACCACATGTATATGCTAACAAAAACTCTGGCTCTTGTCCGTCCGTTGACCTTTTGTAGACCCTCCCTTTGCCTCAAGATTCCTGTGTCCAACTTCTTGATCGTCGATCCCACCACTTGGACCCCGTGTTAAATAGTGCTGAGGCTTACCACCCTTATTTTACAAGATTGATTTGTATTCCTACCCTTGAATGCTAAAGCCTCAATTCCCATGTGATCTCAAAAAAATTTGTTTCCCTTGAGCTTCCTACTAATAAGCTGTGTATTTATCTCTTCTCGACCTTCATCGGTGGAGTGACAGCGCCATCCTCATCATTAGTACATGATTTTTCTTCTTGTTTGACAATGCCATCCTTGTCATCAGTAAGTCATTTGAGCATATTTTGTGGTTGAAAATCAGCAAAGTTTGAAGAGGGAGTTACATAGCAAAGCATAGTCAGATCTACTTTTCACAAAGGGCCTTTTTTAAATTTACTAGAGGGCGCTTGTGATGGTACCACCATGCCCAAGAATGATTGATAAACTCAATGGAGACAACTATGCTCATTGGAAATTCATTATGAAACTTGCATTTCAAAAGAAATGCTTATGGGAAATTGTGTATGGGATCAGCCTCACTCGGTATAGGATAAGTCTAGGCACTCTATACGCCATATGGATGATGAATATCTGAAGGCAATCTTTGACTAAGATGAACCCAATACGAAAGAAATCTCAGCACTCGTGTCTTCAATCACAAAGGGAATCTCACCGGCCATTCACACGTTGGACACGACAAGTGCGGTGTGGTTCAAGCTATCAACTCTTTGATTGGGGGTCCACTATGTGAGTGACCATTTATCTTGGCCAATTTTTCAATATTCAGAGTATAATGCAATCATTTATGATGTGGACAAAGGTCCTTCATGATCAGCTACCAGCTACGGATAGAAGGATAAGGGATCCACTTCAGACAAGGACAAGGTAAAAGGAGAAGGGAACGAGGATGATAGTGACAACGACACACCAACTTTGAATGAAACAAAAAGAACAACCTCCAAGGGAAAAGAAGATTCTTGTGAGGGAAAGATTGCTTACTAGCATTGAGTAGCACGCCCCCTGATTGCTTTAGCCAGAGAGAGGCATCTGAGCAGGAAAGAGGAAGATGATTCTTTCTCATAGTGATTTGGACCTTTGTGTGATAGAGTTCATTTCATTGGGATTTGGATCCATGTGTTGGAATTCATAATTTGTTTTGCTATATGGATCATGTGTCACAATTCAAGAGCACATTGCTTCTGGTGTGAAACCAACCTCATACTAGCAACTCCTTGGATGTCGTGCACACAATTCAAAGGGAGTAGATAGGATGTTGGACTAGATGTTTTCCAGGTCATTGTCTTGCCAAATAATGGATTGAACGTGTTCCTAGTTTGCTTTTTGATGTGGTGTCACAAGCTTTAGGTGGAATGCTCATGGACAGAAGAGAGGAAGCTGCAAAATCCAAGGTGTATCCAGTAGTCGTACACTACCGGAGTGTCCATGGTAGCATCTTCATTTATGTTATCACAAACGCCCGCTCATTGGTGCTTTGTCAAATAATTGAGGTAAGGAAAACTCCTAAAATTGTATATAAGTTGGGCCTTGGGCAATCAATGTAATTATCTGAGTTGATGCTAAGTTGGTTTGTCTCACTCTAACTTTGGAGTTATCTGTGTATCTTGTTGTAGCTATGATGTCTATAACGAAGCTTACTCCAGAGTTTTGGGGGGAAGCTGTTCTAATAGCAGTGCACATCATCAATAACTCACCTAGTTCTCCTTTGAATTTCAAAAGTCAAGAGGAATTATGGACTAGAAAAATGCCAAGCTATGAGCATTTACGTGTATTTGGATGTGAGACATATGCACATGTGCCCAAAGAACTTCATCGCAAGTTAGATCCCAGGTCAACAAAAATGCATTTTTATCGGCTATGGTGCAAATATAGAGATGGGCTATCGTCTCTGGCACCCAAAATCCAACATAGTCATTCGTAGCTCACAATGATTTTCAATGAATAAAAAATGCACAAGAAGCACATTAAAGAAGTTGAGTACAGACACGTTTGTTTTGAGTATGTAACCTCCGAACCAACACAATTCAGTAGTGTTGCACCTAATCCTCAAGTGCAAGATACTACTATTGCTCCGGAGAGAGAAAAGTCCAGCAGTCAGGCACTGAGATTGCATGAATTTGTCTAGGAGGGCATCTTTATTTGTAAGTTTAAGGGAGTCAAATCTCTAGTATTAAGAAAGCATCAAAGGATAGCTTTTAAATTCAAACGGGCAAAACGACTAGTTTATTTGAATTCAAAATTTTCCCCCAAAATGAAATTTAAAATCTAGCGGGCAAAACTATATCATGTAACCTATCTACGAAAAGAGCTCGACATCGTGTAGATTGCAGATCTATAATCACCGCTCAAATTGGAGATTGTATGTAGGAGTTACAAAAGGCCAAAAATCATAAATCCCCCCTCCCCCCCTTTTTGAGGAGGAAAAGTGCATCCTTTGACCATTCTTACACCTCTCTTACACATCCACCATTTTTTCATACATGGCATGTACCTATTCCTCAAAATGTTAATCACCTCCATAATCTCATGGCAAATAAAGAGGCCCTCATAGACCTCATCCTCTTTCTAATGCATAAGAAGTCAAGAGGATCACTGCTTATACACAAAGAGGTTGAACGATGGTTCTTTAATCATCTTGATTTTGTATGTAGATGATATGCTTATCCACAGGAAAATCAATTTATGAGATCAATCAATTAAAAAAGATGCTAAGAACTCAATTTTCCATGAAGATTTGGGAAATACAAATCAGTTTCTTGGTACGTGTATCAAGAGAGACAGGCAACATGGAATTCTTGAATTATCTCAAGAAAAGTACATCCACAAAGTCTTGCAACATTTTAGTATGCAAGGAGGGAAGTAATTGAGTACCCCAATGCAAGCATACTCCAAACTTAGCAAAAAAGATTCTCCCAAGACAGTTGCTGAGATAGAAGAAATGGCGAAAGTGCCATATTCTTCAGCAATTGGCAATTTGATGTACCCTATGGTAGCCACAAGACCAGACATTGCACATGCAGTGGGAGTGGTTAGTAGGTACATGGAAAACCCTTGCAAGAAGCATTGGGAAGCAGTGAAGAAAATCCTCAAGTACTTAAAGGGTACAGCTAGCATGTGTTTACGCTTGGAAAATAGCAATGCATCTATTGTAGGTTACACGGATGCGGAGTATGCGGGTTCTCTGGATCGTAGAAGATCCACATCTGGCTATGTGTTCGTGTTTGTTGGAGCATCTGTCTCTTGGAGATTGTGTCTCTAAGACTGCACGTCTTCATCTACCACTGAGGTAGAATATGTTGCTGCGTTTGACGCAAGTAAGGAAGCCATATGGTTAGCTCGTCTAGTGGGAAATTTGGGCATTGATGAGGTTCCAGTATTGCATTGTTATAGTCAGAGTGCCATTGCTTTGGCAAAGAATCTGGTGTTTCACTCAAAGTCAAAACACATAGAGGTTAGATACCATGTCATACAAGATGCATTGGCTGGCAAGCACATCGAGCTTGTCAAGGTTCACACTAATGAAAACCCTGCAGATGCTCTCACCAAGAGCTTGGCCTCATAGCAATTTACACATTGCATAGAACTCATGGGTGTAGGATGAAGCCTACCATGCTTCAAATCTGATTGTTCTAATGCATGTTCTCTCTCCATTGATTACAAGGAAAGATGGTCATTGAACCGTCCTTTCATGATGGACCTCTAATGTATTACTTGCAAGTATATTTTGAACAACTACTACTACGGAGATGGTATTGGGATCATTCTCACTTTGTGAATTTGGGTGTGATCTTGTGAACAAGCATGCTTACATAAACCCATCACCAAGCATGATTTTTGACCAATGACTGTTACAAGGATGGTCTTGGGACCATGCTTGCTTTGGGAAGTTGGGGATGGTCATGTGAAGCATGCTAACATAGTCTCATGACCAAGCATGATTTTAAACAAACACTACTACAATTATGGTATTCACTCAATTTGTGATTTTGGGCATGTTCAAGTGGTTTAGCATGCTAACATAGTCCTATTATCAAGCTCAGATCCATGTATTTATATATGGTATATGGAAAAAGAAGCATGCTAAATAGTCCCATCACCAAGAATCCTATTGAACAATAGGTATAACTACAACGATGTTTTTGGGACTATGGTCAATTTGTGAATTTGGGCATGGTATGTGACCAAGCATGCTTTTGAGCAACTACTACAACAATCATGTTCTTGGGATAATTCACACTTTTTCAGGTTGGGCATGGTCATGTGACCAAGCATGCTAGTGTAGGCCCATCATTGTGAACAACAACTACAAGGATGGTTTTGACACCATGCTCACTTTGTGAATTTGGGTTTGATTATATGACCAAGCATGCCCAAATTCACTTTGTGAATTTGAGTGTGATCATATGAACAAGCATGCTAAAAAATAGTTCCATGACCAAGAATAGTAGTATGGTTTGAGAATCTTTGAAAATTTCCCATGAACTTGGGAGCAAGAATCTGAGCATGGTCTTTTGTCACACATGTTTCTTGTGACTTGAGTCTTTCAAATAATGGATTTGACTATTTTTTCCAAATATGTGGAAGGTATTAAGGATGGAAAATGAAATCCTTTTTGTGGTGTTAGCGAAGTAATTTGGGAACCAAACATGTCCAAACCAGAAACATTATCAGAAGGTAGATAAACTTTATCTTTTAAAACTTTTCATATTATACACTATCAACCTAATCAGTTCAATGAAATGTTAGAAATTGATACTATGTGCAAAAAAGATATCATTTGAATACTATGTTAAAATTTGATATTATGATCAAAAAAAGATTCTCTCATTTTGTCAAGTAACGATGTTTGATGCTTTAATTGAAAATATGCGATTGGATTTCATTTCCTTATTGTCAAGCTTGTCTTTTTTTTACATCATGAAACGTTTCATTTCTTTAAGTGCAAGGCCTTGATCTACAAGAGTCAAACACCTCGCTCATTAAGGTGGATTACACAAGAGAAGTTTCATCTACATGTACTCAAACTATGACCATGTCAACAATAGGTGGTGAATTGCTTACAACTTTTATATGTGATAAAATTTAGTAACGATAAACTAGAAACTAACATTTTATCTTGTTTATTTGTTTTGATGCATGTTTTCTCTCCATTGATTATAAAGAAAGATGTTCATTTCATGATGGACCTCTTATGTCTCACTCTTAAGTATATTTTGAATAGGTACCACTATAGGGATGGTCTTGGGACATTAAGAGGTTGGACATGGTCATGTGACCAAGCATGCTAACAAAATACCATGACGAAACATGCTTCTGAGAAGCTACTACTACAAGGATGGTCTTGAGAACATGCTCATGTAACTACTGTAGCAAGTATCTTATTCTATTCAATCCGTCGTCAAAACTAGGAGATAAAAACTTCTAGTGTCCCAAAATAACATATTCTAGTCCCAACAATGTTCGTACTCATCCTTGTGGTCCAATGTATAAAATTAAGTGTAGTAAAATAGCTTGTAGAGCCTCCTACGAGAAAAAAAGGATGGAAAGAATGGTCTAGTTGTATTGCACAAAAATAGACCCACAATGTTTCTCACTGTCTCAGTTCTTCTTACTATTTTGCAAGCATCTCCTTCTTCTTCGCCTTGTTGAAATATTTATTCAACAAAATTTATGCTTGGATTCATTATTCACAGCCAAATATGGAAGGGGAGACTTTGCACAAAAATTAAAGTCGCATGCAAGGAGAGACTAGTAGAGGGAGCACAGATCTGAGCCCCCATGGCCCCATCCAAGGTTGTAAGAGCCAACAATCATCCACTAGGCTAATTTGTCAAGTATGTTATACAATCCAAAAAGATAAATTTCTTGTGTACAATATGCTCATAATTGGGGGTTGTCACTCTTCTTGCCCCCTTATCTTAACTCCCCTATTCCAAAAGTAGCTCTAGTTCTCTATCAACTATTTTAATATTTTGTTGCTATTGTTGTAATCGATCATTACAAAGGAGTGTTTAGTCTGGCAGCCAACCATCTGCAAAAATTGGTTGTTGCTATAGTATTTCAATTACCAAAAGGCTCGAGTCTGTGTGTGTGTGTGTGTGTGTGTGTGTGTGTGAAGTGTGGTAGATTGGTTATGCCATTTCTCTCTTGAACAACACGTCTTGAGGTCAACTCTCCTCGTCAAATAGATGTTCAAGGTCCCTTGGGATAGTTTCCTATACGACGTTAAAATACTCTTCTTCTTCTTCTTCCCCTCCTCTCTCTCTCTCTCTCTCTCTCTCTCTCTCTCTCTCTCTCTCTCTCTCTCTCTCTCTCTCTCAAGTGTGGTAGATTGTTTATGCCATTTCCCTCTTGAATAACAGGTCTTGAGGTGAACTCTCCTTGTCGGATAGATGTTCAAGGTCCCTTGGGATAGTTTCCCATACGATGTTAAAATAGCCTCCTCCTTCTTCTTCTTCTTCTTCGTCTCTCTCTCTCTCTCTCCCCCCACAACACACACACACACACACACACACACACACACACACACACACTAAAGTACTAAATTGACCCAGTATCAAAACATCCTTGCAATCTCTCTCTACACTTGCATCACTTATTATATTGGTGCTTGTCTGCTTGCTAGTCAAAGGCGATGATGTAGATTGTTCTTAACTTGGTGACGAAGCAGTAAAGTTTGTATGGGTGGTGGTTGAAGCACATCATAGCAAAAAAAAATTGATTTTCTAGGTAGGTAACTTTTAGCTCTACAAGCAAGAAAATATATATACAAGATAAGATGCAAGTGAAGCCTCTACTCGTTGAGTCGTAGGTCTTGATTGCCAAATGAGCTAGAGGAGGAAGCATGTAGATCTCATGATGAGAACCCCTCATCACTGGCAACAAAGCATTCGTAAGAAAACCGATTACTGCATCTACATCATGTAGATACTGAGAGGATTTAGGAGGTAATATATCCTGTGAACTCGAGGAGAGAATGGCTTTCACTCATTGCAAGGAGCAACTCTCTTGTTTGTGCACCATAAGTGCCACAAACATCAAAACTAAGAGATACTCTCAAGATAGAAGGGGTAATACAAGTAATGCTATCTTATAGGGGGTCTTTGCGAACGTGAAGATGATGGGCATATAATTTTTTAGCTTGAGGTGTGTCTTGACATAAATGAGATATTTGAAGCTACAAGTAGTAGTTGGTAGGTTGCACTCTCAACTTTCACACCACCACACTAAGGCTTGGGCTATGGTAGTAATAAAATCTACTTTCTGCCCCCTTCACAAATAGCACCTGCTTGCCTAAGAAGCCCATGAGCAGATATGTAGCTCCTCCTCTTCTCCGGTGTGTGTGTGTGTGTGTGTGTGTGTGTGTGTTTGAGAGAGAGAGAGAGAGAGAGAGAGAGAGAGAAAAGAGCAATAATATTTCAACTTGTTTTGGGATGGGCTATAGACTTCAATCACAGCTAATGGAGGTCTCACTATAAAACAAAAGAATAATTCTTTCAAACTCCCAACCTACTTTATCTTTGTAATGAGTGCTTCTTGTGTCACACTCAACCAAATAAAACTTTTGATACAAAAAATAACAATAATTCTCATTTTTCATTAGCAAAAAGGGAAGGCATTACTAAGACCTCACTCTTTTGGGGCAAGCCAAAAAGGGTACACAGCACTATAACCCATGCCCTTTAGAAGGTTTGCGTGTGGAGGGGGATTATTAAGGGATGTGTCAATAAGCACTACCAGCTTGGGAATATTCAAAAAAGAAAATGAATGTTAGAAGGTGCTTCCCTTCAATTATCAGCTTGAAAGGGAAAAAAGAAGGGAGGGGGGATGTGCGTTAACATAGGCAACCAAGGGTGGACGTAGGTAGAGCGACTCTTATCTATTGCAAGAGACCAAGAGGGGAGCAGGCGCATATTCAGTAGCTAGTAGAAGAGTGTATTCATGCCCATAGCCATGGATGAGGGGATACACAGTCCTTTAAAAAAAAGAGAGGCTCCACGATTGGAGCATTGAATGGCTGGTGGCGTGGTGGCTTGTATGAGTCTGCTTATCTTGAATCTCTCGTGTCGAGATCAATTCCAACTCACCATGGGGAATTTTGGTGGTGGTCGACATCATCGAGATAAGCTTGGGAGGAATTTGTGAAAATTCTTTGTAAGAAATGGAAGAAGTACCCAATAGTATGTCCTATTAGTAGGGGATACGAATTTGTGAAGAATATTTTTAAGCCGGATCCCACTTTCTCTCTCTCTCTCTCTCTCTCTCTCTCTCTCTCATGCCCTCCGTCCACGTGTATGAAACCCTATTGCATGGCATGCCTTACTCACGTTGCTGTTCACCAGTGTTCGGAAAGGTTTGCCTCAACTTAGTGTTGAGCCGGTTGGAAATGGAGATTAGCCGGTTGCAAACCATAAAAAAGGAAGCAAAATCAGTAGAATATACAAGAAGGTAGTTCAAAAATCTTGCAAATAGAAAAAACTAGTAGGCCTATTTCTGGTATACATCTTTACAAGGAGGAAATCCAGCCGTTTAGGAAAAAAGATGTTCACTTGAGCAAATGGGTGAGAGGGACATTCAACATGGTTGAGATAATTGACAAACAAGGTGTCCTAAGGGGAGGAGGATAGGAAGGAGGTTGGTGAGGAAAAAGACTTCTTCTCTCTCTCTCTCCCCCCCCCCCTCTCTCTCTCTCTCTCTCTCTCATCTTCCTCTCTTTTTGGACAAGCGAGAGAGGGGGTCGTCCATCCTCAGTACTAAAGGGCACGGGCAATTTAATGAAGCCCAAGCGGTGGGATCTACGGCAACAAAACTAGGACACGGAGATCGAGACGTGCACAACCATAAGATGGCCAGAGTAAACCAGGACACGAAAAAGTAAACTTGGTCAAGCAGAGAGCCTGTCCAAGTTTATTTATCTTTCATGGTTTGCCCACATGTCAACGAAAGCGTCGCGGGTGTAGCGGTTAGTGCATTGGGCTCTCTCGGCGAAGGTGAGAGTTCAAGTCTAGGTGCTTACGACGAGCGCCTATCTTTTTTCACCTTTCATTCTTTTCAAGATCCGCCCGCTTCTCTCCAACTCGTTGATCCCACCGCTCGCCCCTCATTAAGGCTCCGTGCCTTTTAGTGTTGAGGGTCGTCCATGAAGCAAAGCCTGTGAAGGTCCTACTTGAGGGCTATGTATATTGGTGCTGATCAGATTGGGCGAATCTTTATAAGCAATGTTTTTTAATTAGTTTTGTAATAGAGGTTTAGATAGATGCCACAACGTTAAATTTCGAGCGCTAGACGTGCTTGTGTGGCACTGGCGCTTGCCATTGATTTTTGAAAGGTGTCCGCTAGATGGTAATCCTCGTACAATTCCAACACTCATTGTAAGAAGTGGCACTAAATATTGCATATATTTCGAGTGCTTAGGATAAAAGTTACTAAGAAGCAAAGCCTGCACTTCGTTCCAGGTGTATATATCACAACATCCTGCAAGCAGTAGCTTAGAAAGCCAGCTAGAATGGAGCAAGCAGCACCCTGCAATTACCCCCTTTGCATCAGCAGGGTCTTGAACAAGACGGATGTCACTTACTACTTGGTACAAATTGCTCATGCATGCACTTGAGGTTTCAAGTTCTTGCATTTCATGGTCATACTCATACTCTACTGCTACACATTACGCTCACCTGATAGGTAACATGCTGTTGTGCAGGAGATGGGAAGAAAAGCAAGCAAGAAACTGATGGAGATGGGAGTGGAGAAAGAGGCCAGGATTTGTGTGGAGGGCCTAAGTGAGCGCGATTGGCCGGTGAAGATAATCATGCGCCGCCCAGATCATGGGCATGTTTTCGTACTCTCCGGGGGCTGGAAAAGATTCATTGCTGACAACAAGCTGAAGATCGGAAAGGAGCTGCATTTCACATGGAAGGGGCCTCGGGACATTGCCGTCCGGATCGAAAGACGCAGTACTAGAGGGCGGCCTCCTTCTACTGCTGCCGCTGCTAATTACAAGAAACATGAGGTAGCGTGCAAAGCTGTGAATTCCGAGTCTGAAAGATGCGGACGGCGTCCTCTGCAAAGCGAGGCAGTGAGCAAAGCTGTGAAGTGCAATGTCCCCAAAACACCTGTTGAGAGTAGCAGCAAGAAGTGCAAGCTTATGTTCTACATCCACATGCAAGAAGCCCTGCGCCAGCCCTTGACGACATGCAGCTTTGCTTGGGTAATCCTCTCTTTCTCTCTCTCTCATGAGGATTTTGTCACATTTTCTGAGGCAATTTGCGTCAAGTATTTCAATTTGTCAATTTTTGCAGGACTTACCCATTGAGATTTCAAAAGCTATGTTTGAGCTAGATGGTTGCAAGTTGGCTCTTTTATGCAAGTGCAACAAGGCATGGTTTTCGTCGGTGACTAACCAAGGTAAGACCCTGACCATGCACAACACGCTACTTTTCTGTAAACATCACAATGTAAATGAGGGAGACTTATGCATCTTTTGGGGAGACAATTTAAGCAATAAGACTCTCCATATATGTCTCTATAGAAAGGGACATGCAAAACCATGTTGTCCCATAAGTAGTTAGCTTAATACATTTTTACTGCACCCATACCATTAGGTACATTGTAGTTCTTTATGTGTTTTGGGTCTTCCAAAGTATAACTAAGGGTGATTTTGGGTGAAAAAAGTTGGAAGTCGGAAAATTTTGTTTTGGCTTATGAACTATTTATTGTAGTACCATATTTATGAAGAAGCGATTTTGATTAAAAAACGATAATTGATTCAATTTTAAAGGAAATTGTAGTGCCCATGGGTCAAGCATAACCAGAGTACCAATGAAATGGCACGTCAAATTGTCTCGGATTTGTATCTATTTGCCTGCATAAGGCCTTAGTAAAGCATAGAACTCTTTGGAGCAATTGTTGATCGTCCGATAAAGCTTATCAGGTAGCGCTACTCGGCAAGTTAACTATGGAAAACCTTTCTTGAGCATAGACTTATGTATATGTGTAGGTTAGGGTATTGACACACTTCCCATCTTCTATTTCTATTTGTACAAGGAGAAACATTCAGTGGTGAGTTACTCTTCAGATGAAATCCCTTTTTCTATTTTTATGAAGAGGGACATTTGAGTAGCGAGTATTTTTTCGTATCTTCTTCGGTATGCTATTGCATCTTGTCACCTTGTTTTTTGATATCTATACTATTATAAAAGGGGGAGGGATCTTGCCCCACCCATCCCCTTGGAGCAATTGGTTATGCATCAAAATTTTGCGACATACTTGTATAAAGCACATATAGTTCAAAAGTTAAATGGGGGAAGCTTTGCCCATTCCGACCATGAATACCACGACGTGGTCATTTCTATGTCTCTCCTACACTACAATCTCAAGTCCTCCCTTTGTATGTTGTACATGTTGATTGGTGGTCTAGATATCAATTAAAATCTTTCTTTTTAGAACTGCTCTTTGTTGATTGAGTGCTCATGTCTACAAACCATAGCGAAAAATTGCTCAACGATTGGATCTTCACCCTCAAATCTGACCTGAAAAGATTCAAACAAAAGAAGACATAAAATCCTCCACTCCCACCATTTGATATGGTTAGTTAAAACTAATCTCATAGTTGCAAATAATTACACCAAAAATATACAGAGCATAGTATACATGACAGTGCTACAACAAATTAGATTAATTTTAAAGCTTGTACAAAAATCAAGCTATTGAGTGTATCTTGTTGTTTGAGACCTCCCAGGAATCTCAATTGGTTTCATACTTTTGACCTTAAGAGTCCTCAACCATAATTGTCATCACCATTTCTCGAAATTGGCTTTCATCTTTCGAGTACCACCTTTATAGTAATCAATTACATGCATAGATGTTCCTTTGATCTTGCTAATATATGCATGTGGTAATATAATGGCATGTTTTTTCGTGGGTTTCCTAATCCCATTTTGTTGGTTGGAGAAAGTGTTGTTTAACATGACCAAACTTTGAGAGTCTTATCACTTTCCCTTGCTTAAGACATCAAATCTAGGCGTGGGGGAGAGAAAAACCCTTTCTCTATTCTAGGAGTTCGACTCTTCTTACAAACTTGAATGTGAGGATTGTCTCTCACATTCACATATAACATTCCTTGTAGAATCCACGGTGATTGGTAGAGGGGTAACTTATCGCCCTTCAGTTAAGGTCGGGTGCTTACGACTTAAATATGTGTGCTAACTTTCAAGACATTGGTGTTGGGCATGAAAATTGCAAGGCATCCTTGCACATCCAAAGAAAGGGAAATTTCCAAGAGTGTATTCCATGGAAAAGGTTGTTTGGTATTTTAAACCAAGTTAGAAGTGTGACGTTAAACATCTCTTCACACTCATCTTTAAAGCTCCCTCTAAGAATCGCCAAACACTTGTAACTTTGAAGTCGTTTTCGTCCCCTAAGAATCACAACACACCGAGATCCTTATAACATGATAACAATGTAAATTGAAGCATCATAATCATCAAACATGGTGTCATGTTAAATAGGATGAAGTGATAAGTATATATTTGTATAACTAGATAGTGAGTTTCAAAAAACATTGAAGACTTTGCTATTTTGGAATTTAGGTATTTGTTTGCTTGGTCATATATTGATATGAACGGAGCAGATATAGCTGTATGTCAACACACTATAAATTTGAAAACAGATAGTATCAACGATGAAGCAACAAAGATAGGTGAAGGAACACATTGATAAACTATTGGTAGTTGGTTCTATGTACCTACTAGATAAAGGTACTTGGTTGTCACCAATTGTAATTTTCCCAAAGAAGAATGGGAAAATTAGGGTCTGTGTAGATTCCAAGAAATCAAATACTACCACAATTATTGATCCATTTCCTTTGTCATATTGTGATACAATGCGGGATGCAGTAGCAGGAGAGGAGATATACATCTTTTTAGATGGCTTCAATGGGTACACAATCAGACTAGAATGGATTTGAAGGATAGGGATGAAATATCTTTTATCACTAAAAGTGGAGTATATCTTTCTACGAAGATGAACTTTGTACTAAAGAATGCACCACCTACTTTTCAAAAGCGGGTTATGGAGGTGTTTGGTCCTTATTTAATCGCATTTGTGAATGTTTTTTTGGATGATTTTGAGTGTTTCACGAGACAAAAAGGATCGTGTCAAGAATTTGATCATTGTTCTTTTGTGTGCGTTTGCACTTGCTAAAGCTCTACATGCACTTTTTTTTCACCACCCATGCCTTAACAACCATTAGCCATTGTAGTGGCAGAGTCTACTCTTGCATCCCCTAAGCAAGAACAACCAAAAGCCATGAAAGTGAGAAGGTCTAGACATTGCTCTAGACCTATTGCTCAAGCAAGGCCATCATCATCAAAAGTGATGATTGAGGATGACTTGTCGACACATTTGGAGGAGTTGTCTCTAGCAATGGATATGGGACCAGTTGAGTACTACTTGAAAATGAAGCAAAATATCGACTTCCAAGTTGTTGTACACAAGGAATGGCTATTGAAAATTGGTCTTTTGGATTATGTTGTGCTTCCATGGAACCATTGGAGGCTTTCAGATTTCAACGAATCAAATGGTATTTGAAACAGATTTGTGTGCTAGTGAAGCTTGAGTACATCTCAAAGGAGAACTATGCAATTCTCAATGCTGCTAAATGTTGCTAAATCTGGGAGACGTATAGGATGGACCAATTTGTTTTTCAATAGGTTAAATACTGAAATCTAGCAAAAGAGAAAGAAGAGGGACAAGAGTACAAAGATTGGAGCATTTTCAAGAGTCTTGCAAATACATGCCATCAATATGACCTCTTTGGGGGGGAGCACTCCTCGAAAGATGGACATGCAATTTTTGGCAGGTAGGGATTCTTCCATGTCACGAAAAGCAACTGGGGAAAGTAAGGATACAAAATTTAAAAGAGAAAAGAAGGAATTTAGAAAGAAGAGCCTGTAGGATGTAAATCAGGGTCAAGCCACATCTTCAATTAGTCTTCAGGAACATGAGGATAATTGGAAATCTTTAGGGAAATAATTTGATGTTGATATGGAAACACTATAAGCAGCTCTTAAGGTAACTCCAGAGCAGGAAACACCAAGTCAGTTCTCCATTAAGCCCTCCTTGAATCTCAAAAGGAAGAAGATGGATATTCAAGAAACTAAAGATAAAGGAGAACTGTTATTGAGCAAAGTTGACAATGAAATAGGCATTGTTGATGCTTAAAAAGGCCTTCGAGCTGGTTTACAATTTTTGTGGGGCAAGACCAACTTAATTATAGTGTTCTCCAAAGGGAGAAATTTCAATTGTAGATTAAGATTTTTGATATTCAGAGAATATCAAATAGGTCAAAAGAGGATGTAAAATGGATTAAATATCAGAAGGAGTGCATTGAACATTTAAAATCAGAATTGAAGAAGGCAAAGGAGAATGTTATGTTTTACAAGTTTCAATTGGATAGAAGACAAAATATTGTACAAGACCTTAAAGGATGAAAGGAAAAGTGGGATGTCAGTATGATTGAGCATATAGAGTTGTTGTAGTATGATTACTCCAAGATCCAATTAAAAAATAGTATTCTATTGAGCATAATTCAAGCATGAAAATAATTTTAGGGAAAACTAAGAGGCACGCCAGATGATGATCTTGACTTAGACGGTTGGTATATGTCAAGCCAAGATGTAGAGGTGCTAAATTTTGAGGTCAGAAAACAGGGAGAGCAAAGTATGGTTGGAATTGAGGAAAAGGAAGTTTTCCTTAGCAATTATTCCTTATCACGCATTTGCTAAAGAGGACCAAAATGTTGAGTATGTGCTGTTGCAAAGGAAATGTGAAGTACTAGATAAGGACATGGCTAAGTTAAAGGAGAGAGTAGCTACAAGAAAAGTTCAGGTGCATATTCAGGAAGTGGAATCAATTGTAGGATTTGGCAAGGGAACTGAAGCACAAGTGGAGTTGTTTACATTGGCCATTAGGGAGAATCTGTACTCTCAAAGGGGCCCTATAAGGAGGTTTGACTTTGCCTCTCTTGTCCAAAGTAGGCAGCTTGGTGAAGTACATAAATGATTTGTCAAAACCTATCGACTAGCATATCATTGGAATTATCTTAGAAAGTAGGTTCTAAATCCCAAAACTCGACCAAATTTGAAGTTGACCTGTAGAACTTATGGCCTCCCCACTGAAGCTAAAAGTGGGGAGAGATTTCATTTATAAGACCGAGTTGTCACATCAAAAAATGGAATCGCTTAGAATATAAGGAATTTGATGGTATGCTATATAATATCAATGGATAGATAACGATGAGTACATTCTAAATCCAAAAGGTGTGACAATTTCTGATTTCATTTGTAAAAGTTTTGGACAAGAGGGAGAAAGTCAAAGTCCTTATAGGGCCCATGCGAGTCAAAAATTTTTCTAATGCAAAGTTGTGGAGAGCCAAGAAAGTATAGAAGAAGGAGAAAAAGTGCAAGAAATTGCAGGTAATGTTACAAATTTGAATGACAAGCAAGTTGAGTTTTGAGGTATTAGTACAGAAGTTGTTTAGGAAATACTTGGGGAAAGTATAGCAACAAAGGAACTTGTTGATGTTACTTAGAAGGAGGAGCAAGGTCAGGAAAAGAAAGAATCTGAAGATGTCCTAAAGAAAATCATGAGAATCAAGAAAAATGATTTATTGGTAGAAGATTATGCACAATAGTGTTAAGTATGGAGCTTAATTTATCCCTTCTAATTTTTTGTATTAAAAATGCAAATTTATAAAGCCCTTTATGAGGGAAGCCATTGTGCGTGAAGAAAAATCACTCGCCAAAAACGAAAATTTTCACGGCCAATCTATTATGGCCGGGACGGCAATCGGAAGGTGGTTGGAAAATGGTCGGTCGGTTGGCCGGTGGGTGGTGGTCAGAAGTGAACGGCCGGTGGGAGGTGGCTGAATTCAATGGGCGGTGGCCGATTTCAAGATGGGAATTGTCTTCTCAAGGGCGACAACACATGGGCGCATTGGAGAGTCCAAGTCGGACTTGTCAACACAAGGGCGGCTACGCACGACTGCCTCTTATAAGAGAGGGAAGCCCTTTTGGCCTCTAAAAGGAGGCCTCTTCTACACACAAAAATGGATTGTGAAGCATTGTGTGCATTCGGAAGTTGATATGAGGATGTGAGAGTGAAGCAAAGCAGGAGCTCCAAAATGGTATAATCCTTTTGTAGTCAACTTTTTGTTTCGAAGTACTAAAGCCATTGAGTGACTAATTTCCCGTGGACGTAGCCCACATTGGGTGAACCACATATCTCATGTGCTCTCTCTCTACTCTACTCTATAATCTCTCTTGTGTGAAAATTATTTCTCTCCATAAAGTAAACTACTCAATTATCTACTTAGCTATGTTATATGTCCTAACAAATAGTTCAATAAACGAATGAATAGAGTGCAAGCAAATCAAAGACCATCTTGGGAGAAATTGGCATATTAATTTTCTAGAGGTTTGAGGAAGAAACTAAAGAGTTCTATTGTAGGGCATGCACCTCTCACCCAACCATAGGATTTTGGCAATCTAGTAGATGCAGTAATCAGGGTTGATAGAAGGTATGTGACAATTGAGTAGAATAAAAGTAAGAAGAAGGAAACCAAGAATGATTTAGATTCGGATGAAGATGAGGATTCAAATTCAAATTCATATCAAGAGTCAAATATTGATGAGGATGAAGAGGACACTTGGAGTGCAAAGAAGAAAAAGAGACCAAAGAAGAACAAGGATGCCAAGACAAAGAAGGAAAAGGGAAAAGGAAAAAAGAAGAATGGAAAATCAGATTCTAATGATGCTACTAGTGTCAACAAACTGATTCTGAAGAAGTTGGAGGAGATTCAATCTTAACCATTTGCAAATCCTTAAAAACAACCATTCTGTCAGGTATGTCAGGTTGGACATGATTATAAATATTGTATACTATAGCTCTAACTTTAGGGGAAGAAGACCATAACATATTCTTGCAAAGATGGGATCAGGGGCCAACGTAGTGGCATCACAACCCTTGAGGACTAGATTTCAGAATTCAGCTCAACCAAAGCCATTTCAGCAAGGAAAATGGTAAAATGTGCAACGATATCAACAACCAAATAATCCAACGCAACCATGTACTTATTGTGACACTTTGGGACATAGGCAGGGACTTGCATGTGCACTTTGGTTTAAACACATGAATGAGAGAGGAATTCTAATTGTGAATTACACCCCTATCAATGCATGAGCAAGCTTTTAGTGATGGAAGGATGAAGGCACCAACTCAAGTAAATGCAATGCTTTTGGAAGAAATGCCTTATTCAGTTGACCAACATGATAGTCAAGGAATAGGTAGAAATTAACAGCAATATACTAAGCAACCACATGCAAAACTTAAAAAAGCAAAAGGTGATCCTTTGCATTGTTTTCATTGTGATTTCCCTACATGTATTAAAATTGAAGAGGTGTTGGAGAAACCTCTGGAAGTGAAAAGCCTAGTCATCACCAGGTCAAAAGAAAAGTTCAAAGAAAATCAAGAAGATCAAGGAAAAAGCACCCATTTCATTGAAGGTGGGACAATTAATGAAGTTAGTCCTTGATTTTCGTCAGACTTTTTTTAGAAAAATCTCAAATCAAATTAAAGACAAGGAGGAGAAAAAGAAGGGGGAAAACACTCCAATTGATTTAGGCCAGATTTATGGTGGAGATGTAGCTCTAGTAGATGTGGATTACAAAGTGCATGTGATAAATATTAGCATTGGGAAGGTGTACCTTTCTAATGTGTTGGTGGATGAAGGTTCAAGAGTGAATATTCTCCTTGAATCAGTTTGAAAGAAGTTGAATCTCTTAAAGTGGGAACCAACACCTTTTCAAGTTAAGATGGCTGACCAAAGGTGTTATGAGCGCGTATAGAGCTAGAAGAGAGCAAGAGGAGGTGCTGACAATGTATAAGAACTTGGACTTGATGATAAGCTTAATATTGATTACAAGACTTAATACTTTATTAAAAGAGATAGATACAAGACTTGGATTACATGACTTGAGTACAAGACAAGGCTTGAATGCAAGGACAAGACTTGAACATAAGAACTAGAAGAGGGATTTCCTCATAAGAGCCTCACAATTGGTGTTGGAAAGACCGAGGGGCTTGGGCCCAAGACCCCTATTTATACTACTGCTTCAGGAGGTTACTTGTGGAGGTTAGAACTTTCTAGGTTCTTGTTGAGGAGGTTAAAATCTTGTAGAACCTTCTTGATCCTTCTAGTTCTTCTAGAACCTTTTGGATCCTTCTTCAACTTTGTAGAGATTTTCAAAAAGTTTTAGATTATTTCGAAATCTTCTCCAAGCTTCTAGAGACTTATTGATCCTTCTAGTTCCTTCTTCAACTTTCTAGAGCTTTCTAGAAACTTCTAGATTCTTCCAAAATCTTCTCCTGGCTTCTCGAAACTTCTAGAATCTCCTTGAAACTTTCAAAACCTTCTAAAATCTTCTAGATTCTTCTAGAGCCTTCTAGTGATGATGTAGGCGATGACACAACCAATGATGCAGGCGATGATTGACTCTAAAGCATCCATGACATTACCCCCTCCTCTAGCGATGAGTTCCACGAGGAGCGGTGGTGTTCCTTGACTGGGACTTCCATGGATGCTGCTGATGGAACTCTTGGACTTTGAGAGATGCATGCTGAAAATTGTGTGTTGGTTCCCAGGTTCATTCATTGACATCATAGCCTTTCCAATACACCAAGTACTGTAACCTGCCATGCAAAACTCAAGAATCTAGGACTTTCTCGACCTCATATTTGTCATATCCTTGAATCTCAACCGAAGGAGGTGGTTGTAGGGCTCTTCCTGGGATCTTAGATTTTTGACAAGATTCTAGGACTGAGACATGAAAGACCGGATGGATTTTCATGGATGAGAGCAATCGGAGTCGATAGGTGAATGGATTGACTTGAGGGATATGAATTGTAAGTTCTTTCTGAATTACAGATAACTGTTGTGTAAGATGAATAGCAGATGGATTCTTGACTTGATGGTGCCTGTGGATATCCCGTTTGGGATGTTGATCATAATTAGAAAAGAATAGAGTGTGTCGGGGGAGGCATGAAAACTGTTACTATAAGAGAATTTTGCTATTGGTAGGATCTTGACCCAATTATCCTGGTGATAATTGATAGTACAACGGAGATACTGTTCCAAAACTTGATTTACTCTCTGTTTTTCCATCACTTTGTGGGTGATTTGCTGAGGAGAGGTTGATTTGTACTCCAAGTAGCTTGAATAAGCTTTTCCAAAAGCTAGAGATGAATTGTGGGCCTCGATCAAAAACTATGTCATCCGATAATCGTGATAACGATAGATATGTTGTAGAAAGAGTTTGATCGTACCTTTGTCGGTGATGGTGTTAGTGGTTGGAGTTAAGTGTGCCATTTTTGCAAACCAATCCACGACTACTAAAATGGAGTCAAATCCTTGTGACATGGTTTGCTTGGAATGGGCAAGGGATGGACTAACCCATGAGGACGGTGACGAGGGGACTTTGATCTATTTGCAAGTGTCACAAGTGCGTACATACTCCTTGACAAGCTTCCACATTTGAGGCCACCAAAAGTCACGCGTTAGGGAAAATTTGGACTCTTAATAGGGCCCTATAAGGAGGTTTGACTTTGCCTCTCTTGTCCAAAGTGGGCAACTTGGTGAAGTACATAAACGCTTTGTCAAAACCCTATCAACCAACATATCATTGGAATTATCTTAGAAAGTAGGTTCTAAATCCCCAAACTCCGACAAATTCAAAGTTGATTCATAGAAGTTATGGCCTCCCGATTGAACTTGAAATGTGGAGAGAGATTCCATTTATATGACGGAGTTGTCACATCAAAAAATGGAATCTTCTAGAATATAAGGAATCTGATGGCATGCTATATATCAATGGATAGATCTCAATGAGTACATTCTAAATCTAAAAGGTCTGAAAAGTTTTGATTTCATTTGTAAACAATTTATCGTGCATCCGTTTTGGAAAAGAGGGAGAAAGTCAAAGTCTTTATAGGGACCATTTGAGAGTCCAAAATTTCCCTAATGAGAGAGAAGCTCGATTGTCTTATTAACATGGAAGATCATGCCATTGCTGAAGTACCTCCAAGAGTGTTGGTCTTAGCGGAATATAGAGAAGACCCTTATAGTAAATTAGTCCATCGATTTCTTGAAAGTTCTCATTAATCCCTTGTCCTTGTAGTTGTTGTCTAATATTAGGAGCAAGTGGGTCTTTGGCAATTTGCATCTTCACCTTAGAAAGAAAAGTAGAATCTTTAGGATCTTGACTCATGGTGGCATTTAGCTTAAGGTGCTCAGGTTTCAAAATCACTAACTCTTGTTGATCAAATGTTGCGTTGCCTTCTCTAGGTGCAAGGTAGGATCTTCTTGATAAAGCATTCAGATTACCTTGTTGACGGCCAGGCCTATTAGAGATAAGTACCACTCTACCTGGCTTGGCGACGATTCAAGATGCGTGATGCTGTTAGCGGCTGGACACACCCAACAGAGAATGATTGCTCGACGGAATATTATTTTTTTGTAATTATTCTTTAATTGAGAAAACCCAACATTTCACCTTTGTAAATAGTGGGGATTGCAGAAGCTTCCAGATTATATCCCATTTTTGACATTTAGATTGAGTAGATGGTAAAATTGGAACCTTAGGGTTTGATATTGTAAGGTATTTATACCACTTTTGACCTTAATGAGAACACCTTTGTCATTTTTAAAAAATTTCCGTTTGTGTGAGTGAGCGTACTGTGTACGAAAGAGAGTGAGAGTTTCATCTTGACGCTACGCGTGCACCGGTGGTTTGAATCGAGTGCGGAGAAGTGCAGCGCGTTGCCCCCGACGAGAGCTACGCGCCAATACTTACATTGCGGGTGTACGGTCTGGTTTTGCGAACTCGACCCACAAGCTACATCTGGTGATTCGGTGAGCATACGTTGTCTGTTTTCGCATTTCAGTATATCCACGCGTTCGCATTGAGTAGAGCTACACATTAGGCACATTAGTTTTTTTTGGAAACGACGACCTGCAAATTTCGACCAGACATCCTACGTGATTTTGCACCATGTGTTTGAGGTTCAGATTTTGGTTCATGGACCTTATGGAGAGCGAGCCTAAAGGTGTTAGTAGGGTCTCTTTCAAGTTCTGTGGCGTTTCGAGAATGTTTAATGGGTATTTGGCTCTTGAAAGTGTTGTAGGAAATCTCCTCTTATGCACTCTTGAAGGCTGTAGCTTAGACATTGGGTAGAGACCTCTGTAGGAAGTACTCGAGAGTCGGTCGAGTGTAAGTTGACACCCTATGCTTGCTTTCACGCGCCTGCGGGCCGAGCTACGTCCTTAGCTGACAAATCTTGTTAGGTGAGTTCTCGTTGTGCTGACGAAAACTCTAGGTAGGTGACCGAGACTAATCCTTGAGGATAGGGATTCTCTGGCTTTCCAGAGTTTCGTTTTACATTTAGATAGGATCAAAGGATGGAGGACTCTCTAGGTCTTATGAGTCGTATAGGGAGCGAGTGTTTGGCCTAGATCCTTCGACTTAGGTAGTTTTATGTATTAGTTGAATTATGGTGTAGAGAATAGGAGTTGGAGTGGTAGAAGTGATGAAAGGAGAGCTTGAGAGTCCAGAGAGGCCAGGAAGCAACCGAGACACCAATATCACCATCTCACATGATGAGTACGAGTAGAGTAAGTAGGACATCATGATTTATGATCTGGAGCATTTCATGCATGTTATATTTTCTGTTAGACTCGTCACAAGGTTGTAAAAGACGGAAAAGAGTGTTTAGAAGCTGAAGTGAAGTTCAAAAATTTCTATGAGTGTTTTTGATAGAGCTGGAGAGTATCACAAAAATTTCTGTCAGGAAAGATTTAAATTTTAAGCCAGGAGACATCCTATGCGTGTGTTCAGTGTGTTCAGAAGGTAGGTTTTACCCTATTTTCACCTGGGAAGTGGAAGTTGACCATATCTTGACAGGATAAAGTATGATAGAAAGAAAATTGCCAGACATCCTACCCAAATTGTGCTAAGGCATTATTTTAAGACCAAAACCATAGGATGGTTGCATGAGCATGATCTGCATGATTTATTGAGTGCTTGAGAAAGGTTTCATCTCAATTGGGTGAGAAAATTGGGTTTCAAGCAGACTTTAGTATTTTTGACTGAAAAAGGCTAGGACAGCTAAAATTGGGGTCTTTTGAAATCCAAACTAAAATCTAAGCAAAACACTGGGTTTTTGATATCAAGAGGAAGCTGTGGCTCAAGTTTGGGGTCAAACAGACCATATAGACATTCTACACGTAGGATGTGTTCTGTGTGATTTAGCACTCCAAACCCAGCTTTGGGCATACCAAAGTGATTAGCACCTTAAGAGGAGTCTATGCTTTGCATTTGAAGCTATTTTGAGTAGTTAGACATCTTACGTGTAGAATGTTTAATACATGAAATTGAAGCCAGAAACTGACTGTAGGCATAGCAGGGTGTTGTATAGCCTGAGGCAAGCCTCCTAGTAAATTTTGGTCCAAATTCGAGTTGATTTAACTGGTCAGATCAACATCAGGCTGCTGGAACAAATTTTTGATCCATTGACCAGCTTATAGGTGTCCAAATCAAGAAGTAAAAACAGCTGTGGACTCAGCACATCAAGGGGAATCTATAGTGCAAAATCCAGGCTAAACAGAGCAGATAGACATCCTACGCGTAGGATGTCTACATGAGAGAAAAGCTGACCGAGGAAATAGGGTGATGTTTTGGTTGACTTAAGAGTTCCTGAATTTCTTTCAGAAGTGAAATTGGACCTTATTTGACCTTTTGACGGGGCAAAGACGAAATTAAGACTTTACCGGTAAATTGACCAACATCCGAGGGAAGTATAGTTCCAGATTAGTAGACCTAATCAAGAACATAAGAAGTGTATAAAATATAGTAGTGCTTGAGGTTAACTCTCCAGTTATACCAATCATTACTAAGACCACCTCTAGCGGTTAAATGCTTTGATTCGATTGTCGAAATTAAACGCTTATATACAGGTATATTCAGCAGGGCAAAGCAAGAAGTTGTGCGAAAACTGATCCTTTGCCAGGTGAGTGGTTGGATTTGTGTTAAATTGCACTGTTAAGTTTGATGAATTAAAGATCAGGAAGACACATTCTTAGAGATCAAAATGTGGCAGGTGATTAGGGTAGCTTAGTGTCCACCGAAGAGAGTGTAACTGAGGCAAGGCTAGATCCACTATCACCGATTATTGAGGAGGCTAGTGATACTGACACTTCATTAGACAAGTCCTTCATGATGGGGATTTAACATCCAAGAGGTTTCTCCGATGAAGGACCAATGCTAGGAGGAAACACCTTCCAAAATCCTTTGAACGATTCAAAGTTCACGATAATTTTCTTAGAAGGAGCAAACTTGTGGGGAGCCCTAGTTTATTCTGACAATCGAGGACGTAAGTGTATTTGTATTGAAGAAAGACCTTCTCAGAGACTGGAGATAATTTGAGTTTATGACGATGGAGATAGATTCAGAGACAAAAAGGGGAACTACTATCTGATAGTTAGTAACACTGAGGATTACAACAGATATGGAGATAACATGGCAAAAGGAAAAATGGTTTCGAAAAATCAAGAACCGCCTCCAAACATTGATGGACCTGGAGCTCTTTTTATGTATGATAAGAAAACGACCAGGATAACTATCCATAATGAGAATGTGGGAATTTACAAGCATAAGAGCGAGGGAGTAGTTTCTTATTTTCGATGCAAAGAACCCTACCCAACCGAATTAAGCAAAGATAAGGTTCTTTACTTATTCTCTTATGAAATTGCTATGGGGAAGGATATCATTTTTGTTGATAGGTACGGGCGAGAATACAAATGTATTCTCCTAGAGGAGGTAGAAAAGGCAACAGTTCCAGAGACATCAACATATGCCCTCGAAGAAGTACCAAGGGTCACCTACATCCCTAGCAAGTCGACAAATCCATTTTCAAAAGAGTACGACGCGACCCCACATTCTATCCGACAACAGACTTTCAACTACCAGAACCAACCAGCAACCCAACCATCGTTGCAGGCATGGCTTCGACAGAGTGCAACATTAGAACAAGACCGAAACCGAGATGGTTATCAAGCCGCACGAGGGCTAAAGGATTTACAAGAACCACCACTCTATTCACAGTATCAAGGCGAGAGTAAGCCAAAAACTCAAGGGTCAACAAAGCTTGGAAGACCACCCATAGAACAAGTTCGACGAGATGAACCATCTCTTGCAAAAACCGTCAAAAATTACGGCTTAGGAGCACCAATGGGAGAGGAACCCACCCACTACTGAAGGCCAGAGGAGGTATATCGAGTAGGACAAGGAGAACCAATGATGAGATTTGTAGACCATCGTAGAATTAGACCTTCTCAGGTGCAAAAATGGGTAAACAAAAAATACAAGGGAAATAGAGATTATAGAGATCATGTAGCAGCCTTTGTGCGTGTAATTAGAGTTGAAGAGGTGTTAAACTTTCCTACCCAATTTGCAGGGTTTGGATTGACCCTAGAGGAGAATGCTACTACTTGGTTTGACTTGGTGGAGCGTAGAGACTTTGAGTCTATGGAGGAGGTGTTCGACGAGTTTATCGCGGAGTTCTCACAAAGGGGGATACCTCATAATACATTCTCACAAATCTATAAATTCAAACAAAAAGAAGGGGAGTCTGTGCAAAAGGCAGCCCTACGAATAAAAAGATATGTTAAGTTCTGTCTTGTGGAAGAACTGCCAACTCAGTCCAGATTTATGCTTATACTTATTCAAGGACTAAGAAATGCAGAGCTCCAGAAGGACTTACATATGAAGAGGAGTACGACTAAGGAGGCTCTTTACCTTGTAGACAATTGTACGGTCTACAAGGAGGTGAATTCAAGGATCTTGATGACGATTCATCCTCACAACAAAGTGAAAGCAAGTCCGCTAAGACAACACCGAAAGGAGAACTAGCTGTAAGCCAGTAGCAGCTTGTAGAGGAAGTGCTAAAAAAGATTAACCTCTATGTCAAACCTCAGGCTAAACAACCAAAATGGTGTGCTATTGAATAAAAATGGACAAACCATGTGACGGAGGAATGTTATTATAACAAGGGATATGTGAGAGAGAGACCTTATGCTCCCCAAACTCAGGTAGCATCTCCTCAACTTCCACCGATGCGTAGGTATCAAGCAGGCACCCTACCAGGGATTGTAGGTGTAGAAAGATCGCAACCAGTGTTGGGACAACAACCACGCCTACTAGGATTACGACCAGTCGGCATAAGATACACACCAACAGTAAATGAACCAGAGGAGAAGGCTTTGGTGCCTATGCATGCGCATTACGAAGATCCCAATGTATATGCTGCAAATTCTGTCTATTATCCACCAGAAGAACCCACAACGCCAAAACCATGGACTATGATGAGAAGTGCAGGACCACCAACAGCTGCACAGGCAGCAGGAGAAGGAAGATATAGCTTGGATGAACGAACATTGTTGTTCATAGCCAACGGAGGCATGGGCGGACAGAGAAATGCATACCAACAAAGAGGAGCTCAAGGAGCACCTCAACAGCCTAAGGGACCCTGCTACAAGTGTGGTGGAGACCATTGACTAAGAGACTGTCTTCATGATGAAATCATTAGAGTCAACGCATATTGCATCGAGTGTGGAATTACTCATTTGATTCCTGATTTCCCTAAGAACCCGAGCAAATGAGCAAAAACTACCTTGAACATGCTAGAAGCAGTGCCTTCCAGTGGAGGGTCTGAAAACGAGACAGTAATACCTATTCATGCGGTGACATGAGCCCAAGCTTGAAGAATGACGAATGAACCCATAATTGAAGAGCCAAAAACCGATGTCCCAAGTTCAGAGATGAAAAATCAGAGAACCACTTGGAAAGCTACAAAAGCGCATATGAAAGACAGGAGAGAACGAGAGCAAACGGCTCTATCCGAGGAGTTAAAACACACGAAGGATAGATTAGAGCGGTTAGAGGATCTAGCTAGTCTAAGCTCACACACTGCGGCAACCATAGTACCCAAGGAAATAGCAGAACCCAAAAGTGCAGGATCAGGAGGATCAATGTTGGCAGAAAAGATAAATGAGCAGTTAGACGCACTTTTAAAAGCTTACGAAGCCAGACTAAAAAACAACCAAACCCAAGAGCAAAGATGGATGACTTATCCATATGCTGAAATAGAAAAACAAAGGTTGGAAATGTGTAGAAAGATGATTGAAACATCTTAATCCTCGATAGAAAACCCGCTTGGTAAATCTGCAAGTTGGCACCAAGTACCAGCTCCAACCCCTATCAAACCAACTTTGGAGAAACAAGTAGACACGAAGGAGAGACTCACGACTGCCTCTGAGTCTAGGAGAGAACCTACCATAGTGCCAAATACAACAGATGAGACAATTGATGTTTTTCATACTAAAACATTGGTAGAAATGGGTAAGGATTGTAACGATCTAAATGACCTGTGAAAGCAAATCAATGATGCCAACGAAGCTAACATGGTGAGTTACCACATGAATATCACGAGAAAAGAGAAAAATGAGATCTTACCTCTTATTAAAGAATTTGAAGAAAGATCACAAATGAACTTTGATATGCATTCACAAGGGGGAGACCAGGGATCAATTAGTTCGGGGCACAGCCAACCAGACTCGCTCAAAACTCTACCCTCTTACCTAGGGGAGTATGAAGCCAAGTGTGAGGTGAGAGCAGTCCCATCTCAAAGACTTTCTTCTAACAGAGTGATAGACTTACAAGGGTTGATTGAGTTATTGTCCATCCCTGTGACATGCACAATCACATTAGCCGAACTCCTAAGGTTACGAACAAACATGTGGGCTACAGTAGGCAAATGCTTAGAAAAATTTGGAGTAAAAGACCCCACCTCGAAGCTTCAAGAAGGGATCAGATAATTGGACAAGCCTCAACTAAACACTAGGCCAGTACCTTTAAACAAGGTTGGAGAATATTGCGAGGGAGAAGATGGAAATATCACACTACCAGTAGAATTTCAAGGAGTAGTTTCCAAAGCTATTCTTGACAGTGGAGCTGGAGTTGCTATCGCCACCAAGAAAATCTGGAAAAAATGGGAAAAACCGGCTTTGAGAGCTACCAGAATGAAATTGCAATTGGCAGATGGGTTCATGGAAAAGCCTCTAGACTTTTAGAAAAAGTAATTGTCACCTCGTGCGGAATCGAGTATGAGCATACATTTGCAATAGTCAATTTCGACAAAAAGAACAATTACGAGATCATCTTGGGAAGACCATTCATGAGATAATTAAAGATGGTCCAGGATTGGGGTTACGACCACATATACCTCAGACATGGAGAGACTACAACCAAAATACACCTAAAAGACCATAGTTACAAAGATGTGAACCAGACACCAGTGGAAGAGTTTGATTCAACTACATTGGCAGGGTCCGAACTCCCAGCATGGTTAGGGAAAAAAAAAGAGCTATGGATGTGCGGAGCTTCACATTGTGAGAGCTTAAAAAGAGAGCAATGCGTCTTAGAAAGAGCTATTGAGGACAACGATTATATTCCGGAACCTTTTCTCGAAGATGTCTTAGAACCTTTGGAACGGGAACACATACTAGCAACATTGGATGTCTGTACCATTACAGATAGCCCAACGACAAAATTTTGCGATAAGGATGGCTATGATGTGCTACCCTATTACATCGTAAGCCTTATACCAACAGGAGATGAGATTGTAGAACCACCAGAACAAGAAGAGTTTTATAACTCCTCTGAGCATCTGGAGGTAAATAACGATGCAGATAACGAGTGTTCAGACAGCTCAAGCGAACGTGGGGAGAAAACAGCGAATATCAAGTGTTATGATTTTGTCAATCAACACCCTAGACGCCAGGAATGATATAGAAAAAAAACGAGCAGAAAACAAAATGAGAGAGAACCTGATGCCCAGGATAAAAGATAAAACTCACTATCTAATGCTTGTCAAAGTAAAGGATTTTGTAAAAGACCAAATATCAGGCCGATTCTCAAAAGTTCGAAAAGAAGGAATGCAAGAGGAAATAAAACAAGTACGGAAGACTAAAACAGAAACAAAATCAAAAAAATCTCAAAAATCAAAACAAGAAAAAACAAAAGACCGTGGACCAAATTGGAGCGTAAAAAGAAATACCAAGAACTAAAACGGTCATTACGAGAGGTATAGACGACTGAGTGAGAAAGTGATGGGAAGGAGGAGTCAAAAAAAGGAAACATGAATGTACCATCTCACTATCAAAAATTCACTATCCAGAACAGAAAAATCATAATGATACCACCAGTCAAGGAAATAATAAACCTGGAATCTTACGATGGGCCGGAAAATGCAAAACGGATAGACCTCGCTGCGCCAGGTGAAAAGCCTCAGTCGGTCTATATAGCAACTGATTTAGAGCCTGAAGAAGAAGAACTGCTAACACCACTTCTCAAGGAGTATAAAGATGTGTTTGCTGGTCCTACAAAGACCTCAAAGGAGTTGATCCATCGATATGCCAACATACAATTTCTTTGAAATCAGGTGCCAAACCTAGCAAACAACGCCCTTACACATATAATGACACATTTGCTAAACGAATCAAAGAGAAAATTGACAAGCTGATGGATGTTGAATTTATCTATGAAATCGAACATATAGATTGGGTGTCACCCATTGTGATTGTCCCCAAAAAGAATGGAAAGCTACGTGTATGTGTGAACCTCAAAAAAGTAAATGCAACCACCATAAGGGATAATTATCCCTTGCCGATCACAGAACATGTACTTGAGAGGGTGGCTGGCAAACGGGCTTATTCCTTTCTAGATGGGTTTTCAAGGTATAACCAGTTGACAATTGCAATAGAGGATCAACACAAAACAGCGTTTGCCACATAATGGGGAATATATGCGTATAGAGTTATTCCTTTTGGCTTAATCAATGCCCCAGCTACCTTTCAAAGGTTAATGACTCATGCGTTCAAAGAATACCTGAGAATATTCTTAGAAATATATATGGATGATCTTTGTGTACACTCTCTTCTACGAGAAGAACATATTGACCATTTACAAAAGGCATTTGAGAAGTGCAAAACATATCGAATATGTCTTAACCCGAAAAAGTGCATTCTTATGGTTAGGCAAGGCCGCATCTTAGGACATATTTTCTCAAGAAATGGCATAACCACTGACATAGACAAAATCAAAGTCATGGTAGACTTGCCCAGGTCTACTAATGCGAAACAAGTGCAATCCTTCATGGGACACTGCGGATATTATCGAAGATTCATATATATGTATGCAGTCATTGCACAACCTCTGTATTGTTTGTTAGTCAGTTTTGACTTGACTGAGGAGTGTGAAACTTCATTCCAAAAGCTTAAGGAAAACCTTGTATCAACACCTGTACTTAAAGCACCAGATTGGGAAAATATATTCCATGTTCACATTGATGCATCTGTATATGCAATCGGAGTGTTCTGGCTCAACCTGGAGACGGAACAATGGATTTTTCAGTTTGTTATGCAAGCCGACAGTTAAATAGTGCAGAAAAGAACTACATAACCACTAAAAGAGAGGGGTTAGGAATGATTTATGCTGTAAAGAAATTTCGGCATTATTTGCTCGCAAACAAATTTGTGTTCTTCACAGATCATCAAGCTCTTTTGTATCTGATAAATAAACCATGCAATACTGGGAGAATTGTACGCTGGTCTATTATATAGCTAGGATTTGACTTCATAGTGGTAGTCAAAAAGGGTAAAACTCATCTACGGGCTGATCATCTTTCAAGGCTGCAAAATGGGGGAGCTCCGAAAAGAGTAGATGATGACATACCTGATGCTTATCTTTTCAATATTGAATTGATACCCAAATCGTCTCACGAAATTGTTAGCATTCTTTCCTTTGGAGGTAGATTTGATGACAAGGAAGACAGATCCAAACAACAAACAATTCGACAAACAAAAAACTTTCAGTTGATTGTAGGACGACTATATCATCTAGGCTCGGACCAAATTCTACGATTATGTATAAATCCGGAGGAATTCGAGTGTTATCTTGAAGAAGCACATGTCCAGGATTGTGCATTTCATTGTTCAACAATGAAAACACATCAATAACTGAAACAATTAGGGGCTTATTGGCCAACTATGTATGCTGACACACATGCTTATGTTAACAATTGTACTATATGTAGTGCCAAACGACCAGTGGATCATGCGACATTGTTTCAGGTAAACATTGCACCTACATGGAGTCAATATATCATTGATTTTTTAACCACAAGGACATTTCTTGAAAACATAACAAAAGCACGGAAAATGGCTATAGAGCTAGAGGCTCACGACTTTAATTTAATTGGGAATCAACTCTATAAGCGAGGAAAGGATAATCAACTTAGAATCTGTGCAAGTGAAAGTGAATACCTGCTGATTTTAGAACACGTGCATGGAGGAATAAGTGGAGGCCATTTTTCAGGCGGTAAGACGACAAAAATTGTCTTAACCGCAGGAATATGGTGGCCTACATTGCATATGGATGCCGAGGAGTTTGTAAAGCGTTGTGACGCATGTCAGCGCACCAAGGTGCCAATAAAGAGAGATGAGATGCCACTACGGCCAATGATGGGAGGAAGGACATTTGCAAAATGGGGTATTGATTTTGTGGAGCCTATTTCACTCCGGGCATATTGCACCCATATCCAATATATCATTGTGGCTACAGACTATCTCACAAAATGGACGGAAGCCAAAGCAACACCAAAAGAAGACGCACGAACTACTGTACAATTTTTGTATGAGAATGTCTTTGTACGATACAGATTACCAATAGAAATTGTCAGTGAGATCGAGGAACACATTTTCTTAATGGAGTCATTGAATATCTACTAGAGGAATTCATGGTCATACATAGAAAATTTGCTCCATATCAGGCAAATGGACAAGCTGAGGCCACAAATAAAACACTATGCATTGTTCTGACTAAAATTGTATCAGAGTCAAGGACAGACTGGGATCAGCAGTTACACTCAACACTATGGGCATATAAGGTAACTTACAAAACATCAATAGGAACAACACCGTACAACATGGTGTTTGGCCTAAACGCTATATTACCCATGAAGTTTTTAGTTCTGACTCTATGAGTAGCGAAAAGCTTAGAATGGACAGGGCATGAGCTCTCTTCAAGAATAGATAATCTTGAAAAGCTAGATGAACTTCGATTGAGAGCTGTAGCTTCGATCTATGCTAAAAAGAGAAGACAAAAAGAGTTTTTTGACAAGCATGTGCGCATGAAAGAGTTCAAAATAGATGATTATGTACTTGTTTATACCTTGAAGCAACATGTCAAGAAACTTAAAAAGCAAGGGATGGGACCCTTTGTGATTAGTGACTTATCACAAAGTAGAGCTGTCAAACTTGCTACATTAGCAGGGGAAGAAATGCCAAATTGGATTAGTGGGTGTCGATTAAAAAAGTATCATTTACCACTAACACAAGATATGCTTCAACAAATACATCAAGAAAAGCAACGGATGAAGGAGAAACAAAAGGTACGCGAAGAGGCCCAAGCAAAAGCAAAAGAACGCATTGCAAAAAGAAGGCTTCTACGACAACGACAACAATGTGAATCACCGTTGCGAATAAATGCTATTCGACTAACGAATTTTAATGAAGACACAGTGGAGCCACTAATTGTAGTCAAAGTGGGTCGCAATCAAGTTGAATCGACGGCATTGCTTGATTCTGAAGCTCAAACAAATTTGATCTCTTACAGATTATACAAACAGCACAAGCACAATGATCAACTGCATACTACTCCACAGGTTCTGGAAAGTAGTACATCACATTCGCTCAAAACATTGGGCTGTATTATATTGCATGTACAAGTACATCAATATATTTATCCACACAAGTTTTATGTGGTTGAGGATGAAATCACACAACACCCCATGTTGTTGGGACAACCTTGGCAAAAAGAGTATAATGTCCAGATAGATTGGAATGCGGATGCAGTCAAAATTTAGCATGCACAAGAACAACAGGTGGTAGCCTTTTCTCAGCAACCCCAAAAGAATCAGGTGGCAGTAATGCAATCACTCGATAAAGAACCAAAAGGATGAGTGCCACTAAAGAACAACACGATACCCATGGCGAACAAACATGGAACTGCCAACCATGTTCACTACAAACATACAACACAGACTGCAGTGCAAAGAACAAGGTTAGCAACACGTGAAAAACAAGTATGGGTGCGGAAGGATAGAAGTGACATGACAGACAAACCACAATACAACATAAGAAGTCAATAGAAGCACAAAGTTCAACCAACAAACAATGGAATAAAAAAGATATGGATCCCAAAGACAATGCTCAGTAACAACTTAAATGCGACTCGCATTTGGATTTCGAAACCAAAGCAACAGGAACTCCCTTCAGTACAAGCAACATCGGCATGCAAAAACACACTACATATGAAACCGGCAAACCGATTTAGATGGGTGCCAATCAGCAGCACAACAATGACCATCGCGGAAATAGCACTAAACCTACAAAGACCTCCAAAACAAAGCTACAAATGGAAAGCCAAAGAGACAAAGACTATGGCCAATTCCACCACGATAATTCTCTCTAAGGAGACAACCATGGCCATATCGACAGTAGTGGTAAACTAAGCGACTTTTGCAAGAAAGACGATCAAACAGAGAGCTGTAGAGTTACAACTTTTACTTGCAAAGAAAATCCGCTAACCAAATCAATAACAAACAAGAAATCTCGACGTCGAATGCTAATAAGCATTTTGCACAGCATTAATTTTTCCATGCATTGATCGAGTATGCATCATATAGGGCCACATTACATGGTCGAGCATTATCAAAAAAATTTAACCCATGCACGGCACATACTTCGAGGTGATACCTTGTCGTCCGAGAGGACTCCGGCTAGGAGGGGGGGAGGCATTCTCAAAATGCGGACCCAATGGTAAAAAGAGCAAAAAAGGGCATGTTTTTCGACTATTTTAGAGGGTTGTCGATTGATTGCAATTTTTTTTGGACTAACCTAATTACATATGTCCTTATACAGTATGAATCTACAAGTATATGGGGCCAAATACCAAATCAAGCCCCTAGGTGTGTGTATATAAGTAAAAATAGCCATTTTTTGGATAAAATATTGGTAAAACGTAAAAATCCGGCCATAAAAATTCGATGTGAGTGTATATAGTGTTTTGCGATGATGTTTTTGAGTTATTCTGATTTTTGGAGATTTTTTGGATTTAATTTGCTATTTTCTTTTTAATTTTACTAATTATCGACAGAAAAACTTCAAAAGTACAAAAAGCAGGTGAAATACAATCGTAATGAAAAAAAAAATATGGGGATAATCAGTGGCTATAGGACAATCTATGGTACAATGGGGTCCCAATTATGAGAATGTAGCGAAAAGCGTGTTTTGTTCAGATTTTAATCGAAATGTCAAATTTCTCGAAAATTGGGCAAATGGAGTTCAAATCAAGAATTTTTTGAGCTTAAACCGCATCTCGTGAGAAGTTGAGAGCACATGTCAAATTTCATGGAAAGTGGTTTGGGGACCCCCATTATAAGATTTTTTCACTTCATTTAAGCTCATTTCTACTATTGCCTTCTTGAGAGAGAGCTCTTGCCACCTAGAGCGAACCGGACTTTCAGTGGCTTCTACGACGCGCACGACCATCCGACAGCTCCAGACATGAGAGATAGGCTCACCACCTTGAGCTTTTCGCGTATGTTTGATGTTTTGTCGCGAAAACAAGCGTAGGGTTCACACGAGAAGCGAGCAATAGAGACCTAAGGGTAGATGTGGTCACCTAACGGCTAACCCAAAAGCAATGAGGCTTCATCGGCAGCTTACCCTAGTAAAAGAGACCACTCTTGGATGCCCAAAGGAGGTGGAAAACCATCGGGAAAAACCCTAACTTCTAGAGCCCTGCAAGAGGCAACCAAATGGTAAATCGATGGAAAGGCGCCCAAATGCTACCAAAACTCATGGGTAGGAGCATCTCGACATGCTCTTCAAGTCTATATAGCTCACATGGCCATAAGGCGACCTGAAGCGGCACTAAACTTCAGAAACGGCATCAGATACACAAAGCGTCAAATAGCTCTCACGGTCAAACCGCATGTCCGTTTGCCACCAAACTTCACGAGCGACTTTTCTAGACTATCAACAACCAAGTACTATGGTCGTAGACCACCACAAGTCATCGACGACATGTAAACACAACCACGGACGCTTCCAAAGCGATAAATTATCAAACGGAGCTTTGGTGAAGCCAAAGTCGACAAAAACCATATGGCAAGGATCCACAAGGGACCGTGAAGCTATGGAGACCAACATCAAGATTTTTCATCGCCGAAAAGCACTCCAAGAGTCAGAAAACGGCTCAGAGGCTCTGAAAGCCAAACAGGGAGTTTCTTTCTATCTATTCGACTTTTTTGTTGAAATAGGACTTAAAAGGGACTCAAGGGGGCACAGGGTATTCACCAGTAGCACTTCCCATATAAATTTCATAAGGAGACATATCTGGACACCAAACTCAACATCTCTTATCACACACAGTTTCTGAATAGCCTGTACATGATAGCCACCAAGTTACATAACATTTGGACAAAAATTGACCTCATATGCATTAAAAAATGCAAAGTCAGAGCATAGAGGCAATAATGGGTCATAGACCTACCAAAACTAGTCCAAAGCACATGAAACTTGCACAATATACTCATGAGCACATTGCCAAGCTATCTGTGGGGTAAGATGTGAAAAATGATGAAATAGACATCCTACACATAGGATGTCTAAATGACCAATTTGACCTCCAACTGATATTTTTGAGTTCTAGATCTCTTTATAACACCTTCCTAAGCTCATGCATCAATTTTCAAGACATTCCCGTCACATTTGGCCTCCAACACCTCCAAGATGCACTTTTTGAGCCTAAAAACACTACACATGCTCTTAACAACACCAATGCTTATCCAAATCAAAATCCAAGAGCATGGCCATGTTCCACATGCCAAGGGCTAACCCCATAACCAACTTCAAGCCATTATGATAAGATAGACATCCTATGCGTAGGATGTCTTCAGTGTGATTTTGACCTTCTGTGCAAGAATTGACTTCATGGGAACCATTAACATGGTATAAAAAGCCTGTATATCAACTTTCAATCCATTTGAATATCATCTTCCACCTGTTGAGGGCATCCTACCCAATTTGTGAGCTAAAATCTTGAATCTGTCCAAAATTGCACTTTTTGATGCCCAAACCCAATTCCAATCACATAGCCATGTTGCACAGGTCAAGGACCACCAGGTTGCCAAGTTTCACAAAAAACAAACAAGTTAGACATCCTACGCGTACGATGTCTACAGGATAATTTTTTGGCCAAAAAGCTACTGTGAGCACTAAAGAGTTTCCCTAGTTCCTTTCAAGTTTTATTTTCAATTTTCAAGTCATTTGGGTAGTTAGAACTCAATTTATTAGCTAATATGGAAAAAACGCTAACTTCGGACTACTGAGTGCAACAGGATCCATGGCAACCGCAAAATCACCTGCAAAGAAGAAGTGGATGAATATAAAAGACTACTTAGAAGAAGTGGAGCCATTTGTGATCCCAGAAGGAACCGTGAATCCCACAAGCACATGGATTTGAGATGATTTTCCACACGTTTGAAGCGCTAGTTAGAGACCATGCTAGAAGAGCCGCCGGAGTCCAAGAAAGGAAAGAAAGAAAGTCTACAAGTGCCCATCAAGGAGACCAAGTCACAGAAAGCGGTGCGGCTAGAAAGACTAATGGAAAGCTTCAGAGCCGAGAGAGCACTGAAAGGAGATTTAAGCGAGTTTTGGAAGCCATCCCTTGAAGCCATGTCTGGATCATCTCGAAGGGTTCACCGGGATAGGTTCGAAGACTACATCAAAAACTTTGAGATCCTAGATGCTACGGCAGAAAATATCCCGAATATCCCATTTACAGAAGAAGTGGACGAAGTAAAACGACAACTACTAGAAGATCAGGAACGCCAAGAAAGAGAGAGAAAAACCAAGGCGGATAGAGATTTCAAGAAGAAGCCACCAACTCCACCATCAAGCCGGGAATCCAGTCCACCCCCATCACCACCTCCTCTTAGACCTCCACAAACTCAACAAAAGGAGGAGCTGAATAGAACTGATGAACAAGAAGAGTCCAAGCAAGAGAAGAGCCAAGAGGAAGAGCAGAAGGCAGAATCTGAGCCCAAAGAGGAGCAGCCAGATCCAGAAGAAAGAAATTTCAGAATATTTCTTGATCTACTAGCTGCGGGTTACTCTCGAGAAGAGGCAGCTACTGTAGCCTTTGAGTTGGCAAGCACAAGGCCCACGGAACAGATGCATAGCCTTTGGTTAGTAGAATTAAAAGAGATGGCCACCGATACAGTGGACCTAAAGCCACCGATCAATGATTGGGATGTGGTAATGCAAAAGCTAACCGGGCTCTCAGCAAGATCAATGGCCACTGAGAGTGAGATTGATACTCTCAAAACAAACGAAGTGCATATCAAAGCTGAAGTGGACTCACTGTAGAAACAGGGCAAAGAGAATATGGAGAAACAAACAAAGCTGCAAGCCAGTCTGGACGCGGCATTACAAAGATGCCAGGAAATGGAACGACAGAATCAGGCAGCAGAACACAAACTTCAAAGAACAGAGGAAGAATACAAGAAAATCAGCAAGTCATTGACAGATGCAGAGAGAGAAAGGGACAACCCGACTCTACAACTTGCTTAAGAGTCCAAAGAGGTGGAAACCTTGAGAAATGCCAAGGAAAAGGCCGAGATAGAGCATGAGGCGAGCCAGGATGAAGTGATCGAGTTGAAAGTAAAAGATCAAACCATCCAAAGGATAAGAGAATCTCCGGCCAGAGTCCGAGCTGCTAGCTCGATTGGCACAACTTCAGAGACTGATTTGTATGAAGAACAAATGAAGGAACTCCAAAAGGAGCTGACATTAGAGAAAAGGCAAAGACTGATGCTGGCCGAGGGATCTCTTGTAATGCAAAACCGCTTGGAAGAAGAGAACCAGGCCATGAAAAATGAGCTGGAAACCGTGAAAAGGAAGATGGACGAGGAATTTCAGAGATGGCAAACAGAAAGTGAAGACATCAAGAGAAAGCTTGAGGAGGCAGAAAAAATAAATGCAGATCTGAATGACCTCCTAGTGAACATGGGAGATCAAGCAGAAGAGGCAAAGAAGAAATTTCAGAAGCAAATAGATGAGGTGAAAGGCGAACAACAAACTGAAGAGCAGCAGTTTAGCACTGGGCCAGCAACAATGGAGGGAATTGACATAGAAAATGTGTCAGATCCCATGGACACCAATTTGCAAGAGGACATCCTGGTGGGACCCTCACAAGAACCCCAAGATCTGACACAAGAGGAAGAAGAAAAGCTTTAGAAGGCCATAGATGCAGTAGTAAAAGACACAGCCAGAGAAGCATTGGAGTGGGAGCAGAGAGTGTTTAAATCAATGACCATTCTTAAGATAGATGCCAATGTCATTCGGCGTGAATGGCTACAGCCTTCTCTCCCATATCCTCTTCTAAAGTATGAAGCTGCTACGATCAACAAACGGATAAAAGAGGAGCCAACAGTGCCATTGTACAAAGCAGATATCTCCAAACCTGAAGGAGTCAAGCTGATAGTGGATTCTCAACCCAGGTGGAGAAAGGCATGGCTCACAAATATCCGCAATATCTAATCCATCTGGTAGAGGCAACCAAAAGAGTCAGAGACAACCTCAGTTTTTGCCCTTTAAAAAGGATGAGGACATGGAAAGCCCAAGAGCTGTTGCAGAGAAGCCAACCCACTTGGCTCAATTACCCGAAGCTACCACGCTTGAAGGCAGGCGAGAGAATGAGTGAGCAATACATGGTGAAGACCCTAACGGGAGCCATCAAATTGTTCACTGGCTCGCCTGACCTATCTTGCATCATGATGAGAAAAATATGTAAAACCCTTCTGGCAATCTTCGAAACCTTCAAACTTGGACAGGCGACAGACAATATCTTTTTCTTACAAGATACATACAGATGTGCCTACGATCTGTCTGCTCAGCCTTCCCACGAGGTGATACATGCACTATATCAGAGGATTATTTTTTTGCCTTCTTATTACCTCCAGGCCTTTGAATAAGCCTTCTACACCGGCTTCTTCACCATCAACACAGATATATTCGGCCCGATGTTACTCACCCAACATGCGCGATATGAGTCCCTTCTAAAGATGCGTGAAAGCCTCTACTAAAGAAGCAGCTCAACTCCCATGTCGGGGACGACATGAACGAGGAGGGGGGGGCTGGACACACCCAACAGAGAATGATTGCTCGACGGAATATTATTTTTTGTAATTATTCTTTAATTGAGAAAACCCGACATTTCATCTTTGTAAATAGTGGGGCTTGCGGAAGCTTCCAGATTGTATCCCATTTTTGACGTTTAGATTGAGTAGATGGTAAAATTGGAACCTTAGGGTTTGAGATTGTAAGGTATTTATACCACTTTTGACCTTAATGAGAAAACCTTCGTCATTTTTAAAAAAGTTCTGTCTGTGTGAGTGAGCGTACTGTGTACGAGAGAGAGTGAGAGTTTCATCTTGACGCTACGCGTGCACCGGTGGTTTGAATCGAGTGCGGAGAAGTGTAGCGTGTTGCCCCCTACGAGAGCTACGCGCCAATCTCTACATTGCGGGTGTATGGTCTGGTTTTTCAAACTCGACCCACGAGCTACATCTGGTTATTCGGTGAGCATACGTTGTCTGTTTTTGCATTTCAGCATATCCACACGTTCGCATTGAGTAGAGCTATACATTATGCACATTAGTTTTCGAAAACGACGACCTGCAAATTTCGACCAGACATTCTACGTGATTTTGCACCAGGTGTTTAGGATTGGGATTTTGGTTCATGGACCTTACGGAGAGTGACCTAATGGTGTTAGTAGGGTCTCCTTCAAGTTCTGTGGCGTTTCGAGAACGTTTGATGGGTATTTGGCTCTTGAAAGCGTTGTAGGAAATCTCCTCTTATGCACTCCTGAAGGCTGTAGCTTAGACATTGGGTAGAGACCTCTGTAGGAAGTAGTCGAGAGTCGGTCGAGTGTAGGTTGACACCCTATGCTTGCTTCCACGCGCCTGCGGGTCGAGCTTTGTCCTTAGCTGACGAATCTTGTTAGGTGAGTTCTCGTTGTGCTGACGTCCGTCGTGGCGTATCCGCCAACAGATGCCATGAAGTATTCGAAATTCTTGTGATCTGTATAGACAATGATCTTATGAGGAGCTCCTTCAAGTAGGTGACGCCAAGTGTCAAAGGAGTCGATGATGGCTAAGAGCTCTTTGTCATGGATTTCATGATTGATTTTTACAGCTGAGAACTTGCGGGATAGAAAAGCCACTGGATGTACTCGACCATCCTCTCCTACTTGGGAAAGAATAGCACCAAGGGCAAAATTTGAAGCATCTATTTCTAGGAGGAAAGGCTTTGTAGGATCTACGTGAATTAGAATGGGTGCGGTCATGAAATCTTTCTTGAGAGTCTGAAAAGCTTTCACGGCCTATGAGTCCCAAACAAATTTATTATGGCCTGTCAACCTTGTGAGTGTTGTAACCACCTTGTATAAAGATACGATAGAAATTCGCAAATCCGAGGAAACATTGAACATCTCTTATTGAGGTGGGTGTCTCCCAATCAAGGATGGTTTGAACTTCCTTTGGATCCATGGAGATTCCCTTTCAGAGATAACATAACCAAGAAATTCCACCTTAGATTGATGAAAAGAGCACTTCTCAAACTTTGCATATAACTCTGATGCACAAAGTTTTTCAAGCACTAATCATACATGGTGCTCATGCTCATCTTGATCCTTGGAAAATATCAAGATATCATCCAAGTATATCACCACAAAATAATCCAGATACTCCCAAAAAATGTCGTTCGTTAAATGTTGAAAAATTGTTGGGGTACTTGTGACACCGAATGGCATGACAGTATATTCAGAGTGTCCATACCTTGTGCGAAAGGCTGTCTTCCATTCATCACCTTCTTTGATTTTGACTAGGTTGTAAGCACCACAAAGATCTATTTTTTAAAATATTCTTGCCTTGCCAAGGCGCTTAAGAAGCTCTAGGATCAAGGAAAGGGGATAGTGATTCTAGACGGTGATCTTGTTCAGGCCCCTATAATCCACGCACATTCGGAGAGTTCCGTCCTTCTTTTTTACAAAGAATATTGGAGATCTTGCTGGGGATTTTGAATGCCGTATGAACCCCTTAGCAAGATTCTCATCAATATTTTTTTGTAATTCTACCAATTCATCTTGAGATAGCTTGTATATTGGACCAAAAGGGGGTTGGGTTCCCTCCTGAAGCTCTATAGCACAATCATAGGGTTGATGCTCCAATAAGAGGTATGCATTCTTCTTCTCAAAAGCATCATTGTAATCTTGATATTGATGTGGCAATGCCTCCATGATTTTTGTTGTTGACGTGTTGGTTGGTGTTGCAAATATCACGAAAGTTGGATACTTTTTGGCTGCATGCATGAAGACCTTGGCTCCAAGATATATAGGCCTATTATGCCTTCCCTTCTCCGAGCCCTCCAATCGATGTTAGGATTATGTAATTCAAGCAACGGTAGCCCAATAACAATTGGACTGCTTGGGCTTTGTATCACATTGAACACTATTCTTGAAACATGCTCCTTAAACGTTACTTCTATGGGGCGAGTTTCATACTTGACATCCCCTGAAGCGAGGGGACGACCATCAATGACTTCTACAGTTGCTGGATTAGAATTCTCTAGAATTCTCCACGAGTGGTATTCCTTGTTCTTTTGCAAACTCTTTGTCGATGAAGCATGCTGTTGCGTTTGAATCTAGTAATACTTCACAATCCATGTGCCTACCCGGCATATGGATCTTGACTGGTAGCATAAAACTTGAAGCGGAATCAACGAGAAGAAAGAGACCTTTTTTTTCTTGTCTTTTGTCCAACCAGTCGGTCTCTACTGAGGTTGGACATCCTTGTTTTCAAACACGTTGAGGCCATTGCACCATGAACCTTCATCCTTCTCTTCCTTGGACACTGTTGAACAATGTGCCCCTGCTCTCCGCAATACATACATAAGCCATCAATGCATCACCTTTGCATCTCCTGGTCTGAGAGAGGTTGAAATCGTTGGAGAGGGGGAATGGGAAACACGCCTAGCACACGAACAGAGCTGCCTCCTATGGCTCAGGACATACACAACACCCCAATCCACTCAGAGAGAACCTTCAACTCACACAATTCCCGATAATGCACACACGAACAACCATAACTCGACGCACCCACACTCAAACAGACCATCAAAAAATCCACACCCACAAAATGGCTACAATTTACCATCTATCCTTGCACACAAACACCACACTCTCTCTCTCTCTTTGCACACACACTCATCGGGGGGCACACATGCCATCACACACCCGATACCACACGCAATAGAGCAGAGAAGGAGAAGGGGAGAAGCAATAGCATGGAAAAAACGACCATTTTCAATGGGGGGACATCATGCTTTACTAAAAAAAAACACCATAGCCGAACTCGGCTTCACAAAATACATAGGGGGAGGCGCCCTTTCGGGCCTCTGCAGACAACAACTTCCTGTTGGCTCTTTCTCTCAAGGTACACCCCTCTTGCAAGAAAAAAATCCCCAAAAATGTTCAAAAAAACCCTCTTATAGGGAGGGAGCATCCATTTTTGGCATTTTTTTCATTTGCGAACACTTGGCGACATGCTTGCATGGTCTTTTCTCTCTCTCTCTCTCTCTCTCTCTCTCTCTCTCTCTCTTATTCACTTTATGGGGTGTGCCCCTTACCCTACCACTAGCGATATCGCTAGTGGGGGGGGGGGGGATACTTAGTCTTTTACACCAAAAAAAGGGGGAACCCTCTCGGGCACGTGAACCATACCCTTGCGGGCATGCTTGCCACATCACCTGGCTTCACACTCAAACATGTTGGACCACCACCCATTGGTGGTGCTGCCTATAACCACTCTCATGCACCCCTTCACGTCAAAACCGTTGTCGATTTGCGCCCACAGGCCGCCAAGCGTAGCTCGCATAGAGCCACGAGCCCAAGCCATAGCCCAAGTCAAAGGAGATCGCCTCCCTTGTGATACACTACAAGGCGACCATGCTTTGGGCCATATATACTTTCTTTCAAGCTTATGCTTGCACATTTGGGGCCTTCCACCCGCCACGTGGCACCTCTCAATCAATTGCACCCATATGGGTTCCCCAAAAAAACAGCATCCCCCTCTTAAAAAATCCAAACCGTATGCATGATTTCAACCCTTCACCCTTCTCTGCTCAGTGATCCGATGGACCTACTGTAACTTCCCACCAAAATCTTGGGTTTTGGACTTCAGCTCCTTTAGCTCCCTCCGTGTTTCTCCCTTTTGGCGGCCTTGAACGGCGCCTCGCAAATAATAAAAAAACATGTGACGACTGTTGCCACAAATTGCCCAATTTGACTTGCAATAACTCCCCACTCCAAGCTCTAATTGGGATTCTATCAATTCCTCCTATCTCGACATGATGCATAGTATGCCCGCGAACCTTGGTGGGCTCCAGGCACATTTTCCAATGCGGCCAAATCACCCTAGAACTAGCCCCCGTCCAAACTTTGTCGGCTCATATCTTGCCACCCGTAGCTCCGATTAGCAATCCAAGAAGATAGGCATGCTTCATAATTTGAGCCCTACACATCTATTTGTTGACACTAGACTGGTCCATTTGTCCACAGCTGCCTTGTTTGTTGGGGATCTGCAACACCTTCCAACTTCAAACTGTAGTATCTTCCACACGAGGGCTCCGTTTGACGAGCCGTCTGGACTGGCTTCTAGAGCATTGAACACAACATTTTGGAGCACTGACTTGGAACTTAGGACACCTTCACCTACTATCCCATTTGGACCCTTCTTGAAGCCTTTTGGCCTAAAAATCTGCATTAAGCATACATCTTTGCTGCCATTGGTCTGCTCAGAGACTCCATACCTGGTCTAGCCTTCTGCACTGCACTTGCCTACAGCCTTTGCCTAGGATATACCACTTTCCAGCTCGGACTAGCTTTGGTTGCACCACCATGCTAAATCAATTCACATGGGCTTAATGCTTGCTTCATGGCCATGTTGAGGTGTGTAGCCATTATGTGTCACTTCTGTTTGGGATCGCAATGGTGCCCCAAGACGCCTCTCTTTTCGTCTCTCAAATAGTCGATTATCACATTCTATTGCTTGAGAGATGAATTTGCTTAGTGTGTGAACCTTTGGTATAGTCAATAAAAGATCTTTTACGTCATCCTTTAATCCCCACATAGATTGGCTAATAAAATATTCCTCATGCCAATTTAAATCACAAGTGAGCTGTTGAAATTCGGATGCATAGACGGATGTAGGTCTTGATTCTTGGTGGAGATTTCTAAGTTTGGTTTCAAAAACCTTTGCTCTATCAATATCCCCAAAGGTTGCAGATAACTCCCGCACAAAAGCTTCAAAGTCATGAAAAAGAGGAGATTCTTTTTCAAGTTAGGGAGCAAACCAAGAGAGAGCCGTACCCAAGAGGAGGGTCCCAATAAGGCCTACTTGAGAGGCATCATCTGGATAACGCTCTTGTTGCATTCAAATGAAGAGACGCACTTGTTGGAGAAAACCTCTAAACTTTGATTTAGTCCCATCAATTTTTTTAGGCATGCTGACCTTTGGCTCCTTCTTATGTTGTTGAGAATAGCTGGATCTTGTAGCTTGTGCTTGATGTGTGCTTGTCTCTTTAAGCTCTTGAATTTTACGTTGAAGATCTTGCAACGCTGGTCCCAATATTAGGGGTTGCCCTGCTTGAAGTTGAGTGTTACTCTCACGAAGTTGTTGTAACTGAGCTTGGATGCTTTGCAATGCGTTGATGACACCTTCCATCTTGGGCTCCATGATGGCTTGAGAAGATTAAGAGATGTTAGAGTTGCCAAACTATTATGAGTGCGTATAGAGCTAGAAGAGAGAAAGAGGAGGCACTCATAATGTACAATAACTTGGACTTGATGATAAGATTAATATTGATTACAAGTCTTAATACTTTATTAAGAGAGCTAGATACAAGACTTGGATTACGTGACTTGAGTACAAGACAAGGCTTGATTGCAAGGATAAGACTTGAACATAAGAACTATAAGAGGGATTTCCTCATAAGAGCCTCACAACTGGTGTTGGAAAGACTGAGGGGCTTGTGGCCCAATACCCCTATTTATACTAGTGCTTGAGGAGGTTACTTGTGGAGGTTAGAACCTTCTAGGTTCTTCTTGAGGAGGTTAGAATCTTCTAGAACCTTCTTGATCCTTATAGTTCTTCTAGAACCTTTTGGATCCTTCTTCAACTTTCTAGAGCTTTCCAAAAACTTCTAGATTCTTCCGAAATCTTCTCCAAGCTTCTAGAAACTTCTTGATCCTTCTAGTTCCTTCTTCAACTTTCTAGAGCTTTCTAGAAACTTCTAGATTCTTTCGGAATCTTCTCCAAGCTTCTAGAAACTTCTAGAATCTCCTTGATACTTTTAGAACCTTCTAGATCCTTCGAGTGATGATGTAGGCGATGACACAGGTGATGATGTAGGCAAAGACTGACTCTCAAGCATCCATGACAAAAGGAGATTACAACCTTTGCGGATTCTCAAAAATCAGATGGTAAGTGTGGCAAGACTACCTTTTGTGGTCAATTTTGTTGTCCTAAGGTTTGAGGAATCAACATGGTGTTACCCAATGATTTTGGGAAGGCCATGGCTGAGGGTAGCTAAAGTAAAGTAGTTATAAGGAGTAGATACAATTGTGATCAAACATAAGAAGAAAAAGTTGAGGATGCAGATGGTGCCAAAGAAGTCCATTCCACCTGGGTTTTGATGCATATAAAAGTATTAATATGGGTCAAGCTATTGAGGAAGATAAAGAAAAAGAATTTGTTCAGAGAAATATAACAGTAGCTCTAGCTTTTTAGGTTGATGTACTGAAAAATTGCAGATGCACTTGAAAACAAAAACAATTACTTGAATTGGAACTGAAAGAAATTGGGAAGAAAACAGGTAAAACAGCCAAAGAGCAGAGATTGGAGGAGGAAAAAGAAGCAACTGAGGCAATCAAATATATAGAGAAGATGTTTGAAGAACAAATGTCTAACAATTCAAGAGTTAGAGAAGATGAACTAGAAGATATGAATTGGGGAACTGAAAATGATCGAAATATGGTGAAGGTATCCACTGCAGTAGATAGTGAGTTTCAAAAAACATTGAAGACTTTGCTATTGGAATTTAGGGATGTATTTTCTTAGTCATATACTGATATAAATGGAGCACATCCAATTGTATGTCAACACACTATAAATTTGAAAACAGATACAGTGTCAGCGATGAAGCAACAAAGATAGGGGAAGGAAGAGATTGATAAACTATTGGAAGTTGGTTTTATATACACAGTAGATAAAGTTACTTGGTTGTCACCAATTGTGTTTGTCCCAAAGAAGAATGGGAAAATAAAAGTTTGTGTAGATTCAAGAAACTAAATGCTACCACAATTATTTATCCATTTCCTCTTTCATATTTTGATACAATGTTGGATGCAGTAGCAGGAGAGGGGATGTACATCTTTTTAGATGGCTTCAATGGATACAATCAAACTAGAATGGCTTTGAAGAATAGCTTTCAACACTAAAAGTGGAGTATATGTTTCTACAAAGATGAACTTTGTACTGAAGAATGCACCACCTACTTTTCAAAAGTGGGTTATGGAGGTGTTTGGTCCTTATTTAACCGCATTTATGAAAATTTTTTGGTTGATTTTAGTGTTTCAGGAGACAAAAAGGATCATCTCAGGCATTTGATCATTGTTCTTATGAGCACGTTTGTACTTGCTAATGTTTTGCATGTAATTTTCTTCACCACCCATTTCTAAACAACCATTAGCCATTGAAATGGCAGAGTCCACTCTTGAATCCCCTAAGCAAGAACAACCAAAAGTCATGAAAGTGAGAAGGTCTACACGTTGCTCTAGACCTGCTGCTCAAGCAAGGCCATCATCACTAGAAGTGATGATTGAGGATGACTTGTCCACACCTTTGGAGAGTCTTCTCTAGTAATGGAGATGGGACGAGTTGAGTACTACTTCCATGAAATGAAGCAAAATATTGACTTCCAAGTTGATGTACACAAGGAGTGGCTTCAAAAAATTGGTCTTTTGGATTATGATATGCTTTCATCGAAGCATTGGAGGAATAATCCCACTTTGATGAACATCCTTACGGATACTAAGGGCAACACCTTTGGCAGTTACTGACTGAGTCATGAATTGGTGGGAGCAGTGTTTAACTTGTATGTAGAGAAACAAATCTGATTGGTAAGGCCTCTATTGAGCTTATGGAAACAAAATTTGGTGCAGCACAGGGTAATAGAAATTATTACCCCATTGTCAAGATGAAAAACCCTTGCAGGTTTGAACAAATCAAGTGGTATTTCAAGCGGGTTTGTGTGCTAGTGAAGCTTGAGTACATCTCAAAGGAGAACTATGCAATCCTCAATGCTGCTAAATCTAGGAGACATATAGGATGGACCAATTTGTTGTTTAAAAGGTTAAATATTGAAATCCATCAAAAGAGAAAGAGGAGGGACAAGACTACAAAGATTGGAGCATTTTTAACAGTCTTGCAAATACATGCCATCAATATGACCAATCTGGGGGGGCAGCACTCCTAGAAGATCGACATGTAGTTGTTGGCTGCTAGGGATTCTTCCATGTCAGGGAAAGCAGCTAGGAAAAGTAAGGATACACAATTTAAAAGAGAAAAAAAGGAATTTAGAAAGAAGAGTTTGCAGGATGTAAATCAGGGTCAAGCCACATCTTCAGTTAGACTCAAAAGGAGAAGATGGATATTCAAGAAACTGAAGACAGAGGAGAATTATTATTGGGCAAATTTGACAATGAAATAAGCATTTTTGGTGCTTACAAGGCCTTGGAGCTCGTTAAAAATTTTGTGGGGCAAGGCCAGCTTAATTATAGTGTTCTCCAAAGGGAGATATTTCAGCTGCAGTCAGATTTTTGATTTGCAGAGAATATCAAATAGGTCAGAAGAGGATGTAAAAGTGATTAAATATCAGGAGGAGTGTATTGAAGATTTAAAATCAAAATTGAAGAACGCAATAGAGAATGCTATGTTTTACAAATTTCACTTGGATAGAAGACAAAATATTGCACAAGACCTTAAAGGATGGAAGGAAAAGGGGGATGTCAGTATGATTGAGCAAATGGACTTTTTGCAGTATATTACTCCAAGATCCAATTAAAAAATAGTATTCTATTGGGAAAAATTCAAGCATGCAAATAATTTTAGGGATAATTGAGCGACATGTTAGATGATGATCTTGACTTGGACGATTGGTATATGTCAAGACAAGATGTAGAGGTGCTAAAGTCTGAGGTCAGAAAACAGGGAGAACAAGTATGGTTGGAATTGAGGAAAAAAATGTTCTCCTTAGAAATTATTCCTTATCAGGCATTTGCTAAAGAGGACCAAAATGTTAAGTGTGTGCTGATGCAAACAAAATTTGAAGAACTAGAGAAGTACATGGCTGAGTTGAAGGAGAGAGTAGCTGCATGAAAAGTTCAGGTGCATGTTCAGGAAGTGCAATCAGCTATAGGATTTGTCAAGGGAACTGAGGAAAAAGAGGACTTGTTTACATTGGCCATTAGGGAAAATTTGACTCTCAAAGGGGCCCTATAAGGGGGTTTGACTTTGCCTCTCTTGTCCAAAGTGGGAAACCGGGTGAAGTACATGAAAGCTTTGTCAAAACCCTATCAACCAACATATCATTGGAAAGATCTTAGAAAGTACGCTCTAAATCCCCAAACTTTGCCAAATTTGGAGTTGGCTTGTAGAAGTTATGGCATCCCCATTGAAGTTGAAATGTGAGAGATTCCATTTATAAGCCAGAGTTGTCACATCAAAAATTGGAATCTCCTAGAATATAAGGGATCTAATGGCATGCTATATATATCAATGGATAGATCTCGATGTACATTCTAAAGTTGAGGTATTATTGAAGAATTTGGTCAGGAGATACTTGGGGAAACTGTAGCAAAAAAGGAACCTATTGATGTTACTCAGAAGGAGAAGCAGGGTCAGGAAAATAAAGAGTCTAAAGGGCCAAGAAAATTTGGAAAAATTGAAGTACAAATGATTGAGCCAGTGAATGCTTTGGAGGTGCTCCTAGGGAAGATGCCAAAGTGTTCAACATTTGAGATGATAGATTGAAGAGTGTTTTCTAACACTGAAATGGGGAGTGTCATAGTGTGGTATGGTGTATTTTATTTATCTTGGTTTAGATACCAGGCAGTGCACTTTGCATCATGTTGCTCTATGGACACTAATTTTTTGTGAACAAGGGATTTTGTGGGTCCGAGTCAAAAGATTTTTGTTGGAAAACTTTTCCACCACCTGGCTATGCTAGGTGTTAAATCCATATTTAGTATCTTTCTTACTTTAAGTTAAGTGTTAGTAGGTTCAAGCATTATTCAATAATTTGTAATGTAAAACGGTGAAACCTCTTCAAATTAGAATCGAAAGTTATCCAGCGAGTAGTTGTAATGTTTGAAGTACGTTGAATGAGAAAGAAGGAAGAGGTTGAAACCCTGCACATTGTGTATTCATGGTCTTTTCATGCAACCTATTGTCAGTCACAATGCAGTAACCTGATTGTTTCCTAATTATTGTTTGATGCATGATTAACATGTATTTGTAATTCCTATGGATAATATAATAATAGTACAAGCATATGCTTGTGTTGGTATTCTCCCAAAGCCCCAATAACAATTTTGTGGCAAACAAATTGGGATATGATGCACACAACTGTATATGACCCTTTTTTTCCTACTTGGTTAGATATTCACCCAACATGCCCTCTATTTCTATCACATCTAAACCACCAACTAGAGCGTGCATACCTTTATTGGGATTGGGAAGATCCTTTGTAGCTCCATTTTTTTTTTGTCCAACTTTAGTAGATCCTTGTTGCTCTCCTCCTCCTCTCCAATGTTGGTAGATCCCTCCTCATAGGTTGATTCCATCTTGTACTCATAATTGGTGCTCAAATCCCCTTTATAACCTTCTTCACTAGGATGGAAATGGCTCTCCATGTTCCTCAAATCAAGCACCACTTTCTCACAGTTCTCTTGATCAAGAAGGTGAAAATCCCTTCTTTCAAACTTGTTAAGCTTTGATTGCAAGCAACCATGGCCTCCCCAAAATGACACGGTAAGCACTCTCACTTGCTTTCATAAAAAATAAATCAATGAGGCATTTAATACCCATAACCTTTACCTTCACATATTGAGCCACTCCCAAATGTCTTGCCTTGACATGGTTGTCCTTACTCATCCGCACATTGGAATTGACCACAAATTTGATACCTATGTCCTTTTCATAGCACCCTCTATTAGCACACAGAATTGTGCACCCCCATCAATGTATTGTTGCCTTATAGCTAAATTTTGCACTGCATGCACATCAGTGATCACGTCTAGCCTGTGAAAACCTCATGCTAGCATTGGTAGACCATTGCCTCCTCAACTTGGGATTCAATGCAAGAAATCGAACAAATGTAATGTTAGCTTTTTTATTTTTGAAATCATCACCAAGTCATACTCTGACTGCCTCGTCCCATCTAGAAATCCAATTGCTTGATCTTCCAATGATGCATTTTTCTACTTGTATTTTGCTGCTCTTTGCCTTTGCTCACCTTCTCTTTCCCCCATGAGCCTAGTCTCTCGTTTTGTTTCTCTCTCCCTTCTGCATCATGCTCTTTTTCTTGCCAAAAAATTCACATCTTGCTTATTGACACCAATGATATTATCCCTAGGAACCTCATCACTCCTTGGTAGAGCTAGCAATACCAGGTTCTCAATTGCCTGCTACTCCCTTTGACCATTGAACTATGATTGTCCACACCAATGATCTTTACACTGTTGAATATGTTGCCTCTGTAGTCACCATCATAGTTGCACTTGGGCAAGCATGCCTCTTTCCTACGTGCCCCCACTTTGCGTGCTCATATGTCATCCAGTTGTGCCACATTAGGTAGCCTTTATATATCCTTTGAGCCCCCATTTTCATCCTCTTTGTCAGACTCAATCCACACTAATCAAAATGTGGCCCCAAATCAATTTGCATAATTGTGGGCTGATTTGAAGGGGTTTTGGAATCTCAAAAGAGTAAAAAACTATATAAGTAATCTTCTAAAGTTTCCTTCTAGTGCACTGTGCACAGAAGCAAGAGAAGGAGAGAGAGGCAACATGCATGACTCGAGTCAAGCGGAGGCCTAGAGGTGATCAAGATACATCATAAAAGGCTACCATTCGCTCTTGGAAAAGCAAGTACGAGGTCTCAAAGCACTCTCTCACCATTTATATCAACACTCATGAACACATTATAGAATGCTAACAGCTACGACACATCTACATCATGCTCACCTCCATTGATACCAGATGTCTACAGATTTCCTAGAGGGTGTCAGTGATGTGCCTCCTCCCCTTAGCAGCTATTGACGACGACTCCTCTATGCCTATTGGCTAAAGCCAAATGTTGCCAATGCTCTATTTTAAAAGGCCCTACACAGATGTGTGGATATCCTTAAGATACTCAAATGCCTTGCAGAATTCGTTTGGGAGTTTGGAAGGATGTTATAGCGATTGTTACTAGATGTATTTTTAGTCCTCCAAAGAAAGAGCTCGTAATCCAACACTAGCAGTTGTTTATGAGGCTATTATTAAGCATTTGATATACTAGTAGTTATTGTTAAAAGTGTATTACCATT